>NC_056748.1:1118600941-1118698441 GCF_019279795.1 Protopterus annectens
CCAAAGTCTGGGTCCGGCGTCGGATGTGCACTCACCCTCCCTGACGCCAGAGCGCCAGGGGTACAAAGCTCCCAGCCGACGCCATGTTCTCTATTCTTTCTTGCCGTGCGGTGGAAGAAGTTCGCAAGTGCCAGTCGGCTGACTCCTGTTGTTTTTGGTGCTTCATACCGAAGACATTCTTCTTTTCAAAGCTAAGTACCCCGTTGGGGAAACTTTTTTCTTGCTCCAGACCGATGTCAGAAATAGTTAATAATTGTATTTCATGTGGGAAGGAAATACCTCATAAGGATTTTCACTCTTACTGTGTTCCTTGTCTAGGCCCTGACCACAATGTAGCTAGTTGTCGGTTTTGTGCTAGATTTGATCAACGTACTATTAAACGGAGATACGATTTTGCTTTTCATTACTTTGGGAGGCGATTTAATTATAACGTCATCGGACATGCTTCCGACTACTGGAGTTCATAAAAGGCGCAAGGATAAGGATAGGCCTCAGAGGTCCAAATCAGATGACAATCTACAATCAGAGCCAGCTGCCGGTTCACCCGTCATCAGTGAGGTACTTTCGCAGCCCCTGTCGTCAACCATTACAGAACCGCTTGCTGAAACGGACTCCCATGAGGAGCCAACTAGGCCTTCGAATACTCCAGGTGCAGGACCTATGGATAATGCTCCCTCAGATGGGTCCGGAGCCGCTGTGCAGGTACCAGCGTCCGAGGGGGTTTTCAGGCCTACGCAGCTTCAGGTAAAAGCAAAGACTCCTCCTAAAACAAAGACTCAAGCCCAGGCCTCCTCTGATCCGGGACCTAAATCTCAAAAACAAATGCTTAAAATGGCGGAGGACTTGCTAACTATGATTAGGGGTTCACATCCCCCTCCAGACAAAAGGCCAAGACAAGAATTGGATTATGAATCCTCTGCTCAGGCATCTATCTCTTCAGTGTCTTCCTCTGACCAGGATTATACTTTTCCTCCTTATGAGGATTCTGATGCTGAGGAATCCATTCCTTCAGCTTCTCCTCCTGAGGATTATTCTTTTGGGAAAACTTTACATGACATGAGGGAACATTTTCACTGGGAAGGACAGGAGTACTCTGAATCTAAGAGAAGACTTGGGGATTTCCTTCTACTTCCCCAACACAGACCCCTGGCTATTCCTCCTATTTTGGATATTGTGGTTGATGTCTTTTCTGAGTCTAATTTAACTCCTGACTCCTTTCCTCCGGCCACTGCTAAGCCTGATAGATATTAGAGTCCCTGCCTCCCACCAGTTTCTTTATAAAAATCCTACTGCTGATCCAGAAACCATTTCTCAGGGTCCTAAGGGTGTTAAGGCCGCCACTGCTAAGAACCCTATTCCGTCAGATAAGGATTCTAAAGCTTTGGAGAGATGGGGCAAAAAAGTGTACACTTCTGCTACTTTATCTATTAGGGCTTTAAATTGTCAATTTCATATGTTGAAATATCAGCAATACCTTTTGTCTGTTATGAAACAAAAACTGGGTACCATTTCTGCATGTGGAGACAATAAGGAATTACATGATTTGATGCATGCTACTGAGCAGGTGGGGAAACATACCTTACACTGTGGTTTTGATGCTTTGGAGGCCTCTTGCAGCTGCCACTGGCATGGTCATTAGAAGGCATGCTTGGTTAAAGGAACAAAATTTGCCTGATCAAGTGAAAGCAAAGTTACTGGATGCTCCTGTTGAATATATAATGTTTTGTTTGGGTCTAAGGCTGAAGAGGTTATAAAGAAAATGGAGGATAAGGCAAAATCCATGCAAACGGTTAAGGATTTCTTACAAGTTCAGCCTCCTAGATTCAGCAGAAATTGGCCAGCTAAAAATTAGTCCTTTCCCAGCTCGGACAGGCCTCAGAGGGGTAGATATAGGTGCCCCAGAGGGAGGGCCCAAGCACAGACCTCTTATAGACCTAGACAGTGGAGTGCTTCCACCCCCAGGGGTGGAGAAGATAGGTCTCAACCTTATAGGAAATGGGCACAATGACTCCCCCTGCATGGCTCCAGGAACCTCTCTCCTGGAAGCTCCTCTGGGAGGAAAACTTTCTCTTTTTCACGAAATTGGACTTGCATAACCCAAGACAAGTGGGTTCTGGATGTAGTTTTAAGAGGTTACAAATTCCACTTTCACACCTTACCAAAATCAAACGGATGCCCAGACCTACCCAAAAACTCAATGGGCAGAGGCATTAAAACAGGTGAGGTCCCTCATGGCTATGAGGGCCATAGAACTGGTTCCAAATTCAGAGACGGGACAAGGCTTTTATTCAAGACTCTCTCTATTTCCCAGAAAGCAAAATACTTGGAGACCCATCCTGGATCTGTCCGTCTTAAATACTTTCCTGGAGATGCTAAAGTTCAAATTGCTTACTCTGCAGCAGCTCCTGCCAATGTTGAGCAAAATTGCATGGATGGTGACATTGGACTTAAAGGAGGCTTACCTACACATTCCTATCAGACAGGAGTGCAGAAGATACCTCAGGTTAAAGGCAGGCTCGAAACATTACCAATTCTCTGCGCTGCCCTTTGGCTTGCCTACTGTGCCCAGGGTCTTCACCAAGTGCCTGGCACCAGTAGTAGCTTACTGCAGACTCAAGGGAATTCAAATTTACCCTTATCTGGACGACTGCCTTATTCAAGCAGACAGCAAGGACATTTTACTCCAGCACCTGGAATTTGTTCAGAATCTACTTAAGTACCTGGGATTCACTGTGAACGTAAAAAAGTCAAATTTGACACCCACTCAACAGATAACTTTCCTGGGTGCTCTTTTAAACACAACAACCCAGATGGCATTCCTGACATCAGAAAAACAACTACAGCTGGCTTCAACTTTCAAAAGCCTGGCGTTAATTTCTTAGCTGACTGCAAGGAAATTCCTGCAGGCTTTGGGTTACATGGCCTCCTGCATCCTACTCATACCATATGCAAGACTGCATATGAGGAAGATACAATGGTACCTAAAAAGCGTATGGTCCCAGCATTGTCACAGTCTAGAAACAGAGATTGCTGTCTTGCCTTGCCTGCAAAAGGAATTCCATTGGTGGGCCATGGCATGTCTTCAAAACAAAGGGGAAAGCCTTCAGTCTGCCTCCAGCCTACCAAGTGATAACCACGGATGCCTCGGATTATGCAGGGGGAGCCCACTTGCAGGGGAAAGGCCTACAAGGTTTTTGGGCAGAGGATCAGAAGCATCTACATATCAATTTAAAAGAGATGTTAGCTGTGCAGAATGCCCTCTTGGCTTTCAGGGATCTTTTACAGCCAGGGCAGCTACTGATACGGACAGACAACACCACAGTTATGTGGTACATAAGCAAGGGGGTTCGCACTCCTATGCCCTTTGCAGACTAGCCATGACTCTATGGAACACAGCACTAGCTTGCAAAGTGGACCTACAAGCTAAATTCCTGCCAGGGAAACAAAACACTCTGGCAGACAGCCTGAGCAGGAACCTGTCAGAACCACACGAGTGGATGCTAGACACCCAAATATTCAAGATGATTACAGAAGCCTGGGGCTGCCCGGACATAGATCTGTTTGCATCTCCCCACAACTACCAGTTACAGACTTTTTGCACAAGGACATATCACAAGCTAGCATGGAAAGTGGATGCTCTCTCATTCAGTTGAAGGAACCTCTCAGGGTATGCCTTTCCCACCACAACCCCTTCTACCAAGGGTGTTATTAAAGATAAAACAGGACAAACCAAAGCTGATTTTACTAGCCCCGAATTGGCCTTGACAATTTTGGTACTCAACACTGATGAATCTATCCCAGGAACCTCCTTGGATTCTACCTCAGATTCCAAATCTTTTGTCTCAGCATCAGGGCCAGGTCCTGCACTCTCATATCAAAACTCTCTCAGCCTGATGTATTCAGGGTCTATGATTAATCCTATCCCTTCCAAACAGGTCATGGATGTTATCTTAGAAGCCAGAAGGCCTAGCACTAGGAAATCTTATGAAGGTAAATGGAAGAGATTTTGCACCTGGATGCATGCTCAGGAATCAGATCCTCTCATTCCAAATATTCCATTGATTTTACATTACCTAACAGATATGTTGCATAAGGGTTTATCTTTTTCCTCCATAAAAATACATGCCTCAATTATCTCTGCACATAATACAGATCCTCCAATTTTTTCACATCCACTTCTGAAACTCTCTCAGAGGAGCAAAGAATTTAAGGCCACCTAGGACACCACCCATTCCTGCCTGGGACCTCAATTATGTCCTGGAAAAACTTACTCTGCCTCCTTTTGAGCCTGCTCCCACATCTGATGTAAAGAATTTATCATGGAAGACCATTATCCTACTGGCTTTAACTTCAGCCAGGAGAGTCTCGGAGTTACAAGCGCTCATGGCTGTGGAACCTTACATTATTTTTCATCAAGACAGGGTTTCTTTGAGGACTAACCCTACTTTCATGCCTAAAGTGGTTTCTAAAGTGGCTTTAAACCAAACTATTCACCTGCCAACTTTTTTCCCTAATCCATAAAATAAGTGGGAGAGGATCTTGCATTCTTTGGACATGCACAGGCAGCTTCGCTTTTACCTGGACAGAACCAAGGATATCAGGAAAACAGAACAACTGTTTGTTTCTTATGCAGCAAATTCCCAAGGCAAAGCTATTTCAAAACAGACCATTTCTAAATGGATTGCTCATGGAATCAGATTTTGTTACTCATCATGGAAAGCAAAATAAGGACTCACTCTACCAGAGCTGCTGCTACTTCAGCTGCTTTTCTCAGGGGAGTACCTACCACAGATATTTTGGAAGCTGCAACTTGGAGTTCAGTGCATACTTTCTCTAAGCACTATAATCTCCCTCTTTATTCTAAGTCTAGGGCTGGCTTTGCTTCTGCAGTCTTGCAAGGCCTTCTAGCCGCCCCTTCTACTCAATAACCCACCACCCTTTATCTCAGCTTTGGGATTCAACCCTACAGTGATGACTGCAACAGTGAAATGCGATGAACATAGTACAGTTGTGTACACTTACCATAAATATAGATGTTCGAGTGTCTTCACTGTTGCAGTCTGGGTTACCCACCCTCCTGTCCCCTCTTATACTTTTATTGGTGTGGTTCCCTGCTTCACCCTTCTTCTGAGGTGGATTTGCTACAGGGTATGGGGTTTGTTGTATGTTACGTTTTTGTTTTACTTTTTGCCTTTACTTTTGGCCACCTGACATCTGGGGCAAGAAAAACTGGAGAACATGGCATCGGCTGGGAGCTTTGTACCCCTGGCGCTCTGATGTCAGGGAGGGTGAGTGCACAGCAGACGCTGGACCCAGACTTTGGGATTCTGGCTGACCGAGGGCTGCCTGCCAGCAGGAAGAACCCTACAG
Source organism: Protopterus annectens (assembly GCF_019279795.1). Taxonomy (NCBI): domain Eukaryota; kingdom Metazoa; phylum Chordata; order Ceratodontiformes; family Protopteridae; genus Protopterus; species Protopterus annectens. The sequence continues at coordinate 1,118,606,312 of NC_056748.1, forward strand.
TGATGACTGCAATGGTGAAGACACTCGAACATCTACATTTATGGTAAGTGTACACAACTGTACTTTCCACTCCTGTCTTCATAACAGACAACAGGCAGTTCTTTGCACAATAACTTATCCAACCACCTACCCATTTCCCTTGGAGTCCCCAAGGCTCAATTCTTGGCCCTCTTCTGTTTTCAGTTTTCATAAATGGTCTTCATACTACTAATCCTCTTGCAACCTGAATATAATATGCAGATGATTCTACTCTGATTTGTTCTGCCTCTTCCCCCTCCGAACTTCACTCTATCACCCAACAGACATTCCAAACTCTAGAAATGTGGTTCCTAAATGATGCTTAATCTTAAACCCGAAGAAAACCAAATTATTACTTTTCTCCCCACCCGTAAATCCTCTCCTCTCAACTTTTCTGTCTTGTCAAGTAATGGCACCTATATTTCCCCCGACCCAACTACCAGGCTCCTAGGAGTGGAGACTGACAACAATCTAAGCTTTGACACTCACCTTAACAACACTATAAAACTAGTTAATGAAAAACTAGGCTCATTGTACAGAATTAAACCATTCCTTACTCCACTTGCTAGAACATCCATCGCCCACTCACACCTAATTTCCACCCTCCTTTATGCCTCTTCTATCTACACTAATCTGTCCAAAGCTAACCTCAGCAAAATGGCTGTTCCCTACAACAGTATTGCTAGATTTACTCTACTTTTACAACTCACCACTGCATAAACGTTATCCAATTAGGATGGCTTGAGCTACAAAACCTGATTTTTATTTTACCAACTCTCCATAGCCCATAAAATCCTGTACAAACCCTTTAATACTCATACTCGCAACTCTTTTTACTCCTTACTGCAATCTTAAAAGCCTCCGTTCTTCTAATAAACTTCTTATTTCCACTTGTAAATCCTATAACATGGCCAGAAACTCTTTGTTCTCAAACACAGTAGGAAAAATCCGGAACTCCTTTCCTGACGATCTCACTGCTCACTCTTCTCCTCCCTGCTTTAAATCCCAACTCAACTCTCACCTCCAAACCCACTGGCTCTGCCCATGTACTAACCCTGACTAGCTTTCTATATCCTCCCAAGTACTTCCTATTTTTTCTGATTACAGAACTTAAACTAACACTTCCCTGTTTCTTCTATCATGCTCAATTTGTACACCTTTTAATTTGTACTTTCTTTGTACTTAATTTCTAATATTTCTTCTGCAAATATATGCTAATGAATATTCTCATAGATTGTTTTTTCTCTGTTATTAATGTATGCTTTTGGATCTTTTCTCCCCGGGCCTCTGCTGAAAATGGACATATATCCAGTTGGACCAGCCCAGTCAACAAATGTAAAAATAAATTTAAATACATATATATATATATATATATATATATATATATATATATATATATATATATATATACATATACACACACACACACCTGCTATTAAATATACACCTGCCATTATATATACACCTGCTATTGCTATTATGTATACACCTGCCATTATGTATACACCTGCTATTTTATATATATATATATATATATATATATATATATATACACATATATATATATATATGTATATACACATACACACCTGCTATTATGTATGTATATATATATATATATATATATATATATATATATATATATATATATATATATATATATATATATACACACACACATCTGCTATTATATATTCACCTGCCATTATATATACACATATTGTATATGTACACCTGCTATTATATATACACCTGATGTTGTATATACACCTGCTATTTTATATATATATATATATATGTACACCTGCCATTTTATATACACCTGCTATTATATATACACCTGCCTAATTGATGACACCTGCAAGCTTTGTGCATGGTTGTAGCACACACATGTACCATAATCAAAGCATATTTCCAAGAGAACCAACCTACCACTGAGATCTATAATGGACAGCCAGTGTTTCTTTACACTATTTTACATGAGCAAGTCATCCTGGAGCAAGGGATGCATTTCCCAGAGAATATCCCTTCTCTGGAATAAGCTTCCCATTCATGTTTAGCAGAACCCCTCCCTGTCCTTCTGCAAAAGCAACCTAGATCAATGGATGGATGACCATAAATTCGCTCCTGGGGTTGCACCCATGTCTCTCTCATGGACAGAGGCAGCTGGTGTTAATTACCATAGACTCATACCTCTGAGTATTTTGCTCACCTGACTATGGACAATTGGGGCAACCTGGGATAAATATGGTTAGGCTTCTAAGGGTTCTTGGGTCATTAATCTAGTAACCTCCTATGAACCTGTGAATATTTATGATTCAGACTGGCCATGTCATGCTACAAGAATGTCACCTCATGTATTGTATTATGATATAAAATGTTAGTGTAAATAAAGACTAGATTTTTGATATTAAACCCACAAATATCGGTTCTCATTTGCCGATTTCTTTTTTAACTGCATTAGCTGAGCACATTCTAGCATTATGCTGTGCAGGTCTGGCCTTAGCAATTGCATGCCCCAGTTTGGCACATATTTAGGGGTCCCTCAAGCCATAACCCCTTCATCACCTAGCCTCAATCCCAGTCAACCTCAATGATTTGCCAGAAAACTGCATTTCAGGAAGAGCAGACCAAACATGTGACCCCAAAATTTGGACATTCTGTGAAATTCTGGATAGTTGAGAGGTACGGCACTGGCATGCATTTGTGAATGCTGATATTGAACTGTGACAGTATATTTGTCAACTTTGCTCAAGAATTCTGGACAACGGCAAAAAACTAGGATAACAAAAATGTCCAAAATTAACGATACTTTTAAGTGTTACTCTAATTTGCTCAAAAGTTAAAAGAATAACCAATTTCACGTAGATGTGCATTTTCTAATCAATGTGAAGTATGAAGCTCTAAAGTCTAGAGTTACTGCGTGACTGAAGTCTGCAGTGACTGGTCAGAACATCTGAAATCCTATGATGAACAGAGCAAAAATATAAGGAAAAATCAATCATGGAAATTCTGAGAAAACAGAAAAGGGCACTGTGTGATCATTTAACTGTAGCAAGCTGTGCCTGCTTGTGTTGCATTTGTATCATCAGCTTGCTATGATCTCACAGAAGAACAGCTTTTGCTTCTTTTTTCCCCTTTGATTGTTTTGTTTCCGAACCGGATCACTAAGTATTGAGCGGTACCTGCATTTTTAGTGAAATACCAGTATTACTTTTATTCCCACATTTAAAGTGCCAAAGTACTCCGTGTGTGATAGTTTAACACTGCACAGCTTTACGACAGTTTCAGGAAAACAGCCCTTTCTTGTCTGAAGAGTGAAGACCCCTTTTAGCTACAGTTCTTGACTAAAAATTGCAGTGAGGAGTGTGGGATCCCCTTATGTGTGGAGTCCTATTTTACCCCATTACATAATGGGGTCAGTCAGCCTAAGGATAGCCCTGATGCTATGATATCAGTGATACTGCACATCTGATGTTAATTATTCATTTAAATGCAACTCTAACCTTTGCAGTATAGCGATAATTGCACTTTGCTTTATATATATATATATATATATATATATATATATATATGCAACTTTTAAACAACTAATCAGTAGTTGGAAATTCTATTATTAGATGAACTGATATTTGCAGAGAACATAATGGACATCAAATAATAAGCTTGACAGGAGCGAAAATAGAATGTGTGACAAGCCTTGGAATGACAATGTAAGGAAGTATGGATCCGTTTTTATTCTTGTTGGTACAAATTATGTCATCCGCAAGGATTCTCTGACTGTTAGCAGGAAACTGATAGTCCTCTTAGATAGTATAGCTTGTACTGGTGTTTAGACATATTTTTCTCAAATCACCTATTGAAAAAAATATTCGTCAGCTCACTGTGAATGAAAAGATTTTTTGCATAAATACCTACATGGAAAAAATGTCCTGTTTTAGAAAAGGAAATGTGTAGCACATCCAAGCCTAGTCTTGGTCACGTGTTCAGACAGGATAGCGTGCATTTGTCAAGATCAGGGAAGATAATTTTTGCAGCAGATATATTTTGACAAACACTAGGCGGGATTTGTGCCGGGTCAAAATTTTGATGCATCTCTGACAGTTGTTAACACTAGGAGCATTAATAATTTTTTTTTTGGAAAATTTGCCACAGGATTGATGTTATTTGTGAAACATGGTTAAAGAACAATTCTGGAAACAATTTCTGTCAGGGTATAAATGTTTTTACTGTAACAGACATTCTAACAAAAAATCAGGTGGTGTTATTATGATAGGCATTAAAGAAAGTTATGAGATCTCTGATTATTACATGTTCAGTGATGACACCAATGCTATAGACTGTGTAACTGTGACAGTAAAGACAACCCTGGAACATATAACAATTGTTGGAGTATATAGACCACCAAAGTCAAGTGAAGTGGATCCTAGTGTAATTCATACATTTCTTGCATGAAACACAGGAGAGAAGAATAATATTAGCTGGGGACTTAAATTTTCCAGAAACAGACTGGAATAATATTAACTCAACAACATGAGTAAGGAAATTATTCATGTGTATCCAGGAACAACAATTCCTTCAGATTGTAAAAAAAAACTACCAGGGATGAAACATACTAGATATTGTTTGTGTTCCTAAACAAATTGCTGTAACTTCAAGTCAAGTTTTACCTCCGTTGATGTGCAGTGATCATGGGGTTATAAAGATTAATTTGTTAATTCTGCCAAATTGAAATCTAAGCCAATGCATAGAAGGTTAACAGATTATATGGGAGCAAAACAGTCACTATGTAAAACTAACTGGAATGAGGTGTTCAGTGGAAAAACCGCAGATGGAATGTGAAAAGTTTTGAAAGAGAAATTGAGTGCAAAAAATAAAAAAAGGTGTTTAACATCAGGATCTAGGCATACAATATCAAGGGGATATATTTCCATAAGAACAAGATATCTGATTAAGGTGAGAGAATGGAAGAGAGGTCAAACTACAACTTTGAAAACTGTGAAATAAACAAGCTGGACAAACAGATTAAGCACAGTGTGACACAATTTCAAGAAAAATTTGCAGAAAATTTATATAAAGTTATTGCGCATAATAGGAAATCTTTTTATAGATGCACAAGATGTGGAAGGAGTAAAGACATACAAATTTATAACCTGTGTGCAGATTCTAAAATTTATTCTCAGACACAACAGATATAGATATATTTACAACATTTTATGCAAAACAGTTTTGTTCCACAAAAGGGGCAATATGTTGTCCTAGTGACATCCAGGTAACACCAGATACTGGAATCAAATTAGATTGTATTGAAAAGAACTGTGCAAACGGGATCCAAACAATGCACAGGGTGGAGACGGAATTAGTAACAATGACCTGAGAACACTTCAGCAAGAACTTACACTGCCATTACATCTATTATTCACTAGGTCATATAAATATGAAAAGATTCCTCAAGATTGAAGGCATGTGTTTATTAAACTTGTGCTTAGGTGGAAGGGGAGTAGGACAAACCCAGACTCATATAGACCCTTAAGTCTACTTTCATGTTGTGGAAAAATAATGGAGAAGGTAATATTTCATAAGTTATTGTCAGAACTGGATATCTTGGGACTTGAAACCATATATCAGCATGCATATGTTGAAAATAGATCTATTACCACCTGTAACATTATGTTCTATAACAATATAACAGCAGCTATGAATAAAAAAGTGTGCTGTGATGTAATTTGTATGGATTTAACTTCAGCATTTGACAGGGTTATACACAAAACACCGATCAATAAATTAGTACAACTAGGTATTGATGTGCTTTTGATAAGATGAATAGCTGCATGGCTTTCAAATAGGACATGCCAAGTATCATACAGCAAGTTGGACTGGTGAAATCCTTGGTTACAGTCAGGGTGTGTTCCACAGGGCTCTGTCCTACGACCTTTCTTGTTTAGATTGTCCTTTCAGCCCTTACTTTTTCATCTGAGGTGTTTAAAACTCTATATGCAGACAACCTGAAATTGGGTAAACTGATTACGTGTATTACAGTTAAGGCATGTCTGCAAAATAGCTTGTCTGAATTGACCATTTGGGCACAGGAGAATAATATGCTGATAAATGCATCAAGAACTAAGCATATGAGATTTGGGAGACATAAATTGTAAGGTGAATATTTAATACAGGGTACAGTGATTGAAGCTGCAGACTCATTTAAGGACTTTTGGTATATGGGTGGATTCAGTTATGAGTTTTTTTAATCATATCAACCAATTGGTTAATGATAGTTATAGAACTATAGGTTTTATGAAGTCTAGGAAATCAGAAATGAAGTCATTGTTTGTTAGTTACATTAGACCCAAACTTTTGTATGGAATAACAATGTTGAAACCCTATAAGAAAACAAGCATGAGTAAACTGGAAGGAGTACAACAGAAATATACCAAGGGCATACATGGATGTGAAAATTTAAGTAATTATGAAAGACTAAAATATCTGAAATTGTACATTGTCTCTTATGGATATCTAAGCAGAGATCTTATTCAGGTATATCGGGGAATTTAGAGACAGCTACGTCTGGAAATGTTTGAGGTTAAGAAAAAGTACTAAAGAATCATCAGACAACCTATTTAGAAGATTCTAGAGGAATGAAAATTGTACTAATTGGTTCTCTGACAGAATAGCTGATGCATGGAGCAGACTACCAAATTAAAGCAAGTACTAGTTTAAATATTTTAACAACAGCCTGGACACTTAATATGGGAACAAGTGCTTTGGTATATTCGCAAGTTAGAAGGGCATTAATGCCTGTGCTTGAAATATTTCTATGTATGTAATGGTTACCTGGGTATTTGGAAAGTACAGTTGTGTAAATTAAACTTACTATCACAATAGACTGCAATGTTTGCTTCAGATATATGACATATCCTGCCAAGAGTTTAGCAGGTTTACAGGTTCTAAAGCTTCAGAGCACCTTCCATGCACCCAAACTGTCAGGCAGCTTGAGTTGAGCTGAATAAAAGACAAGTTTGGGGATGTAGCCCTTCAGAGCTTTCCTGCCAGTAGAGAAAGGGATACTGAGCACTGAAAGGGAATGCTAAGAACAGCAAAATATAAATGTCCAGACGTTAGCATAAAACAAATACCAAAAATTGATCACTGCTTCTAGAAGCCAACCCTTTCCAAAAATCCATAGATGAAGTCTAGGCCCTGATAGTGAGCCTTGACCCTGCCTGCATTAGTTTTGTTATGGTGTGCAAAAGGCAATAGCCTTAGACAGTTGGAAATAGTCTGTTTTCTGACACAGGTTATCCCTTCTTAACTTTATAAAATATGAAGAAATGATCCAATGATCTGAGAGGTTTAGTTCTGTGAAGATAGTCCCTGAGTTGTCAGTGGACATCCAAGGTATGGAGTATAATTTCTCTCATATTTTTAGATTTAGAAAAGAAAATGTGGCAATGGATAGTTTCGCTTAAATTAAATTCAGATACCACTTTAGGCATAAAAGGATTAGTCTCAAAGAAACTCTCTACCTATGGAAAATGAGATAGACTTAGGCTCTCTTCTTGTAGAGGTCAGAGCAATCGATAAAACTGTTTTCCATGTTAACCAGAGTAGCTGGTTCAAATGGAGTGAGTATTAGCTTAACTGACACAAAATTATGATCCCAAGGAATAGCCGCTGGTTTTCAAGAGCATTTTGACATGAGACTATATTACTATAGGAGGATCCCTGGGCAGGTATGCTGAACTAGCCAATAACTAAATACATCTTGATAGAGAAATAAGAAAGGCCATAGGACAGTAATTCACACACACACTGTAAAACCAGACAACTAATCCTGAATGGGTGCTGGTCATGCTGTTGGCACCAACTAGAAAACATTTTCCATTTGCTAATATACGATTTTGTATTAGCAGGCTTTCTTGCCTCCATTAGCACCCGCTGCACATCCTCCATAAAAAGGGGCTTAAAAGGAATTAAGACTGTATCATCCAGGCACTCACCTGAAGCTGATTGAAGTTGGGGTGTACCAAATACCCTTGTTCTTGTCTGAGTAGCTCTAGTCTGTGAGGAAGCTTGTGGTAATTGCCCCAGGCCATTTCCAAAAGAAGGAAGAACCACAATGATCCTGGGGGATTCCATCTGAATCTTTAATAGTATGATGGATATTAGTGGGAAGGGTGGAAAAGCACACAGAAACATACCTGTCCAAGGCAAAGAGAAGGACTCTTGTCATCTAGGCCTTCTTGCATCAGGTCCTGGAATAGAATCTTGCCAGTTGATTGCTCAGAGAGGTGGCAAAGGAAGTCTACTTGAAATATAATTTTATCTGATCAAATAATTTAGTTTTTTAGGCTGCTTATCCACTTTTTATCCTATATGTCAATTGTTACTGTCATACTGGAAAGGTTAAGATCGTTTATTCTTGTATGTATAGTTTATTACTGTTTACCCTCACAATCTCGCAAGCCAGTTGCACAAACCTTGGAAGGTTGAATGTCACTCTTCCATGGTTTTGTAACTTCGATTTGTAAGTGTTTGAATCCACAACAGTGAATGCACAGTAGCATTCACTATTGTGGATTCGTCATTTTGAATGGAGATCGTACTTCACTGGAGATTGGGAAATGTACCCTTTTCCTCGCTGTAGTGCATTCTCGGAGTTTTTGTATATAATTATCTTGGAGTGTGTGGGGCACAGCCCTCCCACATGGGGGGGTGCAAGGGGGCTTGTCCCCCTGCAAAACTTTAGTGGGATATAACTGGAAGTCCAGGTAGGTTTGGTAATGTCGGCATTGCTGACTGTCGACTTTCTGAAATTACCAAATTCGGTGTTGTGATTAGTCGGTATTTGGATTTTACAATGTTTAATTTGAGTAAGCAATGACTCAGAAGTATGCTGTGAGGTTTTGAAAATAAACCATTTATTACAGCACTAAGAACATTCAACTGTATTTTGTTGCCTCATGAAAATTTCCCTGTTTTTGAAATTCAATAAAATATTATTTTGAAAAAAATATCACTAGAACACAGCTACAAACTGGCTGCAGCTCTAAAATAAGACTGGTAATCCTCCCAAGAGCCACAAAAGTCGCGAAACAGCTTACTTTAAGAAAACAGTTCACTTTATTAACGCACTTCACAGACAGCAAAACAAATCGCGTTTTCGTCCCTCCAACTCAGGACTTCATCAGACAATGACATGAACATTAACCATGACTTAAATATACAATTAATTGTGCAATAAACCAATAAAACCATAACATTTGAATTCAAAAACACCAATCCCTATGGTCTATTACTCATTAATATACAGTGACATTAATTACATATTCATGAGAATGAAAAAAAGACCATTTTATTCGTGACACTTTCCTGTTTTTCTTTTGACTTGACTTCATTTCAACTAATTATTAATGCATAAACCTCAATCTTGATTTTTATAACATGAACAATAATAAATATACAATAATTCATTAAAGAAAAAAATATTTTCCATTGGAGAAAGTTATATGAATCCAATGTGTATTAAAAACCACATTCATAAAAAACTTCATTTCACTTATAAGTATTAGTGGTTCACCCTAGTGTGCAAAACCTACAATTACATCCCAAAATTAATCTTGTAATTGGGATGACTATGTAAACCAATATATTTAATGTAAACCACAAAACATTTAAAAAAAATGTTTATTATAATTTATTATAAATAAATATATATTACCCTACATATAAATAATCAACAATATTAAATAGCAATTGCAACACACAAAAAATATTAAAAATTATACCAATTATTAAAATGTCTGTTTATTATATATTATTTAAAAACAACTGTGTTGAATAAAACAACTGTGTTAATTAAAACCATGATGCAACATTTCATTATATTCTCATATTTTGTTAGCTCTTATTTTAATTTTATTTTGAAAAAAATAGTTTGATCTGAAGGATGATGAATGTCCCCTGGAAATGTGGAATTTTCTCCTAGGGACATCTGTAACCTTCATGAATGATTTTCAGGCTCGTTGTCTAAAACAAGCTGTTGCCAAAGAGAAAAAATGGAGATTTAGACTTTCTGGAAGGAAAAAGGGGTCAAGGTGGGCGGAGGTTACAAGGTCTTTTTAAAAGTTATTCAGACTTGTTTCATTGTTCATGGTTTTGGAGGTTCAATATTTCTTTCTGATATCCCTTTCCATTTCTTTAACGTCTGTTTTTGTGTATTTTGTTGAGGCAGTTTGTTCTGTTTTTTGCAAAAACTAGATGAAAAGATACCAAATCCCTTAGAACATTTGGAAAAGGAGGGTTGAAGAATCTGAAAGATTCTTTGGATCATCTTGCCCCTTTCGTCATACTTTTTGATCACTTCTGCAGCAGAGGGGTCAAACACTAAATCTGTATCTAAGTAGAATTTAAAATCTCATTTTTAACATCATCTGGGAGGTTTGGAGAATGCAGACATGCAACTCTCCTCAAAACAGAACTGGTGACCATAATCCTGTAAGAAGTATCCATAGATTCATACAAGCACTGTACACAATGATGAGTGACTTGTGCAACAGAATAAACTTAAGTTATTTATAGTTCCTAACAAAGAAACTACATACAAAATATTATTCATAATTTGTAAGAACTACCTTTAACATATGAGTTTGACAATTCAGAATTCTACAAATCAGAGTTGCAGAAGAATACACTTCCCCCAACTACTTATCAATAATTTTTCCATTGCCAGAAAGAGTAGGACTGGAATTGACTAAGTGCTTATCAGCAGGGAGATCAACCAAAGCTAGAGCTGATGGGTCAGGTTTGGGCAGAGTATATAAAAATTTAAAAGCCTGATTAACTTTATCCATCCTATTTGCCTTTTCAGTTGCAGCTGTCTGACTAGTAGGAGCACCTGCAGATGGTAACACACACACACACACACACACACACACACACACACACACACACACACACACACATCCTGTAAAGCAGACAGAACAGAAGGGTTGGGTATAGATTCTGGAAAATCCTTCTGCGACAACTCATTGCATTTTTTGAGGGATTGTTCTCCCACTGAAAACACTGGCACATTCCAGCAATAGTCTCAGAAAAAGAGAAACTCCCACAGGGAGAATGAGAACTTGAGCTCTTCTCTGAGTTGGAATCCAAAATCTGAGGGAGGGAAAAACCTATCCAATGCTGCGATTTCCTGTTCAGATTCAGGATCTTGAATCTCAGCAGGAAAAGTGGAATCCTTTTTTCTTTTACCAGAAGCTACTTTACAAGAAGAATCAATAGCCTGAATTAAACCCTGAGCCAGATCGAGTAAACTTGTCCTAGCCAAAGAAAATTGAGGAGTAGATACATGCTTGGTTTTCTACTTCTTTTTGACAAGAAAAATGGGGCCAACCAGGTTACTAATGGCAGCCGCTGCTTCCCCAAGGATGGGCACAGCATTCCGACCCAACAGGAAAACCTTCTCTGTTCTCTCTTCCAGAACCAACAAGTGTCTTTCTTCCTTGTCCCCTGAATGACCCCAACAGCCACAGAGTATGTTGCTAACCCTCCATGCTGTAGGTGCTACACCAGAGGGATCCTGGATAAAAGATGAGTAGCCTGAAGTACATCAAATGGCTACTGCAGAATCACCTGCCTGCAGTGGTGGCAAACACTGTTTGCTTATTGCTTTCTTTCTGTGGCTCTGTGAAGGACCAGTCATTGGATCAGTAGTCTGTTCCATGGTCAAGTCAAAAGTGTCTCCTCTTTCCTGGGGAAGACCAGAAGCAATTACAAGTAAACTTTACCAGTCCACAAAAGTAACTTTATTGAGAGAAAGACAGTAAAAAGCACTTTAAATCATCATGCCAGCCCCACAAAAGTAAAATGTAAACACAGTTTCTCCACAGAAAAAAGTGTTCAGTTGCTTTACACAACTTTTAAACTGACATTAAAAATGAGCACTCTATTTAAAAGTGCAATATAGTCTCAAGACAATCCGTTAAAACCCAACAGTCGTAGCTTTAAAATAACTTTACTGAAGAGGAAAGTAATAAAAGATCAACAAACGAAAGAAAATGGACGTTTTTGATCCCCCAAAGGTAACTTATCTGCTCAACAATGGAAAGCACAAGCCGATCGTCAATCCTCAAAAGCCTCAGAGGATCGTACTCTTCAGCAGCAGGAAAGCTCTTAAGGTCTTTGTGTCCATATTTGTCTTTAGTTAGCTCAGCTAAAGATGCCTGACAGTTTGAGTGTGTGAAAGGGTGCCCTGAAACATTTGGAGCTGGTCAGCTGTTACATTGTTTGCAGGATATAATCCATATAGCTAAGGCTAATGAAATGCCTCTTGGTCTACTTCTAAATTGTGAAGTTTCAAAATGTCAACTTTCTTATGGCCAAGAGCATAAGATCGAAGTTTTGAAACTTCAAGCCATTTAAATGGAGATTGCTGTACAACATGGAATGGAATATTTACAGTTTTTGTTGGTGTAGTGCAATATTGGAGTTAGTATAGTTAATTATCAGAGGGTGTAGAGGGTACCGGGGGGGGTTTCCCCCCTACAAAAACATAGAGAGTTTTTTTGTTATTTATTTTTTTTTATTTAGATTTCCATGTTTAAAAAATTTGATCTTATGGTCTCGACCATAAGAAAGTCAATGTTTTGAAAGTTCAAAATTTAGAAGTAGACCCATCCCTCTCAACCTCTTGGCACAAAACATCTGGACAAAGCCAAAAATAATGGGGGGACAAATCCCCAAAAATAGGGACACATTTTAAATTTTGCTCTCATAAATTTAGAAAGTTGTTAAAATAAAAGGTGGTATACATTTTCTAATGGATATGAAGTCTGAAACTCAGTCTGTCCTTATTTAGTGATTTAAATCCTTACCGATTTGCCAAAAAAATATAGAAAACCACAAATTGTATGAGCAACAGACCTAAAACATGGGGCAAAAATCTGGACAGTTGAGAGGTTTGGCTACTGCAACAGTGCTCAAGATGACAAGCATCAGTGTACAGCTGGAATAAAAGCTTAGATTTTATACCTGTAGTCTGTATTTAAATTTGGATATCAGTTTGGATAAAACTTTTAACTAACCATATGCAAATCTGCATACTCATCAAAACAAACTGTTAATTTCAAACTGAAACAACCTCGGTTAACCTAAGGAGCTTATGAAAGATTGCTCAGAAACCTAGCTCTAGCATTCTGGATCTGGCCTTTTAAATAAAGTTACTAGAGTGAAAGTACTTGAACCTTCCAAGAACAATCTGAAGCTACATCTTAAATGTAACTGCAGTTTATTTTGAGATGCTGGTTTAGTGTACAGTGAATGAGCATGGTCTCAGCTTTTCTCATTACACTGACATAACTGTCTTTTCACAACCTGATAACCAATGCTTCATTTGATGCTAGCCAATTACAATGATCTTAAAGCCTGTGGAACTACAAAGCAGTATATACGTTGTTATATTATTCAATACTTTCAACAGACACGCACATTTCTAGTAGACTATCCACTGTCCAAGTGTACATGTATTTTATTGAAATGTAATATATTTTTGCATTTTGTACAATGTCTGAAGTCTTGTTACATCCTAGTATATCTGTGCTACAATTTGTGTTGATATGATGCGTACTTGTATTTCTGTTCTACATGTCTTTCTGCCTGTTGTGCTGGTTTATAGCTGAAAAGGGTCTTGTACAAGTCCTAAATTATAGCAGTTAAAAGCAGAGTATTATAATCTATTGTGACCTGTAAGTCGTATTCAAAATGTGATCGTGAATACATGGTTTTGAGAGATTGATAATTATCATGTGCATGTCTAACCTTGGTCATCGAGAGGCAATATCTATAGTGTTTTAGCGTAGTGAACAAAAATGTCACTCCTTATTTGCAGAATAATATGAGAAATAACAGTGCACTATATTTTAATCACAAAAAGATACCTGAAATGTTAATACTGTCATTATTTAAGGGATCGATAAATTGTGAAGTCACCATTTCCACACTTTGCTTGTGACACACGAAGTTTTGGGTACGTGATAATATCAGTCATTTTGTTAGAGAAGATAACAGTCTGGCCTTAGGCTATAGTGAGCATCTTTACTTCTGTATCTTTTAGCTGAGTTACCAGAATATTTTTCTCCCTTTTATCCTGACACTGGCATATAAAAACAGCCACTGTCCTTTTATCATTTATAAGTAGACATTGCATGTCCTGAATATTTTTCTTTGATAACTTTTCCTATAATTTCCATGACAAGGGTATCCACATTAGAATTTGTATGTCGGTGCAGCTGCATGTCTGACAGTATGTCTGACATAATAGCAGCACAGTTAGACATAATTCAAAAGACATTGAGTCTTTTAGGACTAGCTGTTTAATTACTTTTGTTAAGAATCTAATGAAAACATAAAGACGTTCTAACAAACAAGTCTGCAGAAAAATATCTTCATGTATATTAGATGCAATTAAAATATGAAAATAACAAGCACTTTAAAAATGGTCATGAATAATACCCTTTTGGTGTTTAGTGTGGACATGTTATTTTTAAAATCTTCTAGGTGTAAGGTTGTCTAAAATGGATCCTTATGCAAAACAAGGGAAATCTTGATGACAGATGATAAATATTTCTTATGTTAAGTATGAGACATGGGAAACTTTTGATCTCAGCTGTTTTTCCAGGAATACTTTGTAGACGTACAAACTAGGAAGATTCTATTGCAGCAAATTATCTCTGAAGTTGTACAATGAAAATGCATCTCAGGCCATTGCATTACAGAAATCAGTAGGCATATTATGCTAATATTTTAACTCGCATAATAGATTCATATTCCTGAAATTTTAATACTACTTAGAGCATAGTAAAATGTACACGTCATTGACTTTGATATTGTTACTCTGCAACTTTAGTCTGTATATTTCTAATTAACTTGTGTAGCTGAAATAAAGTTATGCATTAAGTACAGATCAAAAGAAAGTTCCCAAAAAGATGCCAAAAGATGCTCAAAATTAAGATACCAAAAATCAAAGCATACATACATGTACATATATATATATATATATATATATATATATATACACACAGAGACGCACATTATGTATGTATATAAATTAAAATAGATGCATGTGAGATTCGTTACAGATGACCAATATGTACAAGCATCAAATTGATGCTAACCAGTGTTGACATGCTGATAAATGCACTTACAAAAAAAAAAAACAAACACAACTGTAGATCATTGTGTGTATATACCTTTAAGAAGCTATCCAAGGGCTTGCACAAGTGTATAAATACCAAGCACGTGCAAGTCTGATGGCCATTTTGTAGTTAGCTGTTGAGATGTAAGCATGTATGTATCCTTTATCTATTAACTAGTTTGTTCGTATTTAATGCTGCTGCGATATCCATCCTGATGTGATTTGTTAAGCATGTGAATGAAGCCCCGTGCCTTCTTATGTGTATTAGAGCTGAACAAGCGACATTGTGTCAAATGCGGCATGTCTAAAAGGACATGGAGTTAGAAGAGCATACTGAAGGGGCATGGAGTCAAAAACGGCTTGGCTAAAATGACTTGAGGGATTTGCGTAGATGGTGGTGGAATATACAAGAGTGGATCATCCCAAAATGTGCAAACTTCACAAAACAGGTCAGAAACAAATTTCAGGTATTAAAACTTGCTCAGCACTATTTCTTTTTCCCATAATATGAAACAGGGCATACAGAACATTCTAAATAATATTCATATAAATCGATATGGATGACCATCATCTTCTTTCGGCTGTTCCCATTAGGGGTTGCCACAGCAGATCATCTGTTTCCATTTCTTCCTGTCCTCTGCATCATGCTCTTTCACACCAACCACCTGCATGTCCTCTCTCACCACATCCATAAACCTCATCTTAGGCCTTCCTCTTACCTGGCAGCTCCATCTTTAGCATCCTTTTCCCAATATATACCCAGCATCCCTCCTCATCACATGTCCAAACCAACGCAATCTCGCCTCTCTTGCTTTGTCTCCAAACTGTCCAACCTGAGCTGACCCTCTAATATACTGAATCCTAATCCTCTCCATCCTAGTCACACCCAGTGCAAATCTTAACATCTTTAACTCTGCCACATCCAGCTCTGACTCTTGCCTTTTCGACAATGCTACGGTCTCCAACCCATATAACATAGCTGGTCTCAGTACCCTCTTGTAGACCTTCCCTTTCACTCTTATTGGTACCCGTCTGTCACAAATCACTCCTGACACTCTTCTCTACCCATTCCATCCTGCCTGTACTCTCTTCTTGACCTCTCTTCCACACTCACCGTTACTCTGAACTGTTGATCCCAAGTACTTAAACTCATCCACCTTTACCAACTCTACTCCCTGCATCCTCACCATTCCTCTACCCTCCCTCTCATTTACACACATATATTCTGTTTTAGCCCTGCTGACCTTCATTCCTCTCCTCTCTAAAGCACATCTCAACCTGGTCCCTACTCTCACTACATATCACAATGTCATCTGTAAACATCATAGTCCACGGGGCCTCCTGACTAATCTCATCTGTCAACCTGTCCATCACCACTGCAAATAAGAAAGGGCTCAGAGCTGATCCTTGATGTAAACCCACCTCCACCTTAAACGTATCTGTCACTCCCACCGCAGTCCTCACCAATGTCACACTACCCTTGTACATATCCTGTACCACTCTTACATACTTCTCTGCCACTCCCGACTTCCTCATACAATACCACAACTCCTCTCTAGGCACCCTGTCATATGCTTTCGCTAAGTCCACAAAGACACAATGCAACTCCTTCTGACCTTCTCTGTATTTCTCCAACAACACACTCAGAGCAAATATTGCATCTGTAGTGCTCTTTCCTGGCATTAAACCATACTGCTGATCAGTAATCATCACCTCCCTTCTTAACCTAGCTTCTACTACTCTTTCCCATAACTTCAAGCTATGACTGATCAGTTTTATCCCTCTGTAGCTACTGCAGCTCTGCACATCACCCTTATAAATCGATTTGGATGATATTGATAAAAAATATTCAAATTACTACAGAAATAGTCTGAATTGCATAAAATAAATAAAATAAAGGGAAACTGCCACATTTTTGCAAAACGTATGTATTTTCATATTAAGTAAAGATATCTGAGTTATCAGAAGTGTATAAAGTGTTTGCATGTTTGGGCAGTGTTACAGTAAAACTTTTTCAGAAAGTACAACCATTACAAGGTATATTTCACAGAGTACAGCCATTACAAAGCATTGTTTCGCAAAGTAAAGTATTTTGAATTTATTGTGCATTTGATTGTTGTTACAAGCTCACAGAATAGTTTCTACATACATAATTACAAGGCCCTTATTTTCAGTGTGTTTGTTTATACTTTGTGGACATGGCAGATGGATTTCGAAAATCCAGTGCACTTGTGTTTGACAGTAATATTGCTGAGAACTGGAGAGTGTTTGAGCAAGAGTACTACATTTTTATACAGGCTGCATTTTCTGATAAAGATGACCATATAAAGGCATTTACTCTGCTTAATTTAGCTGGGTCAGAAGCCATTGAAAGGGCATGTTCATTTGTGAATGCACCTGCTATCTGTACTGGAGAGGGGGAAATCTGTCATATTGTTGTACCGGTTGAGTCAGGGGAGGACCCAGATTGCTTAAAACGTAAATTTAGAGAAATGTGTAACCCCCAGACCAATGTTACAATGGAAAGACATTTATTTTACACAAGGGATCAAAAGTCTGGTGAAACTTTGCAGCATATAAAATTGGCCTCAGAAATAAAGCTAAAACGTGCAGATTTGGTGACTTAAGGGATGAGTTGATAAAAGACTTGTATGTGGCATAAGAGATAATGCTGTAAGAAAGATTTTGCTTCATGACAGTGATTTAACTTTGAATAAGGCCATTGAGATTTGTCAGATATGAGCTCAAAGAAAAGCACACAAGTATGCTTACAAATGAGAATAGCTGTAGAGGGCACAGTAATAAAGTTCATGTTGATAGTATACAGCACGTTAAGAGAAAGAAGCCCCTGCAGCTCTCACTGGTATACCCCAGAACTTTCCAGCACATTACAGACTTTGCATAGTCTCAGTGAAGCATAAGGATGAGTCAGCAAACTGAAAGCATGGGCCCCGACCCAGTTTCATTGTCAGCTGTCATAATTGTGGTGGAAGTCATGAATTTAAAAGGGAGAAATGTTTAGCTTTTGGTCAACAATGCCACAAATGTAATAAATGGAATAATTTCAAAAGATTGTGTGAATCAAATGGCCCACATTCTTTTATTAAAAGGGAACATTTAAAAAATGAGTTGATACGTTACAGTAGCAGCCCTACTCTTTATGTTGATGGTGTGTCGGTGCTTCATGAAACAGTTAATGCAGTAGATTTAAGGGCCAAGAATGAAGTATTTTCTACTTATTGGATAAATGGCAAATCTATGAAGCTCAAAGTTCACACAGGTTCTAGGTGCAATGTTATGTCAGCAGAAACATTTGCTAGAGTATGCAAAGGTGAATGGCTTGATTTGGCAATGTGTGTGAAACTTCTTTATGGAGGTGAAGAAAATCAAACTGAAGGCTCTGGGGTGCTTTCATGTCACTTTGCTGGAAGAAGCTACAACTTATTCTATGTGGTCACGAGGCACATCCAGTCATTATTAGGACTCAAAGTTTGAAAACGATTGGTTTCATTGAGCAAGGAAGTTCACCACCTAAGCTTAAAAGCCCACTACTCTAATTTCTCCCAGCACATTTTTCTACCTATGCTGGTCTTTTTCAAAGACAAACTAGGCAAGCTTCCAGTTGTGTGCTCCATGAAGTTAGACCTGGGGGGTCAGTCCAGTTATCAGGCCAGCACGCAAAGTTCCAATAGCCATGCAGGATAGAGTTAAACCTGAGCTAGATAAAATGGTGTGACAAGGCTTTAATTTGCCCAGTCAAAGCTTGAACTGAATGGATATTTTAGCTCAGATGACATCCGAATATGTATTGATCCACAATATTTGAACAAAGCACTTAAAAGACCTCATCATCCAATGCACACAGTCAAAGAAGTTACAGTCTTAATGCCAAATATCACTATGTTTTTCTGTCTTAGATGCAAAGAGTTTGTTTTTGGCAAATTCAGCTTGATGAGAAATCATCTTTGCTCACTACATTCAATACTCCATTTGGCAGGTACAGATTTTTGAGAATGCCATTTGGGATGCATTCTGCAAGTGAAGCCTTTCAGCATTCAACGGAGCAAATATTTTCTGGGTATTCTTGTTTTAATACCTGAAATTTGTTTCTGGGTATTCATACTGGTAGGAGGTTGTGATGAAGCAGAACATGACAGAAACCTCAGAAAAGTTCTAGAAAGGGCACATCAAGTGAACGTTAAGCTCAACCCACACAAATGCAAATTCAGGCTACAAGAAGTTACTTATGTTTGCCATTTATTTACTATTACAGATCTACAACCAGAACCTTCGAAGCAAACAGCCATTCTTGAGATGCCAGCTGCAGACAGTGTTCAAGCCCTGCAACTTTTTCTGGCATGGTCAACTAGCAAGTTTATTCCAGACTTGAGCCAACTTCCAGCACCACTCAGAGAGCTGGCATGCAAAGATGTATCCTGGTCTTGGTTAGAGCAACACCAAAGAGCATTTGATGTCCTGAAACAGAGAATTGCTACTCCGCCAACTCTCCGATACTATGATACTCACAAACCAGTTACATTTTCCTGTGATGCTTCAGAACTTGGACTTGGTGCAGTCATCCTACAAAGGGAATCAACCTATTGGCTATGCGTCAAACACTCTTACCCAAACTGAGATGCATTATGCCCAGCTAGAGAAAGAGCTTTTGGCAATTGTGTTTTGCATGTTCAGAGTTCCATGATTACGTTGATGGTAGACCTAACGACATCAAAACAGACCACCAACCCATTAGTCACTATCTTGAGAAAGCCTATGCATTCAGCTCCAGCCAGACTGCAACATATAATGGTGAGATTTCAAAAGTACAATTTCAATCTTGTCTAAAAGAAAGGCAAACTTCTTTATCTTGCTGATACATTATCCAGATCTCTCAGAAATACCACGGAACAGCATGAGAATGAGAACCTTGATTTTGAAGTCATGGAAGTTTGAATTTTTTCCTCCACATGTCTTCATGAGTTGAGAGATCATGCAGCCACAGATCACGTTTTACAAAGGTTCAACCACTTTATCAATCAAGGATGGCTGTCAAAGTAATCTAGTTTACCTCAAGAAGTGCAACCTTATTTTTCTATACGGAGATGAGATTTTGTCTGACAAAGGTGTCATTATGAAAGGTCTGAAAGTAATTGTTCAAATGTCTGTGCAACCAGGCTACATTACTATCTTACATCGTGGTCACCCAAGACCGAATCTACTAAAAGAAAGGTGAGATAACTAGTATTTTTGCCTCCTAGGTCAGGAGACATTGAGAGAGCAGTTTTATCTTGTTCACTGTGTAATATATTTTGGCCTTCTAGGTCAGAAGACATTGAGAGAGCACTTTTATCTTGTTCACTGTGTAATAATACTAAGCCACATCAACAGAAGGAACCACTTCACCTTAACCAGATTCCGGAACTACCTTGGTCAACAGTAGCCACTGATATCTTTGGTATGGTCAGCATTATTTGGTGTTGGTAGATTCTTACCCTAGTTGGTTCCAGATTGACTTGCTTCCTAACCCAGCATCCAGCACAGTCATTACTAAGGTGATGTCATTTTGCTGTTCATGGGAGTCCGCACAAAGTTATTTCTGACAATGGCACACAGTTTAGAAGCGAACAGTTCAAAAGATTTGCTGAAGAATGGGACTTTACTCATATCACAAGTAGTCCAGAATACCTGCAGTTAAATGGTTTGGCAGAACTTGCAGTGCAAAGTGCAAAACAGTTACTTGAGAAGTCAAAATGAGGTAATAGTGATGCTTTGCTGAATCTCTTGAATTTCAGAAATGGTCCTTGTTCATCTGCTCAGAGACTTCTGTCAAAGCAAACCAGAACCACATTACCAATCAGTAGGCACTTCTTGGTCCCATATGTCATGAAAAACACATCAGTGAAAGTCAGTCTGTTGAAGAAGCACCTATCGCAGAAGCCCTACTATGATAAGACCATCAAACCGCTCAATCCATTATGAGAGGGAGAATTGGTAAGGTTGCAGTCACTGGTTATGATCACATTGATGTCATGAAGAATATTGGTCCAAAGCCAAGATCATGCATTGTAAAATCACAAGGAGCAACTTTTAGGCAGAATTGGAAACATTTGAGACCAGTACCCGAGCCTGTACCACAGCATATAGCCTTTCAGAAAGACACTCTCACAGTGAGTTGTCCAGTCTTCCAGTAGCAGAGGAAGTCCGAGGACATTCTTCCTATAATGAATCCAGAAGCTCCTGATACGAGTTGTGCACTGCAGACTGTCCTTGTTACTATGTTTGGTCCTGTTATGTTATGAAATATGGTCGAATCTCTATACCCCGTAGCAGATATGAAGCAACTTGGACATGAACATTGTTTTGTTTCCATTGTACAAAATAATGCATCCCCTATCTCTGATATCATTTTGCATAAAGGGCAATCTTTTTAAGAGGGAGGCTGTAGATCAATGTGTGTGTGTATACCTTTAAGAAGCTATCCCAGGGCTTGCACACGTGTATAAATGCTGAGCACATGCGAGCCTGACTGCCATTTTGTAGTTGGCTGTTGATGTAAGCATGTATGTGTATAAGCTCTGTTTAACTAGTTCTTTCATATTTAATGATGCTGCTATCGATCCTGATGTGTTTGTATGTATTAAAGCATCTGAACGAAACCCCAGGCCCCCTTGTTATTTGTGCTAGAGATGAACAAACGACAATAACACAACCTAAGAAGGTTGAAAAGTAAAGCCTACCTCCTCACATTGTACGAGCCTCAGAATCATGGATGCTGAGCCCATAAGGCAGGTGTCTACCCAACCAAACATTCTAATGATAGTTAACTCCATTGTAAGACATACAGATGTACATCTTACCAGGCTTGGCAAGGAAAGAGTGATGCTTAATTGCTTGACTGGTGAGGTACTCCATCGCATGATGAATGCACTGCTGAAGTCCTAAAAGTACCATTATGATTCTGTCGTAATACATGTAGGTGACAATGACTTGAGTCGTACCTTGTTGAGCAATATGAAGAGAGACATGATGGAGCTCTCAGAATGTGTCCCAGCAGACATGAGTCTAGCACTGAGCAGCATTCTACCTTCTTCAAGGATGTTGCCACAGTATGAACAAAAACAGCTGGCTTAGTTTGTGGGGTTGTCTGAAATGGCTCCGATATTGGTCAGCCTCAGGGGGTGGGGGTTGATTGATGAACTACACTGCTTTGCCAGGGATGGTTTGTAATTGTTCCCTCTAAGGCTTTGTTTATTGGAAAAGACAGTTTCCACCCCTCATAGAACCAGCCTGATAAACCTACCAAACAGCGAAGGAAGCAAAGGCAAATATGATGATGTTACTGATCGATGCTACGAGCTTATACAAGAAACTCCACTTTGTATAAACTCTCCTTACCCTGATGATATAGATGTTTGCGTAGTGACTGAGATGGTTTAAAATGTTGGCAAGCCCTCCATATGTCCACTGCTATAATGCCTACCACATATTTGGACTAGCTTCTGTGCAGTTTTGTTTATCATTCACCCTTTCAAGTAGTGTGATAGGAGTTTGATACCTCTGTACTGCCTACAGTTGTGGATGCCTCCTTTGTTCTTGTACACTGGCAGTACTGTGTTTATTCTCCAGTCATCTGGCATATAACTCTCTCTCCATACTGGTATGGATTACTGTCACGATCCACTTCTCACCATTTTACACAACATCTTTATCATATCTGCTGTGACCTCATCTGAACCTGCTGCTTTCTTTGACTTTGTTTTTCCTTAGTGCTGTTCTTACTTCTTCTTGGATGGGATCTTCCTTTTCTTTCATCATAGGCTGTGTCTGGGTTGGTACAGCGTTGAGGGCCTGCCTCATTTAGAAGCTGCTAGAAGTACTCATAGGTTCATACTAGGCTATCTGCCCTAGAGCATTTATAGGCTATCTGCCCTAGGGCATTTATAAGCCTAGCCAGAGTGTGTTTGGCTTTTGCCACCCATTTTAAATTAATTTTGCTATGCCCTTTTTCGAGGTTAGTATACTGTGCCTCTGTCTAACAGTGACACAGAAGTGATACCCGGGGTAAACCTACTATCTCCCATCCACTCATCAAGATTCCTCTTGAAGAGAGTCAATGAGGGACTCTGCCTAACCTGGACTGGGATTTTATTCCAGAGTGAAGGGAGCCTCTGGGTTATGAATCTGTCCCTCCAGCATGTCCTATTTATTTCAGTGCTGAGGTTCAAGTCTCTCGAGCGCGTAGCTCGATGGGATTTGGATTTTCTGAGGTGCAGCATGTCCATTAATTCCGGATTGGACATGGCTTTATACGTCAGGCACAGATCGCTACTGAGCAGACGGTATGCCACTGAGTAGAGCTGGAGTTTCTTTAACCAGGCAGCATATGGCATCTGTTTGAGCCCTTTGATCCTCTTGGTGAGGTACTTTTGGGGTCTTTCCAGTTGCTGCAGGTGTCTGGTAAGGTACATCCCAAAAGGGGCATTGTACTCAATTATGGGCCTGATGAGGGATGACCTCCCCTGATATAGATGTGAATCCCTTCATGATTAGGTGGGCTATATAAAATGTTTGTCTAACCACTTTGGCCATGTGGTTGTCAAATGAGAGATTGCTATCAACTTGGGTCCCCAGGTCCCCAATTACTTCTTCCGTACTTAATGGATTAACCACCTATGTGGTAATTTGTGGGCACTTTGTTTTTGCCAAAGGGGATGACTATACACTTTTTGGCGTTTAGCTTGAGGCCATGGCTCTGGCACCAGTTGTCTGTTTCTATGAGGCCCTTTTGTAGGATGCTTGTGTCAGCTGGAGAGTCTGTTATGGCACCCAGTTTGCAGTCATCTGCGAACTTGGTCAGCCACAGTCCTTCCGTGTTAGCCTGTACCTCCGAGAAATATATACCAAACAAGAGAGGTCCCAGGACTGAGCCTTGTGGGACGCCACTTGTAACTGGTTTGGAGTCTGACATGGCTCCAGCAATTCTAACCATGTGGGTTCTGTCCTTGAGCCAGTTTGCAACCCATCTAGTGACATAGGGGTTTATATTTAAGCTGGTGAGCTTATATATAATGCCCGAGTGGGGTATTGTATCGAAGGCTTTTGCAAGGTCCAGGTAGGCTGTGTGGACCACCTTCCCTCACAATGGCCTTGGTGACTGTTTCAAAGAAATTGACCAGGTTTAAGAGGCAGGATCTGCCCTTAACAAAGCTGAACTGGGTAGGATCCAGTGTCTGTAGGTCCCCAATATCTTTATTTATGATGTCCATGATGATCCTTTTCATAGCTTTGCAGACCAAGCTAGTCAAGCTTATGGGGCGATAGTTTCCAGGATCTGTTGAGGCACCACCTTTGTGGAGAGGGACCAAAGATTCCATCTGTCTTTGATGGCCAGATTGTTGCTGGCATCCCTTATGAAGGGTATCTGACTATCTTCTTTATCTTTGTCTTTGCATTGTAACCTGAGAAAGTTACTTTATGCCATCTGCCGAGTCACTTTCCAGAAGCTGATAGAGTCCTCTGGTACTTTGTTTGCTTTTGCAACTCCTGCATCAGCCTCTGTTAGCCAACCAGTATTCCCTCTTAGCCTGGTCTATCTTTTCTATCTCCCATTTTGTAGTGCTCTATCTTTCTTTTGATGACTTTCTGGACTTCTGCATTCCACCACCAGCTTTCCTTATGTACCTTATTTCCATACCTGGCTTGGCCACATATCTGTTCTGTAGTCCTCACATATGCTGTTTTGAGCCACTGTAATTCTTCTTCAACCCCACCTTTTCCCACTTCTCCCTGAAGTGCTAGAGCCCCAAGTAATTCCTTGAACTTGTGTGCCTTCTCTCCAGTCAATTTCCAGTTCTACTGCCTAGGCTCTGCTGACCTTAGAGCCTTTTCTGACCACTGTTTGTATCCAAGTGTGGACTGACTGTTTTGCTGGGGATGACTTTGCAATCACTCATTCTACCTCAGTGCCCTTTCCTTAGTAGGAGGAAGCCTACCCGAGTTGCAAGTTGCCCACTCTTGGATGTGATCTTGTGACTCTCTCTTGTTGAACCATGTGTTGGCCATTATCAAGGCATTTGCCATACAGAAGCCTAGAATGGAGACTCCTTTATTCCTGCTGGCCCCACCCATGTTGACTCAGGCAGTCCTCATATGCTGTTCTCTGTCTGTCTCACTATGTTCATTCAGGTCACCCATTATCAACACCAATTCATGTTGTCCTACTTTATCTAGGAGGTCCTACAACTGCCGAGTACACACTCTTCTTCATTATCACACCCCCGCTGTGGGGCACAGTCTCAGATTATAAGTACTATTCTGTCCTTATACTGGTCTGATTGCCATGGGTCTGTCACTAGTCAGGTCACAGCCCTCACTGTCTTCTAAAGCCTCTACCTCATGACAATTTCCACACCATTTCTAGTCTGTTGTCGTGAGTAGTAGACACTGGATCCCAAGCCAAGTAACTTTGCTTGTTTCTTGGATACATGGGATGAACAGCCTCCTTCCTACCATCCTGTCATCCACTTCTAAGCTGCAGTCTGTCTGTGAACCTACACTGAGTGCAGCAATTATTTGTTCGTCTTTGGCAGGTTGATATTTTTTTTATGTCCACTTTCATTCAACAGAGCTATTCTAAGTAACCCAAGCTGGGCAACTGGATTCTGGCAGCCCAATAGTTCATTGACCCAGGTTTGCTGGGATTTCTGCCAGGCACACACTGACTAACAATGGCACATGCATCCCCCCTGCTATTAGCATGGGTCCTTAGCATAAGTCTGACTAATCCAGGTCCTCAGCTAACTTATCACCAGGAAATACCCATGCCCATTTAGCGACATTAGTCAACTTGACTGAATCACCCAGAGCCATAGTTTACACCATTAAATGGTGAGCAGTCTGTAATCTGTGTCTTGAGGATACTGTGCACCACTGTTTATGCCAAAAGTTTTCTGTCTATTCAACTGTTCCCCCTATAGGCAACATCTATAATCTGTCCTGCTGTCCATAACTCAGTTCTTAACTTAGTTTGGGGTGGAAATATTTAGCATGATGTTCTTCATCTCACATTGCTGCAGTCCTTACATATGGGTAGTCCGCTGTCCTCGGTCGGCCCGAATACCAAAGTATTAGGCTGACGTCGGTCATGGGCGCTCAGATCTGACATCAGAGCGTCAGGGTATAAAAGCGCATGACCGACGTCATATCCTCAGTCTTTTTTTGCCGCATGGTCCGATGCAGAAGCAGCGTTGCAAGTGCCGTTCGGCGTTCTGAAATTTTCGTATTCTGAGTTTCAGACCGAAACCAAGTTGGGCTAAGTACCCCGTTGGGGAATATTTTTGTTTTTCTTGCCTCAGTTAATTCCGGATGTCAGAAAAAGTGAATAATTGTATTTCTTGTGGGAAACAGATACCGCATAGGGATTATCACTCTCTTTGCATTCCTTGTTTGGGACCGGACCACGACGTAGTCGGGTGTCGGTTTTGTGCTAGGTTTAATAAGCGCACTATAAAAAGAAGGTTAGATTGTGCTAGGTTAGTCTTTGGTAAGCGGTGTAATTATAATATGCCGTCGGATCCTCCGACTCCCGCTTCCACGAAGAAGCGCAAAGACAAATCTTTGAAACCTAGACAGGTTGATTCGTCCGTTTTGGACGCCGGTCCTGCAGAAGCTACAGTGGAGCAGGTGGATCCGGCTGAAGTTTCTGTTGAGTCTCAGGGGGAAGCTTTGATTTTGCAGGATGTGGCCTCACAGGAGTCAGGTCAAGCTGACGGGGCCTCTCAGGTTACTGTTCTCCCTTCTATGCCTAAGGTGGTTAGGCCTTCTGCTACTATTTCTAAGGCTTCTTCTAAGGGCAGGTCTGTTTTGCCTTCCTCTGGTGTCCCTCCAGGTACTTCAGGGTCTGTGCCTAAAAAGCACATGCTTAAAATGGCAGAAGATTTGATTACTTTAATTAGAGGTTCTATGCCCCCTCCTGATAAGAGGCCCAGGGTGGAGCCAGAGTTGGAAAGTTTGGATCAGGCCTCAGACGACTCAGACTCTTCTGCTGAAGATATTCAAGATTTTCCCCCTTATTCGGATTCTGATGCAGAGGATTCCACTCCTGCTTCTCCTCCAGAGGATTTTTCGTTTTCAGAAACTCTGCATTCCATGAGGGAGCATTTTAAGTGGGAAGGACAGGATTTCTCTGATTCACGAAAGAGGCTTCGGGAATTCTTGTTTTTACCACAGCATAGACCCTTGGCTATACCTCCTGTTTTGGATGTTGTTCAAGATGTTTTCTCGGAGGCTTCCCTTAATCCAGATTCTTTGCCTCCTGCGCCAGTTAAACCGGACAGGTATTACAGGGTGCCTGAGGCTCATAAATATCTGTATAAGAGTCCTAGGGTGGACCCAGAAACTATTAGTCAGGGGCCTAAGGGTGTTAGAGCTTCTGTTGTAAAGAATCCGGTTCCTCTAGATAAGCTAGAGCTTTGGATAGATGGGGTAAGAAGGTGTATACCTCTTCTACTTTAGCAATGAGGGCTTTAAATTGCCAGTTTCATATGTTGAAGTATCAGAATTTCCTCCTTTCTCAGCTAAAATCTAAAGTGGATGCTTTGGCAGAGGGCATAGAGTGTAAAGAATTGCAGGATTTAGTACATGTCTCTGAACAGGTGGGTAAGCATTCTTTGCAGTGTGGTTTTGATGCTGTACAGGCCTCTTCTAGGGTGGCTGCCACTGGATCAGTTCTTCGTAGGCACGCCTGGCTTAAGGATCAGAATTTGTCCGAGCATGTTAAAACTAGAATTCTGGATGCCCCTTTACAGTCTGAAGTTTTGTTTGGTCCCCCTGTGGAGTCGGTTTTGAAGAAAATGGAAGACAAGGCTAAGTCTATGCAGACTGTTAAAGATTTTTTGCAGGTGCAACCTCCAAAGTTTAGTAGAAATTGGCCTACTAAGGGGTGGACCTACCCTTCTTCTGATTCTCAGTCTAGGGGTAGATCTAGACGTGGCAGGGGCAGAGCTTCACAGTACATTCAGGCCTAGAACTTTGAGTTCACCTGCACAATCTGCAGGTGAGGGCAGGGGCCAGTCCTTTCGTAAACAGGCCCAATGACCTGCATTTTCAGCTGCCAGATTCTTCTTCCCTGGCAGCTCCTTTGGGAGGAAAATTAGCACTCTTCAAGCAAAACTGGCTTTTAGTCACCCAGGACAAATGGGTATTGGACATTATACACCGAGGCTACAAGTTCTATTTCCATACATTGCCTCCTTTCAAAGGCATGCCAGACGTTCCTCCTCGGCAAAGGATAGAGGCTCACAAGCAGATTTCTTTACTTCTTCAAATAGGAGCTATACAGCCAGTTCCTCTGTCAGAAGTGGGACTAGGATTTTATTCTCGCCTGTTTCTAGTACCAAAGAAAGGGAACACGTGGAGACCAATTTTGGATTTATCTATCCTCAACACTTATCTGGACATTCCAAAGTTCAAAATGCTGACGTTACAACAGCTTTTACCTCTGTTGGGAAAAGATCACTGGATGGTAACTCTGGATCTCAAAGAGGCTTATCTTCATGTTCCTATCAGGCCCAGTTGCAGGAGGTACCTGCGTTTTCGGGCTGGAAATTTACATTATCAGTTCTCTGCATTGCCCTTTGGCTTATCTACTGCGCCCAGAGTGTTCACAAAGGTTCTGGCTCCAGTGATGGCCTTTTTCAGGTTAAAAGGAATACAGTTTTATCCTTATTTGGACGATTGCCTGATTATTGCACAACACAAAGACGAACTTCTGCATCATCTACAGTATGTGATGGTAGTGTTAAGATGCCTAGGGTATTCTGTGAACGAAACAAAGTCCAGTCTAGTACCCTCTCAGGACATGTGCTTTCTGGGTGTGAGAGTGAATACAGCTCGCCAGACGGGCTTTTTGACCCCGGACAAACAAAGAAGCCTTTCTCTTTATTTCCATCAAATGTCTCTACAGTCCAGGCTGACTGCAAGGACAGTCCTTCAAGCCTTGGGGTTCATGGCATCTTGTATTCTGGTGCTTCCCAATGCCAAACTGCATATGAGGAAGCTTCAATGGTATCTCAAAAATGTATGGACACAACACTGCCAAGATCTAGACACTGTCATTCAGATAATACCTTGCATTCAGAAAGAATTTTTGTGGTTGGCTCAGGAATGTCACCTAAACAAGGGACTCTCTGTGACCCGACCAGAGGCGAGTCAGATTCTAACGACAGATGCCTCGGACAAGGCTTGGGGAGCACACCTCAATGGAAAATGGGTGCAAGACACGTGGCCTGTCAGACTTCAACATTTGCATATCAACTTGAAGGAGATGTTAGCAGTCCAATTTGCATTGATGGCTTTCAAGGATTTACTTCACCCAGGACAGGTGTTGATTCAAACAGACAACACTACTGTCATGTGGTACATCAACAAGCAAGGGGAACCCATTCTACCCTCTTTGCAGGCAAGCGATGATTTTGTGGGAGACTGCTCTCAGTTTACACCTCAATCTTCAGGCAAGGTTTCTACCAGGAGCACAGAACTCCTTAGCGGATGTGTTGAGCAGACAAATTGTGGATCCTCACGAGTGGAAACTGGATCCTCATGTGTTTCAAAAGTTGACAGTGTTATGGGGGACTCCAGACATAGATCTGTTTGCTTCTCCACTAAATTACCAGTTGCCAAAGTTTTGCACAAAAATGTTTCATCCCACAGCTTGGAAGGTGGATGCTCTATCATTCAGTTGGAGCAATCTTCATGTCTATGCCTTTCCACCTCTGCCTCTCATTCCCAAGGTACTCCTGAAGGCCAGAATAGACAAGCCATCCATGATTCTGATAGCGCGGATTGGCCTCGACAGCACTGGTACCCACTACTGAGGAGTTTGGTGCAGGGAGCCTCCATGGCCTCTGCCTTTGATTCCGCATCTTTTGTCTCAGGAGGGCAATCACTTCCTCAATGTCAAGATTCAGTCTCTGCATCTCACAGCCTGGCATATTCTGTTTTAGACCCTGGAGGGTCTCAGCTTCCACAACAAGTTTTGAATGTTATTTTGGAGGCCAGAAGGCCTAGTACAAGGAAAGTTTACGCTGATAAATGGAGGAGATTTTTTCTTTGGAGCAAAGCGAAGGACTTTGATGTTTCCAAGCCTGATTTAAGTGTTTCTCTTCAATATCTTACTGAGTTATTGGACAAGGGTTTGTCTTTCTCCTCGATAAAGGTTCATGCTGCAGCCATTTCTGCTCACTATGACTGTGACCCTCCTTTATTTTCCCATCCTTTGTTTAAGCAATTTCTTAGAGGGGCAAAGAACATAAGACCCCACGTAGAGCTCCTACTCCTGCTTGGGATCTCAATTTTGTGTTGGAAAAGCTTACTCTACAACCTTTTGAGCCTGCAGCTACTGCCGAGTTAAAGTATTTATCATGGAAGACTGCTTTTTTGTTGGCCATTACCTCTGCAAGAAGGGTTTCTGAATTACAGGCCCTTATGGCAGTGGAACCTTTCCTGATTTTTCATAAGGATAGGGTATCTTTGCGTACTAATCCTTCCTTTATGCCTAAAGTGGTTTCTAGTGTGGCCTTGAACCAAACTATTCATTTGCCTACTTTTTATGCAAACCCTCAAAATAAAGGGGAGAATATTTTGCATACTTTGGATATTCACAGGCAGTTACGTTATTATTTGAGCAGAACCAAGGGGTTCAGGCAGTCTCAGCAGTTGTTTGTTTCTTTTGCTTTGGGTTCTCAGGGAAAACCTGTTTCAAAAGAAACTATTTCTAAATGGATTGGGTTTTGTATTTCTTTCTGTTATTCCCATCATGGTAAGGAGATTCCAGCTGGAATCGTACCTCATTCCACTAGAGCTACTGCCACTTCTACTGCCTTTCTAAGGGGAGTAGCTACAAAAGATATTTTGGAAGCAGCCACTTGGAGTTCAGTACATACTTTTTCCAAGCATTACCACCTTCCTCTTTATTCTAAGTCTAGGGCTGGATTTACCACTGCAATATTACAGGGCATTTTAGCAGCCCCTAATGCTTTATGATTTTGCCATCCTCCCTTTACCTCTGCTTTGGGATTCTACCCATATGTAAGGACTGCAGCAATGTGAGATGAAGAACATAGTACAGTTTTGTACCTACCATAAATGTAGATGTTCGAAGATCCACATTGCTGCAGTCCAATTTACCCTCCCTCCTTCCCCTCTGTAGTTTGGCATGGTTATATGGTTTGGGTGATGGTTGTTGTTGGGCATGTTTTGGGAGGTATCCTGTTTTTGGGCTGTGGCCTTTCTTTTTAGGGCCTTCTGACATCTGGGGCAAGAAAAGACTGAGGATATGACGTCGGTCATGCGCTTTTATACCCTGACGCTCTGATGTCAGATCTGAGCGCCCATGACCGACGTCAGCCTAATACTTTGGTATTCGGGCCGACCGAGGACAGCGGACTACCCATATGTAAGGACTGCAGCAATGTGGATCTTCGAACATCTACATTTATGGTAGGTACAAAACTGTACTTTTTTAGGAGGGGGAAGGAACCACACAGAGACAGAGCATGCAAACTCCATATAGGCATTAGGCGGAGGTCAGGATTGAACCTTGTGCATGGGAGGTGAAGGCTTAAAAGCACTATCAAAAGTTAAAAATACTGCATTAATGAATCCAAACAATATCCTTAGATGCATCTTAAATAATATAGAGAAAAATTTAGCCCCCCCCCCAAACAATATTTTTCTACCTCTAATCCCATAGAGGTTTTGTACCAAATGAATACATACCATCTGCAGTCATTCCCCCTGCAATAAAGGAGGACTTTCCACTGATGCAAGCAATAAGATACCCATAAGTCTGACCATCGTCATATGCAAAACCGTAGAAAGGCTCATTTCAAAATAAATCACAAACACTTGTTATCCACCCACTGCTTTTTGAGAGTTTAATTTGTATATTGTTTTATAACATATTTAAGAGTACTGTGTTATTGTATTTATTGTATATTTCTGCATTTTGTCATTGGAAAATAAAATTGCATTTCACTGGCCTTGCTCTAGATTCTCTGCATTAGTCATTTTAAAGGTGTGTTTTAGCTGATTTGTTTGATTGTCCTCTCTGAATTCCCTGTTGGGGACCTGTAATGTGGTTTTATATTAAGAAGGCATGTGACTACATTTGTACTGGCAGTAAAAGGTAGCCTTGTCTCTCTGAGCTGGGAATCTCACAAGACGGCTTTACATGAGACTGCTTGATTGGTCAGGGGGTTTTTGCTTAGTTTACTCTGTCTCTGTAAATTTGGCATATTTGCACAGCTCGTGGCTCAGTAGTTGGATTTATCCATTGCCATCCTAACACAGACCACTACTTTAAATTGCTTCTTTGCACTTTTGTAAGATATTTAAGAATACCGCTGCTGTATTTCCAAAATACTTAGTGTTTTTTCTGCAATTTATCATTGGAAATTTCCATTACTTTCCATTGAACTTGCTGCCGGTTTCTTTGCATTGTAGCCATTTTTAAAGTGTGTGTTTCTAGCTAGTTTGATTGTCCTGCTTGAATTTGCTTTCTGCATAAGCTCCCTATTGAAATGTCGAAACTCAAAATCCCGTGTGCTAACAAGCCGGAAAAAAACAAAAAAAAAAAAAAACAAAGACTGAAAACACAGGAGAAGAGAGAAGCTCAAAAACTGCTCTTCTACTTAAAACTTCTTTTTGCAAGGTTGGGGGATAGGCCCCCTGCAACCCCCTCAAATTTATATATACCAACTATGAGCTAGTCATCTTGGACTTTGTATATGACAGTCCATTCTTTTGGCCATGCAGTGTTCATGTTTTGGGACTCGCTCTAGCTGTTCCCAGCATTTCAAACGGTTACCTTCTGCTTACAGTACTATAGTTATACATTAAGAAGGACTAGTATTGCATTTCTAGTGGCAACAGAAAGTAGCCTGGCTTATATGAGCTGGAAATCGCACAGGAAGGCTTTAAGTGAGACTGCTTGATTAGTCAAAGGACTGTTTGCTTTGATTAGTCAGTTTTCTGTGCCTGTATAAATTTGGCACATTAGCGAGACATGCCTCGTCATGCGGCAAAAGCTAACAGTACCCTGTATTTATGCAGGCACATAGAACTGACATTTTCCACATAAAAGTACCCCTGAAACTTTCATAGTACTTGGTTGTGCAAAGAGCAAGTTTGCATACTAAGGTGCCCCCCCCCCCCCAAAAAATGAGTTTGGTCTGAGATGGTCCTGATTAAAATTCTACACTCTTGTACAACCAAGCTAGACAGTTGTAAACTCCTGTTGTGCTATTCCTCTTGCATAACACAAAATAAGGATCCTTAGTCTCAAAATGCACTTCCCTGCTATCTCTGCAGCCAGCCTGGTGGATATGGGCATCTTGAGGCAATGTAACAATTGTCATATTTTCTGACAACCACTTAATTGTTAAACAAAATGATGTGGTGTGTGAGAGATGTGGTTGCATAATGTCAGTGGAGAGAAAGCTCTCCTATACAAGCACTTAAAATAAACAGGTTGTCAGTAGCATACACACTACCCCGCATTACATATACAGAGCACACACACAGACCCAAATGTGCAGAGTGTATTAAATATAATATTCCTAAACCACAAATACCTCTCAGATATTGCAGAAACAAAATGTATCCTTAGCAACCTCAAGATCATTTGAGAAAATCAACACCCAACATGACACACAAGGCCACTGATTCTCAGCTTTAAGCCAAAAAGGCACATCACCACATAATCCAGTATTGTGGTCATAGTGATACAATTGTGACACAAACAGATGTCCCACTCACCAGGCTACATAAAGAATCATGGTTAGCTGTTTGTCAGGGTCCAGTTTCTGTCAGGTCATGCAAGCACTTATGTCATCGAACCAAAAGTACCAGTATGACTCAATCATAGTAAATATTCCCATGTTGACCCTGGGAAATGGTTCCTAAGCATCTTATAGCTGGCTATAACCTTCTATAGCTAATTCCCATTAAATCTCTCACACTATCATCATCATCTTCTTTCGGCTGTTCCCGTTAGGGGTCGCCACAGCAGATCACCTGTTTCCATTTCTTCCTGCCCTCTGCATCTTGTTCTCTCACACCAACCACCTGCATGTCCTCTCTCACCACATCCATAAACCTTATCTCAGGCCTTCCTCTTTTCCTGTTACCTGGTAGCTTCATCCTTAGCATCTTTTTCCCAATATACTCAGCATCCCTCCTCAGCACATGTCCAAACCAACATAATCGTGCCTCTCTGGCTTTGTCTCCAGGCCTTCCAACCTGGGCTGACCCTCTAATATACTTATTCCTAATCCTGTCCACCCTCGTCACACCCAGTGCAAATCTTAACATCTTTAATTCTGCCACACCCAGCTCAAACCCCTGCCTTTTTGTCAATGACACTGTCTCCAACCCATATAACATAGCTGGTCTCACTATCCTCTTGTAGACCTTCCCTTTCACTATTACAGGTACTTGTCTGTCACAAATCACTCCTGACACTCTTCTCCACCCACTCCATCCTGCCTGTACTCTCTTCTTCACCTTCCTTCCACACTCACCGTTATTCTGAACAATTGACCCCAAGTATTTAAACTCATCCACCTTTGCCACCTCTACTCCTTGCATCCTCACCATTCCTCTATCCTCCCTCTCATTCACACACACATATTCTGTCTTAGTCCTGCTGACCTTCATTCCTCTTCTCTCTAGAGCATATCTCCATCTCTCCATGGTCTCCTCCACCTGTTCTCTACTCTCACTACAGATCACAATGTCATCTGCAAACATCATAGTCCACGACTCTGTAAAGAGTGTAAATAGCTTTTGCCTTTTGACTTTTGACTTTAACTCTCTACATTTGTTAAAATGTATCTGCATGATATTTTTCCACTATGGGCAATATTACTCACGCTTTGTATTATTTGATAAGTATTTGTACTTGTACTTTTATTTTTATTGGACTGCTATCATTACTGTAATCTGTTTCATGGAGCTTTTCTCCCCGGGGCTCCACTGAAAATGGGTGCTCTGGGCCCAGTGGACTTCCCTGGTAATCAAACTGGAAATAAATAAATAAATAAATGTGGGCATAAGTGATCGGAGACGTATCTCCCTGGACTACATGAATAGAGATGAGACAGAGCTCTCAGAGTGTGTTTCCCTGGGCACTATGAGCCTAGGACTGAGCAGTATCCTACTTTCTTTAATAAAGAAGCCACAATATGAACAGAAAATTGACATTAACAACTGGCTTATAGTATGGTGTCATTTGAAGTGGGGTATAGTATTTGTCAGGCTGGGAGAATAAGGTCAACAGGCCATGCTGCTTTGCTAGGGAAGGTCTTCATATGTCCGCTCTGGGATTTTGAATATGGGCACATACCTTGCCCACATCCATACTTTCTTTTTTTATACTTTTGATACTTTATTATTGTTTGAACTTGCTTATTTTTGTCTTTTTGTATCATTGTATTGCCAAATTATGTATTGTAGTAACTCTTGTAAATGTTGTGACTACCTTGTTCTGTAATTACCTTGTTGTTTTGTGCATTGGAGCTTTTCTCCTCAGGCCTCCACTGAAAATGGGCTCTGTTCAGCCCAGTGGACTTTCCTGGTAAACAAATGTCAATCAGTAAATAAATAAATAAATACGTTTATGGACTGCCAAACTGATAAACATACCTACATACCAAAAAGAGCCAAGGAAAATTGAAAGGTGTTACTGCTCAGTGCCAGGAGTCTAAACAGGAAACACCACCCCCTGCAAGCTTTCCACACCCTGGGAAATGAGATTTGGTTTAAAGCTATAGAGAGCACCCTGGCAGTGCAGGGCTGCCATGCCTTCTGCACATTTAGACCCTGCTACACAGGAAGGGAAGAGGTGGAGGTGTCTCTACTTACATTAAAAGCAAAATCACCTCCAGGCTGCT
This sequence comes from Protopterus annectens, assembly GCF_019279795.1. NCBI lineage: Eukaryota > Metazoa > Chordata > Ceratodontiformes > Protopteridae > Protopterus > Protopterus annectens. The sequence continues at coordinate 1,118,642,471 of NC_056748.1, forward strand.
GCATCAGTATGGCAGGCTTCATATTTCCATGTCGAAATTACCTTCGACAAAATACCACATCATATCTTTGAAAGCTATAGTGTCCCCCTTAATGACCCAGGAAAACCAGAATAAATACTTAAATATACTGGAGACACTCCCCATTCAACTGAACCCCATAATCATGGATGAGTTTAATTACCCTAATATAAACTGGGAATCATACATGACCCCAACATGCAGGCCCAGAGATCCCTGGACTTAGCAATTGCAAACACATTGAACTAGTTATTCTGTGCACCCACCAAAGATGCAGACATCCTGACCTGGTACTCACAAACAAGGCAGAATGCTGCACCCTCCCTTGTGCATAGTGGAATGTCCAGACTTTTGCCTCTTATTTTTTTCATCTGTTCCTCATAATATTTGTGGTTTTCTGGTAAATCTCAGAGGACTGAAGTCATAAATAATGACATGCATTTGTTTCATACTTCATATCCTTCAGAAAATGTATGCTAACACCAAGCCTGTTATCGTAGCAATCTAAGTTTATAAGAGCATTATTTAAAATCTGTCCCTAATTTTTCAGCCTTTGTCCCCCCATTACTTTTCTCTTTGTCCAGATTTCTTGTGCTGAAAGGTTGAGAGCTATCTTGCGTAATGTCCTCACTGGTCAGGTCCAACCATAAAGCTGTCGTCTTTGAAGAAAAAGTAAAACCATGGACACCATCTATCCCAGAACTTTTAGGATTAATTCTAGGGCAAACTTCCTACTACTAAGTGGCATCCTGGAAACCCTCCACCCCAACCATGAGATCAGTGCTGCCAATGTAGAATTAAGAGAAACCCTGTATAATCATATTAGCTGCATAGAGAAAGCTGTACTTACCCAGATTAAGCACAGGATCAACTCAAAAAAACAAGCTGCCATTGAGGAATCCCACCATCATTAGTTTTCACAACAAAAAGGAGGAAAGCCATGGCAAAATTTAAAAAGTGCGATACCCAGCACAATGAAATATCCTCAACAAAAACCAGCAACTCGTGGGGGCTAATAAATCTACCGATGCTAAATTTAAAGTAAAACTGGCTTCCAAGGGCAAACGCATAGCATCTTTCAGCTATGTCCATAATCTGAAAGGCAATATGCTGCAATGTACCAAATTAATTGTAAATAGTGCCATTAATGTGGAGTCAAGGCATGGCAAACCTACTGGCCAAGAAATTTAGCTCCAGTTTTAATCCCCATCTCACTGCCAGATGCCAGTCAGGAAATACCCATTTATTTTATTTGACATTTGTGAACTGGGTTGGTCCAGCTGAGCTAAAGCCTTTTTTTTAGTGAAAAGTTCCAAACAGAACAAGCAGAAAGAATTCACAGTATGTAAAATAAAACCATGTGATAGAAGAAAAACAAAGGCTCTACAAATTGGAGGCATATAAGCATATTTTACATACAATATATTAGCAAATGGGAATATTATTTTCTATATGTTTTATTACAAAAAAGCATAATAAATTTGTATGTATAAAGTAGGGGTGAACACATCTGAAACTTCAGTGAGAAAAAGATGAAGGTGGTGGAGTAGATTAAGTAATGAAAGGAGAAAAAAATATTAGAAGAGAAAGAAGATGCGTGCAAAGGAGAAGAAGAGGGCATATCCAAGATTTGGATAGTGAATTTTATAGTTCTTTTTTGAAATTATTAGCATGAATAATGCTTCTTGTGTAGAGTGGGAGTTTACTTTTAATTGTGAGATACTGAAACGTTGTATACAAATTTACCAACCTTTTTACTGGGTTTGTATATCTAAAGAAGATGTTATTCTGAACTACGGAGTAGATGAACAGGGTTATAGTAGGACATGAGATTAGATAAGGAGAGACAGGCAGTTTAAGTTGGTAAAGTTGAAGCTGGTGGGGGAATTCCAGCCATTGTAGGTTCTTTAGTGCTAGGCAGTGGTGTGAAGTACGTGGTTGGTTTGCAGCAACTCTTGCGATTTTGTTGTATGCAAGTTTAAGCTTAGTAATAAGGGTATATTGAAGGTTTGTAAGGATTGCTGCAGCATAGAGAAGGTATGGAAGTAAATAAGCTTGAGTTAGAGTCTAGAGTCTAAAGTAAGGAATGTTATCCTTTACAGGAAACTCAATTTTTGGTTAGATTTTCTTGGACTGTTGAACATTGAGGTTGAATTTTAATTGGTCATTGATTATGAAACCTAGAAGCTTAGTGTGGGATTCAACATTGATGCCAGTTTTATTAATTGATGAAATGGTGAAGGTGAATTTGAGAAGAGAATGATTTGGGAAGAAAGAGAAGAAGTTTAGTCTTTTTAGGATTTAATATAAGTTGATTTTCAGTGAGTTGATTTTCTATAGAGAGGAAAGAGTTTTGGGTGAGTGTGTGAAGTTGAGCGATGTTCTCAGATGAGGCGATTAGTATGGAGTCATCTGCATACTGAAAAAGAGAGAAGTGATGGCAGGATGTATGAAGGTCATTGGGAAAGATGTTGGATAAAAGGGGTCCAAGGATGGAGCCTTGGGTGACACCAGTAAATATGAGTATTGGGTGAGCAGGAGTCATGTCATCTGACAGACTGCAGTCTGAGAAGTAGCTGGAGAACCATTCAAGGGTGGGAGCTAAGAGTTTAAGGTTGGTTAATTTAGTTCAAAGTTTAGAATGGGGTACAGTGTCAAAGGCTTTTGACAGATCTAAGAATAGATATGGGACAAGTTTATTGTCACGGGCTTCAGCAACTGTATGAGTGAAAGATAAGGGCATTAACAGTACTATGGTTGGGCAGAATGCATGTTGGGAAGGTGTTAAGCAGGTTTTCTTCTGAGGATATTAGAGGATTTTAAATACAGGGGGGAGAATAGCTATAGGTCTAATGTTAGATGGGTCAGTGGAGTTTCCACCTTTATGTAGGGGAATAGTGTAGAATGATTTCCAAATGTCTGGAATAGTGGACTCTCAAATTCATCTATTGATAAGTATAGAAACTGGGAAAGCTATGGCATCAGCAGCAAGGGGGGTTAGTTTATCAAAAGAAGAACATGGTTTCAGTTTTTGGAGGAGTGATTTTATATAAGCAGTAAGGACAGATTGAAGTGAAAAAGAGGATGTGTCAGTAGGTATTTGGGGAGGGATAGGAGATTTGGAGTTTAGTCAGTTTATGGATGGTATTGATAAAGTATTGGTTGAGGAGGGTGTCTGTGTTCTGTGCAGTATTGTTTGGGTAGGGATTTGGTGTTGCTGGGTTTCTGGGGCGAAGGATTGAGGTGATAATTCTCCAAATTTTTTTGGAATTGGAGTGGAGACTGGATTGGGATTATAGTAATTTTTTTGTACAGTTTTGAAGCTTCTTATAGTTTTGAAGGATAGTAGGGGATTTGTTTTTTAGACAGGTTTTCCAAGTAGAACCTCTTTGATGATGTTGAATTTAAGTATAACATCGTTAAGGGGGAGATTAAGGCTGGACCAATTTATGGATAGGATTCTTTCATTAAGTAATACAGAGTTGAAGCTAGACAGTTTGCAGCAGTCTTTATAAAGGAGAGGTCTGTCCAGATGAGGAGAGTATCTTTGGGTGCAAAAGAGTACATGGTCACTTAGAGTATCAGACTGCAAGCGTTGTGATAGAGGTTAGGGTCAGTATCCAGTCAAGGAGAGTGTCGGCAACAGAATGTTTGTTCAAGCAAGAGGGGGTTGAGAAAAATTGGGCAAATCTATAGAGATTTATGCTTTTGTCAGGGGAGTTTGTGCCAAGTGTTTTCCAGTCAATATTTACATCACCCAAGATGACAGTTTTGTAGTGTATATTATTTGAGATCCAGGACAGTATGTGTTCAAGGAGAGAAATGTTTTTGCCTGGCAGGATATAGATGGAAGCAATAGCAACATTTTTATGGGTATTTAAGTAGCAATTTGGTATTAATTCAGCAGGGTGGAAATTAGGTGGAGGGGTGGGTAGAGGGAAAATGTTCAGTTCAGCCTAGGTATGGCTACACCGCCTCCTTTTACAGAGTTCCTATCCAGGTGATAGATATTGTATCTGGGGGTAAGATTTAATTATTTGAGAAATGGGGTTGAAGCCAGTTTAAAGACGGAGCTAAGATATGTGGAGTATTATGGCTAATCCATGAGTGGAGTTTAGTGGTTTTGTTTAGAAGACTTTGTATGTTTATAGAATGGATGGTTAGGTTTTTAGGTGAAGAATATAAGAGGTTTGGAGGGAGAGTGGAGGGGAAAGAGGATTATTATATTTGGTTTGGAGAAGGTAATGATGTGGAGGGACTGGGATTAGTGTGAATATCATCAACTAGTAGAAGAGTTCTGGCAAGCAGAGTGAGCGTGGAGGATTAGGGGCTAGCAGTGTAATATTTTCTGGTAGAGTTAGCAGAGGGGGTATGAGAAGATTTTGGCTTTAAGGAGGTGTATGCAGGAAAAGTTGAATAGAGAGGGAGAAGTAAAATATAACTGAATAGCATTGTAATTATTACTTGCAAGGGAGAGTGTTGATGAAGATGTTGGGTAAGTTAGGTTAGTGTGATAAGTGGTTAAGGAGGAAAGTAATAGTAATAAAGGGTAAGAAACATGGTTTGGAAAGAAGTGAGTATGAGAGGGGGCTACTAAGAAACAGGAAAGTTAGTAAGGAGGGGGAAAGGTAGTGGGAGGAGATTACATCAGTGGGGGGGGTAACTGGAAGGAAAGTAAGATGAGATATATCTGGGGAAGGGTTTAGGTGGATTACACTATGGGGAGTGGTTTATAGTAGGCAGTGTAGGATTGCTTGATTAAGGATGATTGGTGTAGAACAGGTGGATAGAGTATAAAGTAAAAGTGGGGGTGGGTGGGAATTGGGGGTAGGGGAGTGGAGTTGAGCCTGTGGGTAGCAAGGGTGAATGGAGCAGGCAGAACCGAGATGGAGGTAAGCAGAGTGAAAAAAGAAATCAGCTGACTAATTTCAAGAGCTCTGTTTCCTAAGGAGATAGCATTTTGCTAGGTTAGTGATCTGTAAAATAAAAATAGCATTGTGGGCATGTATAGTATGAACGAATATAGACATTGGAAGATATGAATGCTTACATTGGAGAAATACAGGTGCTGGAACATAAGGGAGAATGGGCTGGCATTATAAATCTGTGTACTTCTACGGAATGTAATAGGGGGAAAAAAGGAAGAAAAGTCCCTGTTCTAATAGACAACTCAACCAAGCAGCACCTTATTGGGGGGGTGGTTAAATGCCCAGTTGTCGACGAAAGTGGTGTATAAATCGACAAAAACCACCCTACAAAGTGGATTTTAGTGATATCACTAGATTAAAAGGATGGGATCCGTAGGTTAGGTTTAACCTGATGAAAAAACAGTGGAGCCTAATATATCCAGGGACCTTAACAAATGATTCCAACTAGCAGTTAGGACACTTTTATGAAGTGGATTTTAGTGATGTCACAAGCTTAAAAGTATGGGTTCTGTAGGCTAGGTTTCACACCTCTATACCTCCCCTAACTATCACTAGAAAACAGATACTCAAGACAGTTTCTATGGCCAACAACATGGCATTTATGGGTCCCAATACTATCTCAAGATGCCTCCTTAATAGCATGAAACATGATATATCAAGCTAACTAGAATGACTCTAACCACAGCCTCCAAACAGTCCTTGTGCCAAATGAATTGAGGACTGCAACTGTTAGCATGCTGCACAAGTGTTGGCCATGCACTGACCCAAGAGATTATCCCCCTACATTGTTCAACTGAATCTAAGTTCACTGACCATCTAGATCTTGGAAGTGGATGATATTATAAGGAGGAAGCTGGACATCCTATGTATCCAGGTAAGATGGAATGGCAGTGCAGCAAAGCCACTTGACTTGGGATTCAGTTTACTATTCAGGAGGACAGGATAGAAATGGTGTGGGAACTGTGGTGAGTGAGAGACTTTATAAGGCAGTGACGGATGTCATCAGAATTAGTGGCAGACTCATGGCAATCAGATTCCATTGTAAGAATAAAGTGGTATTCATAATGTCAGCCTATGCCTTGCAGCTGGGTTGTGATAGTAATTAAAACAATACATTCAGACAGCAGTTGCAGGATCTAATAGATTAAACAGGGTAACATGAAATGGTGGTGTTACTGAGTAACCTGAATGCACTTATTGGAACGAAAGAACAGAATATGCAGACTGCCTGTGTCCACTTTGGAGGGGCAACAAGAACAAAGTAGAAGCCATTTTAGGATTTTATCTGGCAAATGGCTTGATGGTAGCCTCCATATGGTTGAGAAAGACAGACCACCGCAAGATTGCATGCAAAAATTGTTAACATGCTACTCAGGTAGACTTGTTCCTAGTAAGGAAAGGGCACAGGGATATAATCATGTATTGCAAAGTCATTCCCAGTGAAACAGTTGTCCCACAGCATGCACCACTGGTTGCCACAATCAGTTCTAGGAAGTGGCTAGAGAAAGCTCTAAGGTCAATAGAGACTAGTCTGAAGACCTGGAAGGTGACTGGAGAGAAAATGCAACAGTTCAATGAGTTACTCCTGCTCTAGCACCTCAATAAGAGTAGGAAATGGCTGGAGTTGAAGAAGGATAGCAGCACCTCAAAACAGCATGTGTGAGGACTACAGAACAGATATATAGCCAAGCCAGGTAAGGAAATAAGGTATATAACAAAAGCTGGTGGTAGAATGCAGAAGTCCAGGGAGTCATCTAAAGAAAGAGGCATGAAAGAAATATTGAGAGATAGAAAAGACAGACCAGACTTGGAAGGAATACCTGCTGACAAAGAATCTAAGAAAGAAGTCACAATAGCAAAGAACAGAAAAAATAAAGAAGATAGACTTCATAAGGGATGACAGCAACAATGTGCTCACCAGTCCACAGGACATCATAGACAAATGGAAGGAGTACTTCCAGTAGCTTCTGAATAAAGGAAACCCCACAGAATCTGTACTGCCCCAGAAACAGCCTACAATGAGAGAAGAGGAGGAGCCCACAACAGAAGAATTAAGAACATCACTAAGGAAAATGAAGTCACAGACATCAGCAGACAAAAATGAGGCCATAGTAGATGCGATAAAGATGTTGGGTGAGATAGGTGAGAAATGGCTCCAGACGGTACTCATACCAGTATGGAGAGAAAGGCATATGCCAGATGGCTGGAGAATAAGCACACTAATGCCAGTGTTCTAGAACAAAGGGGCCATCCACACCTGTGGGCAGTACAGAGGTATCGGATTACAATCACACTGCATGAATGTTCTGGAGATGGTGGTTGATGAACAAATACTCAGAGCAGTAGAAAGTAAGATGGGAGATGAGCAGATTAGAGTCAAATCAGCAGACTACACACTTATCCTAATGTTTGCCGTGAGATAGGGTAGTTGAGAAGAAGCTACTGATGAGGAAGAGAGTCCAGATGGGCATTCCTAGACTCTGAGAATGCATGTGGCAAGGTCCCAAGAAAGCTGATTTGGGCAGTCGTCTAATGGTTCAAAGTCCCAGAATTATTGGTGGAATTCATGCAAGCTTTGTGCAAGGGCCCAGTGACTCAAGTACGAGCAGTCTTCAGTCTTTCAGAAGAATTCCCAGTGGGAGTGGGTGTACACCAGGGTTCAGATCTGAGGCCCCTGCTGTTCATACTGGTGATGGACTACATTAGCAATCCGATTGGAGGGGATAGATCTCCAAAGTTGCTGTATGTAGACTGTGTGGCATTGCCAGTAGACTCTAAGAACTTCAACAAAGGATAGTAGAATGGAATGCAAATTTGATGTCACATGAGATGAAGCTGAGTAGAGATAAAATGGTGGTAATAGCACAAATGGTGGAAATCAGAAGAAGCTGAGAATTGAGATAGAAGGGAAAATAGTAATACAGGTGAACAGCTTCATGTAAATGGGAGGGTGGTTAAGCAGAAGGGAACTCTGAGGAGGTTAATTTTAGTATCTGAGAGGCTGCAGCCAACTGATAGAATGTGTCAGGTGCAGTATATGGGTGGAGCAGTGGTGCACCAGTTAGTGTTGTCACCTCACAGCAAGAGGTTCTCTGGTTCGATTGTTGATTGGGGTGCCCTCTGTGCAGAGTCTGCGTGTCCTCCCTGCTTTTGCGTCAGTTTCCTCTGGGTGCACTGAGTTCCTCCCACATTCCAAAGACATGTATTTGGAGCATTTCTCTCTGGGCCTCCACTGAAAATGGGTCAAAGAAGCCAAAAAGTAAGTTGTACAAAACAGTGGTGCGGCCAGTACTATCGTATGGTACAGAAACCTGGGCAGTAAAGGCAGAACAGCCAAGGAAACTAGATGTAATCAAGATGAAGTGCTTGAGATGTGTGGTAGGATTCACACTGTGGAACAGTTGAAATGAGGACATAAGAGCAGAAGCCAAAGTAGCTACAATTGCAGAGATGGTCAAAGTAAACAGATTACAGTGGTCTGAGCACATGTCCAGAGAAGCAGAAGACAGTCTGGTGAAGAAGATTTGGGACGGACAGGAAGAAGGGAAGAGGAAATAAGGACATCCAGCACACGGGTGGAAGGGACTGTGCAAGTGACTGCCTGACACACTCGGGCATGATTACCAAAGAAGGTAGTAGACTGGCTTTGAATTGAGAGAGTTTACATGACACACTGATTCCATGTAGAAATTGGGGAAAAAGGGAGTTGATGAATCCTAGCTAGCCTGATATGCAAAGCTATGGAGATAATCATAAATACCCCAAGTGATGACCCAGGTAATCTATAAATACTTGAACCAATTAGTTTCAGGTTGGCAAGGGCAGGTGTTACCTACTCAGACTGGTGGACTTATTCAAGAAGATTACTGAAGAAATGTATGATGGCAAAATGGTGCATACTGTCTACCTCACCAGGCCAAGGTATTTCACACAATACCCAACCTGGGCATTTTAGAAAAGCTCAGTGAACTAGGCATAAACTCCATCACCCACTAGATAGTCAGCTGGCTTGAAGATGGGAATCAAGAATTTAGAATTGAGTTTACCTCCAAAAAAGGCTGATAACCTAAGCATCATGTTCAATCATAGTCTCACGTCAGGCTTTGTGCCCACTGAATTGCGCACAGCAACAGTTATCCCACTCCACAAAGAGGGAGCCACCACTGATCCTGAGAACTATCACCCTATTAGCCTGATGAGCCTGGTCTGCAAGGCCATGGAACGTATCATCATGGAACTCATAAACAAAGACATTGGTAACCTCCAAACTCTGGACTCGACCCAGTTCGTGTTTGTAAAAGGCAGATCATGCCTTCTGAACCTGATCGACTTCTTTGAGGCAGTCAACAAAGCTGTAGACAAGGGTAAGGTGGTTCACACAGCCTATCTTGAACTTGCCAAGGCTTTTGACACCATCCCCCATTCTGGAATTATAGCTAAACTCACTGAACTAGGTATAAATCCCTACATCACAAGATTGGTTGCCAACTGGCTCACTGACAGAACTCACACTGTAAAAGTTGCAGACTCCAAATCTAACTTCAAACCAGTGACAAGTGGAGGTACTACAGGGTTCAGTCCTGGGATCTGTTCTGTTTGCTATCTACTTCTCTGAAGTACAGGCTAATGCAGAAGGCCTCTGGCTAATGACGTTCGCAGATGACTGCAAACTAGGAGCCATAGTAGAGTCCCCAAATGATGTGGACAGCCTACAGAAGGGCCTCACTGAGACAGATGCCTGGTGTCAGAGGCATGGCCTCAAGCTCAATGCCAAAAAGTGTATTGTCATCCGTTTTGGTAAAAATTCTGTACCCATGAACTACCACATAAATGGCAGTCTACTTAACGCCGAATGTGTGCTAAGAGACCTTGGGACCCAGGTGGACAGTAGTCTCTCCTTTGATAATCACATCACCACCGTAATCAGGAAATCTTTCTATGTGGCACACCTCATCACAAAAGGGTTCTCATCCAGGAAAAAAAGAGGTCATTGTTCCCCTCTACTCAACACTCATTAGACCCATTATAGAGTACAATGCCCCTTTTGGAATGTAGCAGCTGGAAAGGCCAGAGAAGTATCTCATAAAGAGGATTACTGGCCTCAAACAGATGCCCTACACTGACCATCTCAAAAAAAACTCCAGCTTTACTCTGTTTCTTTTCTGAGGAGATCTCTGCTTAGCATATAAAGCTATGTTAAACCCAGAACTGTTGGACATGCTACACCTAAAGAAATCCCAATCCCTCCGAGCTACATGCTCTAGGGACCTAAACCTTGTCACCACAATAAACAGGACATGCTGGAGGGATAGATTCCTGTCCCAGAGACTTCCTATGCTCTGGAACAAGCTACCCATCTATGTCGAGCAAAGTTCCTCATTAGCACTCTTCAAGAAAAATCTTGACAACTGGATGGGAAATAGAAAATACACCCTGGCGATCACTTCTGTGGCTCTGCTCGACAGGGGCACAGGAAATTAACTTTCTTGGGTGGTGTAAGCCAGGGAACCTTGTTGGCTAGGCTTACTTAGGCCCTTGGGCAGGTAGCCTAGTACCTACTATGAACCTATAAACTAGTGGGGTGCCTCACGGCTCCATGATGGAGCCACTACTTTATGGAAATCGACTTCAATGAGGTGAAAGCTAACATCAAGGGCCTCTGGCTGACCAAGTTTGCAGATGTTTGCAAATTGAGTGTAGTCGATGGATCCTGTCAAGACACACACGTCCTCCGAGAAGACCTAATACAGACTAATAACTGGTATAGTCATGGTCTAAAACTCAATCTCAAAATGTGCATTTTAGTATCCTTTGAAAACCTCCACCCAGTAAACTACTGCATTGAACCCAAAGAGTAGACTTTGATATCAGGAATTTGGGAATGCATGTAGACAGTGATTTGGCATTTGACCATCATGTGTCTGTAGTGAGGAAACTATCCTGTGTTGCACAACTTATAAGTAGAGGTATGTCATGTGTATCCAACCGTAATTGTTCCATTGTACTTTGCTCTCATAAGACCAGTGGAATACAATGCCACCTTCATTATGTACCTGGCCAGGTATATGTTACAACTGGAGCATCCTAAGAGATTCCTCACAAAAAGAATACATGGTGTGGAAAACAAGTCCTAAGTGTACCAACTCAAAGCCTTGTCCTTGTATTCGGTATCCTAGAGGCTGCAGGGAGGCAACCTTTGCCTGGTGTACAAACTATCAACCATTCAGCCCTAATAGATCTGTTGAATATCCATAAAACAAATAGCATCAGGAACACCTTTCCAGGGACCTAAACCTTGCCTGCAATATAAATAAGATGTGCAGGAGAAGATAAGTGTGTGTTTCAGAGGCTCCCCTTTCTGTGGAACAGCCTTCACATCCATGTGATGCCAATTTACCATTGCACTTGGATAGGGGGATGGGGAATTATAAATATATACATGGTCTGGCATCTATCTCTGTCTGAGGAAATGCTTGGCCGCCCATGCCCATATATTTGTATACACCCACAAAACCCTTAGGAACCATTATCTATCAAATTTTACTTGGAAGTGTGGCTATGGTTAAAATTCCCATTGAGTCAATCACCTAGTATTCTGCTGTACTACTAGAATTATCATGGAACTAATCAGTAAGAACACAGGGGACCTCCAAACACCAGACCCAACTCAGTTTGGATTCATCAGAGACTGGCCATGCTTACTCAGCCTGGTGGATTTTTTGAAAGAGTCAGCAAAGTAATGGATGAAGATAAAATGGTGTACACCACCTATTTCTATCTGACCACGAGTTTTGACACAGTCCCCCACTCGGGCATAGAAGAAAAGCTAAATAGTGAATAAACACCCATGTCACCTGCTTGGATTCTAGATAATATGCAGGAGATCAAAAAAGAGGAAGCTACTTCCACAGAGACCAGTCACTAGTGGAGTCCCCCACGATTCTGTGCTGGAATCACTACTTTTTGGCATCTACTTCTCTGAAATAAAAGCCAATTCCAAAGGGGTTTTGACTGAATACGTTTGTAGATGATGGTGAGCCTAGGGTCAGTCGATGTGTTCAAAACAAATTATTGGTGTCAGAATTATGGATTGAAGCTAAATGCCAGAAAATGCATAAATCATATCATTTGCAAAGTCTTCTTTCTCAAGAAATGACCACATTTACAATACACCATTAAAAAGTTGTCCCAGTTTGGGATTTGATAACTTATGTGGGCAGTGTATTTATAAACAAAGGAATGTGTCTAGCTCTAGAAATTTCATTGCCCCCGTCTACTCAGCCCTCATTAAACTGCAGAGATGCCTTACTAAGAAGGATATAATGCCTAAACAATCTGTTGTAAATGGACCACCTCAAAGCCGTGTCATTATACTCCGTGTCCCACAGACTGATAAGAGGCAATCTGTGTCTGGCCCAAAAGGCATCCTCCGACCCAATACTGATGGACCTGCTGCACATCAGCAAGTCAAGTGGCATCAGAAGTACTCTGTCTAGGGATCTGAACCTCTTCTGCAACATCAACAGAATGGTTTGCATGGACAGATGTATCTTACAGAGGAATACTGCTGCTATGGAACAGGCCCTCCATCCACATAAAACAAAATTATCGATCGTGTGAGATGGATAGGGTGAATCTAACACCAAAATGGAATCTGGTGAGGCTTAAAATGATCACAAGGGCAGTTAGCCTAGTACTTAACTCTGAAACTAAAAGGAAAATACATTTCTTTTGCATTCTTACAAGAAAATACCTGCCATGACAATTCAACCCAATTTGTCTCAGTAATGATAGTATTATGGAAGGGGTGTTTCTAGTGTAAGATGCAGGGTTAATGTTATGGTTTAGATCAGTTGTCACCCTCCATACTAATGCCTGCAAATCCTTACACTAATCCTGCCCCTGCCCTAACTTAGCCCTGTAGCTTCCCATGAAATATCCTTCCAGTAACACTGCAGTATACAAGGCATGCTCAGATACACGTGTATACACACACACACACACACACACACACACACACACACACACACACACACACACACACACACACACACACACACACAAAACACAGTAGACCTTTTTTTTGCAGGGGAAGCTGTCCTGCATTCCCACACATTCCATCCATCCATGACCCCTTTTTCCAATCGTTGCACATGTGGTTGGGGTGTCACTTTCGACACTGATCATCTGGAGCCAAGGTTTTACACTGCCAGGTAGCTAGCGCTGCTGCTGTAGTTTTTTCACACCACATACTCGCACACGCACTCACTCCTATGGCCAATTTTAATGTGTCCAATCCACCTTCTGCATTGCATTGGAATGCAGGAGGAAACTAGAGTATCTGGAGGAAACCTGTGTGAACCAAGGGAGGACCTGCAGGCTGCACACAAAAGGCAATCCAGATGAGAAATGAACTCGGACACCTCCTACTGTGAGGTGACACTATCCATTGCACAACTGCGCCTTCCCAATGCACTGTTAATTATATATACCAACTGCAGGATCACATTACAGTGGGGAAAGTGCGAACTCTATGATCCCCACTGCACAGTGACCTTGCACAAAAAAAATCCAACATATGCAATAAGCTGAATTGTCAACTACTTTTCAGTAAACCATATATATATATATATATATCTACACATGTGCTTAGTGTACACTCAAAACACAAATACAAATGAACATGCAAACACATGTGCATGGAAATGCATGCATGCACACTTCTGGTCCGCAGCATATATTACAACATGGTAGCTAGCAAGGCTCCCCGGCCTGCTAATTTCACTTCATATGATTTTCTTCATATATTGCTTAGGCCTCGGTCTTTATGAATCATTCATGCCAATACTGTAAAAATAATATAAATTATAGACTGTTTGCTGCTCTGAAAAGGATTATTTTTTGATGAAATAGGATGCCGTAGTTTAACAAATATCAGCAGTATCCATGTTTGTAGAGTTTCTAGAGTTATATATGCAAAAATGCTCAACATTTAACAAAACCAAAAGAGCATTATCCTACCAGATGTGATTGATTTGTTTTAGAGAAGAACAAGGCCTCTTGTGTTCACAGTTCTTAGAATCTTAATATCACTAGCAACTGATTATACCTGAGTAAAATAAAATTAAAAAGATTTGCTGGAGCACTGCCCTCAGAGGATGCCTTTAAGTCAACATTAATAACAAATCTGCCAGGCCTTCAAATGCTGGCTTCCATCTTCCTTTCTTTAGCAGAACTATCAGCTGCAGTCATGAATCTCCCTCTTCAAGAATGGTCACCTCTAATAGCGGTCCTATTGATTAGGTGCGTCAGCCCCTTTACTCTTCTCGCCTCTTAATTTTTAGAATATTTTTCACTAAGAAGTAAACAGAAAATGGAAGTGTGTTTTATCACTGACTAGCCAGCCTACAGTGTTTTGTTGGTGCTGTGCCATTCGTTGGTTGATTCTAAATATTTTCTGCTTGGATCAATAAAAGTTCAGTTTTAAAAGTGATTTTTTTGACTCTTCCAGCAACTATATCTACTGAGGGTTAAAGGAAAATATGTCAGTCTATTCATCAGTGCAATACCAAAGAATTGCCCGTGGCAACATTTATATTCCAGTAGTACTGGGTAGCAATTTGTCTTGCAATGATGCATTATTCTGTTGGCAAAGTCTGCAGAAAAACCCGCATCATACTCTTACAGCTATAAAATGGTTCAGTGCCACAGAATTTCATCAGCTACAAAAATTCAAGCTGCAATCACTTCAGTCTTTTATATTCAGGGTGGAGTTTATTGTGTTGTCCTATCTGAATCTGTTTTAATTTTTAAATTATCAGGGTTCAAGGAAAACAGAATGTTAGGAAAATGTAACGAACACTGATTATATGAATCTGATCAGAAAGATTCAAAATCTTCTCCATCTTTTATGCCTAATCTCATAGGCAAACTGTTTGACTTGCAGCACTATAATTGCTGTTGCTGTGGTTCCAAGGCCTCATTTTTTTTGAACCTCAAACCTACAGTTCCCCCCCTAAATGTCCTGTCTCCTATAAGATACCACATGGCACAGGGCAGCTCAGGTATGCCTACTTGAGATGAAAATGTATATAGAGAAAACAGCACCTCTTCTATTACAGATTGTTTTTTTTTTATGTTGATGCCAGGGCATGCATTAACAGGGAGTGGCCTTGTCTCACACAGGTCTGCATTTAAGTAGTGTTTAGTGTGTTGCCACTTCATCTATTTTCCTTTGACTGTTTTTCTTCACCCATACTTATAGGTTCATAGGTAGGTACTAGGCTATCGGCCCTGGGGCCTATACAGGCCCGGCTGAAAAGGTACCCTGGCTTTTGCCACCTAAGAAAATAATTTTCCTGTGCCACTGTCGAGCAGAGACACAGAGGTGATCCCTGAGGTGAATTTCCTATTTCCCATCCATTTATCAAGATTTTTATTGAAGGGTGCTAACGAGGAGCTTTGTTTGATATAGATAGGTAGTTTATTCCAGAATATGGGAAGTCTCTGGGACAGGAATCTATCCCTCCATCATGTTCTGTTTATTGTGGTGACAAGGTTTAGGTCCCTAGAGTGTGTAGCTCGGAGGGGTTTGGATTTCTTTAAGTGGAGCATGTCCAACAGATTATTTACTGATAGATTTAAGAATGTGTACAGGTTTTTTAACTATCATTGCTGAAAAAATTGCAAGTACCATAACTGTGGCAAAGATCTTTGAAAATATTGCGGATTTGTCTTGATCTCTTTTATAATACATTCCTGCAACCCCCCCCCCCCCCCCAAGTCTTTTATGAAATGCAATTTACTTTTCTTCAGCAAAATTGTTTTATGCAATGTATGGGCAGATGGGGAGAATTGTACCGCATGATGAGAATTCAGACATGGAAAATTTATTTACTCCTTTGGCAATCGTTGCATTATGAACAACCTACTTTATTCACACTATTTTCAGGCACAACCCTTGAAGAATAATAGAAAGGTGTAAAGCATACATGCATGGTGCAGAGAAAGTGTAAAAAATATCAAGAAATACAGTAAATGCACCTGTGTAAATGTTTACACATTGAAAATGCTTATGTTGATGTTGGCTGCATTAATTTGCAGTAGTTTAGTCTGTTAGCTTGGAAGGTAGGAGAGATAATGCTAAGACTGAAGCAGAAAAAGATGAACAGCCTTTTAGGTACACACAAAGTCTGAAAACTTAAAAGGTGGAGGTTAGAAATTAATAGAGAGAAAGAGATCATTATAAGCTGTTCAGATATTAGGACTATTAAAGAAAAAATGTTTAGATGTAGTTCAGAAGTTATCAGTTTAGAATACAGGGGATGAGACGGCAAATGTTGATCTGCTAGGTCTTGAGAAGCTGATAAACAGTTTGAGGTAGCAAGGAATAAGTGAGCACAAATGTATTGTAATTTGTTTCTAATACAATAGCAGACTACTATTGTATATACAGCTTACGACATTTGTGCACAGTATGGAGTGACAAAAGGGTAACATCTGGCCGAGCTTGAGGCAGATCCATTGGTTACAGAAGATAGCACTAAGAGGGGAAGGTGGGTTGGTGTATAGAAGTTCTTCAGCACCCCTAGCTTCTGTGAAAGAAGTCCCAGCATACTGAAACCATCAATGATTTGTTTATTGTGTATTAAATGAAGGTTACTGGGGAAGGCTATTTGTCTGTTGAGTTACGAGTACCCAATTGCCAGTGCAGCAGCATTTTGCTCAGAGTGTTGCCAAATGTTTAAAAAATGTAAGAGCTGTATGTAATTACTAATAGTGGGTTTTCGATATTTATCCTTTCACGGATTTACAGCATCATCACCATGCTTTGCTGCTTGGAGCTCCAGAATGTCAGTTTGCATGGACTTCTATGAAGGAACGAATCATGACGAAATAATGCTGCATTTGTTACTGACCAGCTTTGACGAAAACTGGCTTTCATCTCAATAAACCTCAGTTTCATTTCTTCAGAACATAACCTCTTTTCAGTGAACGTTAGATCTATATGTCATGGCTAACGACGTGTATTTCAGTACTTATTCTCAGATGAATGAGGTCACCAGTGTGCATTGCTTTTAAACCTTTTAATCTTGTGTTCCTGCATGAGGATTCACACAATCTGCTTCAAAATGGGAGGAGGTATTCTTTCAAGGGTACAAAATTTATGTTCATTAGATATCCAGGTTTTTGGTCGTGTAACAACTTTTCAAGAACCTTTGCCTGGGTATGCACTGCCAGCAAGTTTTGAGGTAAGGATTTACAGGATGCGCGATGTAGCTTGGAAACTAGAACAATAAGTGTATTTAGCATTAGCTCCTAGGAAGTTATAATGAGTTTAACAGCCTGTGGTCTGGCACAAGCAGTTTTTACAGGTATAACATTACACTATTAACTGTGCTCTATTTTCTTATGAGATGTTACCTTGGGCATCTACAAGAATTCATTTCATATGATGAAACTTTTAGCTGATATGAAGAGAAAAACGCATTCTTAATTGAAGGCTTAATATTATCCCTTGACAGACACAAGTCAGACCTAGCAGTCTTCATTAATAAAAAAAATCTACTAAAATAACTTGTGCTTTAGAAGATTTAGGGATACATGGATACCCATTTCATTGAATTGGTAGTGATTACTCTCTTACAATAATCTACAGCTAATATTTTTATAATTTTTCTTACATTACTTGCATCACATTTCAGTTACAGTTTCAAAATGTGTAGTAAATAAGCAGTTTATTCATACTTGGCATCCAGTTCGTAATACCCTAGAGATTCTTAACAAGGAGGATCACAGAATTAACACCCACAAGCTAACAGAAAAAACTAGAAGCACTGTCCCTCTTGTCTGTATTTTTGTGTGTTCATCAGAGGAGACCTATGCCTTACCTTCCAAAAAAAAAAAAAAAATCCCATTACAAATTCATACATTCATAAATTGAAAAAGTTCACAAAACACTTTTCAAGACTCTAGGAAAATGTTACTGCTATTTCTCTGGCCATATAATTTAACTGTTCCAATCCCTTCTGTCTACATACCTTGCTCAGAGTCTGTTTTTGATTGCAATTGTTTTAGCATGACGGCTCTGATGACACTCTATGTATAACGTAGGTATGTACTGTTTTTTTCACTCTGTATATAATATTTATCTATTGCCTTTATACCCTGAAGCTAACTATGATATTCACTTTGTATGTAATATATGAATATATTGCTTTTTGTAATTCTTTCTGTATATAATGTCATGTATCTGTTGTTTTCCCGGACTGAGACTGAAAATAAAATAAATCACAAACTCAGAAGTCCAGGACCGTTTGTACATTCACAGAGCAAACTGTCCCACAAAGAGAACAGTACTTCAGCAGACCCATAAAACAAGGTGGAGAGACAAATTTATTACTTTGCATCTCTCACACCTCTGGGATAAACACCCCACGCAGATAAGGCAATGGAATAAACTATATTCCTTCAAATTGAACCCAGATAATTGGATGGGGATTCATTTATTCACTTGAGGCTTGACTATCTTAGCCCACCTTCAGAGGAAGGAGGTATAATTTATTGTAGAAACTGGCAAGGCATAATGGTCGCAAGACTCTTCAGCTTCCCATGGCTCCTAAAACTCGTAGGCCTGTCATTCAGGTGAAGCCCCAGCAAGAATCTTTTTTTTTTTTTTCTCCCCAGTTTTTGAAGATAATGTTCATCAGCGCATTTCGGGTCTATACAGACCTTCATGGAGCCCCAGTTAAATGCGAAAACACTATCCTGGTAAATTGTATTTGGGGCCAGCCTTGTCTTGTATAAATTTCTCTAATGCCACGAAACCTCAGTGACAGTGTCATCATCCCTTGTAAGAATTCTCAGCATTGTTCCAGTATTTGGAATCCACATGGAGCTAATCTGTTTACTATAATGTTTATCTGCTGTTGTACATTGAGTAGATGTTGGTCAGTGATGGTGCATTATTACTGGAGAGTTCTGGCAGAGCTGACCAGCACTTCAAGTAGCTTTTCCATTACAGAACAGCACAGCAGTTGCAATATGCAAAACCAAAGACCAGTCTAAAAAAACCCTAACTAATTATTGATTCAAGAACCACTTTGTTGGAGTGAAAACCCACGTTGGCACAAGGGTTTGTAACATGATATTCAAAAAAAAAGTCTTTCATGCACCTAGCTCAAAAGAGTTGACAGTCCAGTAAAGTGTGTGTGTGTGTGTGTGTGTGTGTGGGGGGGTTCGGCCTTAGTCTTCACAGTTATTAAACACCTTGTTACGCAACATTGTGCATTGTGTTGCATTCTACTGTGGGGAAGCTACTCATATAGAGTGCAAGCAGACAGGAATCCTCACAGTTTACAGTGTATGGAAAAAAAAAAAGTTTTGTTTCCCCAGCCACTGAAAACAGCCAATATAGCACTGATATTATGCTTGTAACAATACAACCAACTCTGATTACAGTAACTTAGTTTCTAACTCTGGATTTATTTACAAAAATATAAAATAAAGTTTGTCTAGTAAACATGAGGGAGGAGAAACCAAAAGAAATGCAGTTTCTTGTTGACTGTTATTTTCAGTCCATAAAGCCCACTTTTTATCCACACTTCAGAGAGCAGTCTGTTTCACTGCACAGTTCAGTTTCAGAAAGTATATTTTACTTACAGGCACTTAAAGATGTCCCATTAACTAGTCCTGTCATAGGAAAGTACCAGAGCAATAATTTTATGATCATTGCAGCTGAGTATGACAGAGATTTTACTTCTGACTTCTCTGCTAGCATTCTTTACCATCCTAATGAGAGCGTTCCTTTATAGAATCACACCATACACCCTGGTACTTCTGTCTTCAGACGGCTCTGGAATTTGTTTTAGGAATCAAAAGTTAGTACTTCAGTTATACTACCAAAGCATACTGCCCTCGATATTTTACTTAAGAGACTCGTCTGTCTTTGGGTCAACCCTCCTTCAGGAATGCTCTGTATTTTAACTCACTGTAATGGCAGCAGCCTTGATTTCACCATCTAGAAGCCAGTATCCATAGCTTTAGAAAATAGAGGAATGCCACGTTTACAAAACAGAAGAGAAAATGCAAGATAAGAACAAAAAAGATCTACAGACCATGGCAGATAAGCTACACGATGACCCCTCTGTTATATTTATATTTGGAAAGGTTTGTGCGTTTTTCCCATGTGGCAGTGCAAGATTAGTCAAGTTACTCCATATGAGTTGTTATTCCTAATCCCCGATCACTAGTCTGCCTAATTATCAGATATAATTCAGCAACCTGTACCTTTCTCATTAAATTTCTAGTACAAGTCCACAATATGCAGCATTTCTTGACAAGGAGTATCAAAGGATTAGAAAATATGAGGTAAAAGCCAAATAATTAGCACACATGCTCATTTACAACTGTTGTGTAGACTGCTGAGTGGTGACCTCTGACTTGTCTTCAAGGCATGGTCAAACCCAGTTCTCTTCCAAGCTCTGCGTATCTAGGGTTCATAGCTGCAAGGGCAATTTCTTGAAGGTAAATACAGATAATGTAAAAAAACAAGCCTCTGCATGTCTCATCTACATTATTTGTACAATAGAATCCCCAGTGTTAAAGCAAATTACATCAACTAACACCGTCAGAAGTAAGGCAGATGCATATAGGTGATTTGGAAGGCATCAGCAGGATTTTGCCATCTGTATGTGTAGAAAGCATTCATTGCAATACTATAGCAAAACTATCTGCAAAATGTATTTTATCATAGATGTACATGACTGCCCCAACATAAAAAATAACGTAGAACAATGTACACATTCCTTAATCAACAAAAAAGGTAAAATATTTAAATAGTATGTTTTCTGACAACACTGGACACAGAAGTAACTGAAACTGCAGCTTTGTATTCATCTCACATGTTGCTTTACCCAGGATTGCAAAGCATAAATCTGCATTTGAAGTAAAAACAAACTATGAATCTATTTGTTCAAGGGAAAAAAATTTGTTGCAGGCTCCATGTGAATCTGGTTCACACTCGGAGCATGACATTCCAGGCCCATGATAAAACACTTCCTAGAGTTTCCATTTCTAACCAGATGGAGACACCTCTGCTTTTTTGAAAGCCCTCTAAGGCTTAACTCAAATTATGGCAAAACAACCGTCTGCACTTGCACTTACACCCCAGGTCAATGAATGTTATTCTTGAGATTCTAAATTTCTAGTGAATTTTTTACACAGAACAATTGGCCCCCATACCAAGAGTCTAGTGAACCTGACACTGTTAAGAAAAGCTCACCTTTTATATAAGAACACATCACATAATTGTCTCATAATCAATAAATTCAACACACAAGAATTTGTACTTTGTTTAATACATAGCATTACCTGAATGATGCCAAAGGAACAATATTATTACTGTTCATATCACACAGTTGTATTATTTATTTATTTTATTTTATTTTATTTTACATTTGTTAACTGGGGGTGTCTGACTGAGCCGAAAAGGCCCTTTTTCAGCAGAGGCCCAGTGGGAAAAGCTCCACAAAGAAAAATTACAGACACATTTAGTTATTTAGACATGATCAGTATACACACAAATTACAGGAGGCATGTTTTTACAGTGGTATGCGGCACATAAACAATTACAGTGGAGAGAACAAACAAAAAAATATTAATTTTAAAAATAAAGGTAATTAATAGATTTGTGGTGTACAGCTGAAATTTGGGAACATAGGTAGAATACATACATAGTACACAGGTACAGTACATACATTGTAGATTAGCCAGTGTTTGTGAGAAAGATTGAAAACTATTATCAAGTGCTCTAGATTTAGTTTGTATATGTTATCCGCTTTCACTAGCCTGGGGAGCAATCATGGCACTGCCAACTTTGCTTGAGATGTTGTCTGATGAGGTCTTTAAAGGAGGCTTTGGATGATGTGTTTTGTATGCTAGTGGGGAGAGAGTTCCATTTATTAGCCACTGAACTACTATATAGTGCATCTCCAAAGCTATTGTAGCTGTTGGTGACTTCTAGTAGTAGTTTGCTTGATGATCTAAGAGGCCTTTTGGCTGAGTGATGTTGTACTAGGTTTTTGAGGGCAGGACACTTATTGGGGAGGTAATAGATAGAATGACAGAGGCAGAGCTGATTATAGGTTAGGAGGTTGGGCAGTTCAAGCCAGTGGAGCTGTCTCAAAGCAGTACAGTGATGAGTTCTATATGAGCAATTTGCAGCAAAGTGGGCAATTCTGTTATAGCAGGCTTCTATTTTGCTTAGTTCAGTTTTGTTAAGATTAGTCAGAATAGGAGATGCATATAGTAGGGTGGATAGAAGTTGGCAGTGAGCAATGGCTGATCTTGTGTTGTTGGTAAGAAATGGTTTGATACGGTAGAGCGACCCCAGTTTGGCATGTACTTTTTTAATAGTTAAGTTGAGATGACTATCAAATTTTAGGTGGGAGTCTATGGTTATTCCCAATAGCTTAGCCTGTGCCACTGGAGCAATTGGAGTAGCATTAGTGGAGTAGATAGTGAATTGACTGTTACTGTTTTTGTTAGAACTGGTTATAATCATAAGCTGAGTTTTCTTTGGATTGAGGATAAGTTGGGCTTTGGTAAGGTAGTTTTCAACATCAGGGAATGCTAGTTGAGTTGCTTGTAGGAGGGTGGGAATGTTTTGTGCAGCACAGATTAAGGTAGTGTCATCTGCATACTGAATTATAGATGCATGCTGTGTGGAGGTATGGAGGTCATTTGTGAAGACTGTGAATAGTAGTGGTCCTAAGATAGAACCCTGTGGGACTCCTATAGTTATGGGCAGCTGAGGAGAGAGAGAATTTTCCCATTTCACAGCTTGGTACCTGTCAGTTAAGTAGCTTTGGAACCAGGTAAGAGTGGAATTTGATAGATGATATCGGTTTAGTTTGTTTAGCAGGATTTGGTGTGAGACTGTGTCAAGTGCTTTGGACATATCCAAAAAAAGAGTTGACACTTGTAGGTCTTCATTTTTGAGACGGTTTACTGTGTCTGTGAAGCAGAGGAGGGCTGTAGTGGTACTATGGGCAGGTCTGAAACCATGCTGAGTAGGTAACAGGATGTTGCTGTCTAGGAGATAATTTAGCATCTGGGTATGGATGCATTTTTCTAGGATTTTGGCCTGGGGGGAGAGTAAAGCAATGGGTCTGTAGTTATTAAGTTCAGTGGAGGTCCGCCTTTATGTATGGTTGTAACATAGGATATTTTCCAGAGTTTGGGCACATAGTTCTCAACAATTGATCTGTTTATGAGAATGGAGACAGGGATAGCAATAGCATCTGCTGTGAGTTGCAAGAAATAGCTGGGGAGTAGGTTGACTGCTGTTGATGAGGTTTTTAGTTTGGAGAGCATGCTTTTGATTGAAGTGGTGGAAACTGTTTTGAGGGTAAAGCTTGTATTAGTGTTATTTGTGTTGGGGGGACAGTGAGGAAGGAACTGTCCTGTGATACTAAGGATAGAATTGAGTTCACAAAGTGGGAGTTGAATTGTGTTTCGATGGGAACTTTAGTGTCAGGGGTGGTTGGTTTGGGGGTAGCCTTTTGGGTGGATTTTAGTAGCTGGTTTACATTTTTCCAAAATTTTTGCAGGTTGTGTTGGTATTTAGTTTGTAATGTTGTGTAGTAGGATTTTTTGTCCAGCCTAATGCATTTTTTGCACGGTTGCGCAGTTCTTGGTACTTAGGCTTTGTGTTTCTTTGTTTTTTTTTTGATAGTAAAGCCAGGTGTGTCTCTGGACTTGAGGATTTGTTTGGTTTCTTTACTGAGCCAGGGGTTTGTAGAGGTTCTAACCTTGATTTTGCACAATGGAGCGACAGTGTCTAGGAGTTGTAGAAATGTTTTGTTGAAATATGCTACAGCCTGGTCAAGTGGGAGGGTTTTTAGGGGGGGGGGGGTCCAGTCACAGTTAGAGTAAAGTGTTGAGGACCTCAGGAGAGAATTTTTTTTGTGTTTCTAGTGGATCTATAGTTAGTGGTTTTGCATATGCTTGTTCTACTACATATAAAGTATATTATGTTGTGGTCACTTAAGGTGTCTGGGAGACTGCCTGTGTGAGGGTACAATGTGGGGTTAGTTAGGACCCAGTCAAGGATGGATTCCCTTTTAGATTTTTTATCTCATCTAGTTGGAATTTAGACTAGCTGCTGGTAGCCATGGAGATTTATTACATTACTTGGTGGTTATGATATACAGGTGAACCAATCTAAGTTGAAGTCCCCCAGAATAAGGTTTTTTTGTGAGTATGTGGAAGAACACCAGGATAAGAAGTCTTCAAGGCTAGCAGGTGTATTAGCAGGTGGAATATAGATCACAATTGTGGTGATGACCTTTTTAGGGTGAAGTTGAAGTTGTGAGATAAGTATGTCCCAATTATTGGGGGAGGGGTAGGAGTTTGGTAATTGACTGACAGTTTGACTTGTACAGTAAGGCAGTTCCACCCCCTTTACAAAGTGGTCTGTCTTGTCTAATGATTTTGTAGCCGGTAGGGAGAACGTCTGAGTTAGCTATGTTTTTATTTAGCCAGGTTTTTGTTAAAGCAACTATGTCTGGGGAGTAGTGTGCTATTGTGGCCTGGAGTTCAGGTATTTTATTTTTGATACTTCTAATATTAATATTTAGCATTAAAAGATGGTTGGTTTTGCTGCTGCTGTTGATTTTCCCAGGAATGAAGAAAGTGGGGATGTTATGTTCTGACATTTGTGTTGGAGCAGTTTGAGTTGGACAGGATGGATTTGGGCCTGGGTTGGGGTGGATATCCCCACTTATGGTGAGCCTGGAGTTAAAGTGGTTATACAGATGTTGGAGTTTGGTGAGGAGTGAGAGAAAATATTGTGTTTTTTTGGAGTAGGAATGAGAGCATATGTGTTTAGTCCTGAACTGGTCCGTTATGTAGTTCTTGAATAACTGTGGGCAGATATAATGTGTGGTGTCTGTATACAAGAGTGCATAATGCAGTGTTGCGCTACTAAGTTTAGGGATATTGCTAGAGTGATAACTTGTGGTGTTGTAAAGAATTATGAGAAGACAGACTAGACTTAGTTGCGTGATAGTCATGGTTATAAAGTTTAAGTTGTTTCTAGGTGGGGGTTCTGAATAGGAATTATAGGGTTGCACTATATGTGGATGGGGAAGTAGTGTGGGTGATGTAAAAAATGCCTAGTGGGAATGAGAGTGATTGGGAGTATTTTGTGTGGAGCAAGTTGGTGTGGTATAATGTAATATGACTTGAGCTGTGATTGGTGGAGGTGATGTAAGGGTGAGCTGTGGGTGTGGCTGTACTATAAATGTAGTGGTAGTGGGGGCAGGAGGGAATAGGGGGAAGGGGATCGGAGAGCCCGAGCGTTAGCGAGGACGAATGGAGCGGGGCAGAGCCAACCAAGACAATAGAAAAAGTAAGTATTACTTTACAAATCTGAACACTTTTAAAACAAATTCCTGAGGTCTAATGGCTTACCGGCAAGCAGAATGTAATTGCTGAGGAGCACTTGTGTCCTGGTGGGAGACTAGAAATTTAAAGATGGCTCCATGCTCAGCAGGATTCTAATATAGACTTAGTATTGGGGGAGGGAGATAGCACAAGGGGTGTAAACCAGGTGGAATGCAAAGAAACCAGAGAGGCAATCAGTGGATATCAGTGAAGGCCTCAGAGGGGGTAAGTAATAATTCATACTACCTGTAAAGTGGAGAGAAGAGGCAGCAAAGGTTATTAAGGTTGGGAGTGTGTCTTCACATTGACTTGCTGATTAGTAACCAGTTTGTGCACAGATTAGAGTAGGGAGATACATTACCAATGAAGGGGAATGTATAGAGATGTAAATAAACAGGTGGGCCTCCAAGTGCTACAAACTAAGGCAGAAAGCACTGAGAGGGCTGCTTGATGGTTAATTTAGTCACAGGGATGTGAATTAAATGTATACTGTCTATTGGACAGTTAGGATTACTGTACTAGCGGGGGGGGGGGGGCACAAGGCTACAACAGTCAGTTTTATTAGCACGCTGAGAACTACTAAGAAATACTGCTAATGTAATAGCTTCACTCTCATAAAACATACAAGTAGAATGCCTGGATGGACTGACCCTGCTCATGAGGCTCAAAATGTATATCCTTGTTTAGTTTGCAGTACTGATTCCTTCTTATGCTGTATGGGTGGAGTGGTAGCCGCAGACAGCAGATTTGCTTGAGTGTGCTCTGAAGAGAGAGAAAAAAGAGAGGATGATGCTAGTAGAAGGAGACAGACAGGTCAAAGGAAGTAATTAGGAGATAGGAGGGTGTAAAAGATACAAATCTGAGGATAGTGTGGATAAAGCAGGAGACTAGATGCTACTGCTACAGTTTGAGAGTGCTTCAACAGTTACCACATCACAGTGCCATAACTTAGTTTGGAAACAGGTTAATAAATCATGCACAATACATTTATCAGCCAATTATCCTGTGCATACAAGAAAAAGGAAAATAAAAACAACAGCACAGCTGAAGCAGTAGCAGAGACAACTGTAGTGCTAAGTCAGTAAATACTGTTTCTAACTCCAAGACTACGTCAATTAGATGTACATTACAGTTATAACAGCAGTTTTAATAGCATAGAGACAACATAGCTGCAGTGGTAGTGTCAGTAAAAACACAATTCCTGAACGACAGAATCAAACCAGTTAAATAAACAAATAAGCAGATCAGTAGTCAGGAATCAGAAAAATGAATACTAATTGTATAGATCCAAATACAGCAAAAAGTAAGTATGACTTTACAAATCTGAACACTTTAAATCAAATTCCTGAGGTCTAATGGCTTACCGGCAAGCAGAATGTAATTGCTGAAGAGCACTTGTGTCCTGGTGGGAGACTAGAATTAGCCATGCATACTTCAAAATTTAGCATTTTTTTGGGTTGAAGCAGTGGTTAGCTTTGTCACCTGACAGCAAACGGTTGTCCAATTCAATTCTCTGCTGGGAGTGCCTATTGTGTGGAACCTATGTTCATGTGGGTTTCCTCCCACATTCCAAAGACATGTGGCTGGAGCGTTTTTCCCCGGTCCTCCACTGAAAATGGGCTCTGTCCTGGTCGGACTTTCCTGGTAAACAAATAACAAAAAACATTTCAATATTTACATCACACACAAACAACATTCGGTATCCCAAAGTGCTGTGTGCTCCCATACCAGTTTAAAACCATAGGTTTTGAAGTTAAATGCTCCAACAAGCTATAGAGAGAAAGTTGGATCCATGTTGCTGCCAGCTTAACAGATAGCAAATTATTAGGGTGGAATGCAGATAAAACGGTCACAAAATTAGTATTACTAATGCCATACAACCAGATTACTAAGCTTTGCAGACCATTTCTAATATGTATTCTTAGGATTTTCTTAGCTCAACACTATTATAGACTACTGGATACTGAATGCTTTGTCATGTACTAATGGAAAATAAATGCAGTATTTTTATTTATTTTGTCTGCAAAGTAATGCTACAGAAGATTCGGTCACTTTACATGTTTTCAGAACACTGATGCAATAGATTTGTTGGGGTCTTTTTACCAATCTGCTTGATCTGATATTACATTAAAACTCACATAATGCACATATTTTATATTATACATCATCAAATTTATCACAATGTTCAGATAATAATGTAACCCCAAGGCTAAAAATATTTATGTACTGCCATACTGCTGTTAGTATAAGAAGTCTGGACAAAACCCAAAGAAATGGGGGGGGGGGGGGGAGACAAAGGCCCCAAAATAGGGACATATTTTAAATATTGCTTTTATGAATTTAGAAAGATAGCAGAGTAATCAAATTTGCTTTAGCATACATTTTCTGAAGAATTTGCAGTCTGAAACTGAAATGTATTCATTATTTAGTGATTTAAATCCTCCGATCATATTAGTGATTTGCCAGAAAACCAGAAACTTTATAAGCAACAGACCAAAATTGAACGTCATGAATCTGGACAGCTGAGAGGCATGTGAACTGCTCTTCAAGGCAATGTAATTAGATATCCTGTAATTACTGTAAATGCCACACAGATACGTAACTGAAGGTGTGTACTGCATCTGTGGATTCACATCGTTACTAACTAAAGAAGAAATAAAACCTACAGATAATGCATTTTCAGTGTGATATATTTTGAACTTGGGTATAGAAAGGCTTAGCCCAATGCAGAAGTTTAACTCCGAATGGTACCACATCACACCATCGTCCTGATTCTGATGCCACTCTGTTAAAGTTTTCTCTTGTCAGGGGCCTTAGCATGGAGAAGCAGCCACATGGGAGAAACCACATGGTGAAGCGGAATTCCAAAGGAGTGGATAATATTCATTCACCATGTGCTCTTCCCCAGAAATGTGAACAGGTCCTAAACTACTGGGATGAGTGTTTCAGATGATTTTAATCTAGGAGAAAACCATGAACACTGTCAAGATACCTTTCTCTCCTATGGGAGTACTCTCAGTGCAAGTAAGTATAGTGGAACTATAGTGGTGGGGGGGGGGGTTGTGTGTGGAGATGTCTGCAGGGGCATGAATGAGGCTGAATGTGTCTGTCTTTGTCCATAGTTGGTTGCTCTATGCAGGTTAGATAATGGTTACAGAGCACAGATGTGTATGTTTATTGAAGCAGGTGTTCATATGTTTCTGAGTGTAGGCAAGTGGGGGGGGGCTTGTTTGTGGAGGAGTGTGTGTGTCTGTGTGTACGTGCAGGGGGTGCCTTTGCTAATGTAATGCATGGGCTGCTAGAAAGAACATTAGCAAGGTCAGGTCTGACAGCAAAGTGTTTGATTTAGAGATATGGTAATGAACAGTTAATGAATTTTCTTTCATATGTTTTGTACTGCAGCAGTGAAATCAATCACTAGGATTTTAAATATGAATACCCCCTTTGCAAACTTTGTCAACTCATTGAAGGCTGGGTTAGCTTTTTTAACGAGTATTATTTTGCTGAACTCTGATCAGCAAGTCATCATTCACTGCAATTGCTTCTATGATTAGTAGCACACCTTAAAATTCTCTAAACAGTTTGACTTCTACAGCTGTAAAATACTAAAATAGACTGCTGTTATTTTGGGGTTCAAGCTGAATTTTACATCATCCGGACAAGAGTGAAATTGCATTTTGTGACTCCAGGATTATGATGACATTTTAGTAGAAAACATAGTCCACATATGTTAAATCATTGGTTCCCTTCTGTCCTAGTAGAAAAAAATTTTTTAAAAGAAACTACCCCCCCCCCCCGACTTGTTGACAGCAGTGCTTGTATAACTGATATGTTTTCACCTGCTATAGTCACTTAATTTAAGAGTTCTCATGTTCATTTCATGATCTTCTCGCTAGCTGACTTAGATTCCTCTTCCCTTTTGGAGAAACTTCTAGATGGTTATATAAAACTGATCACTTACAGCAGCAGTTATAAATATTGGCAATTGTTATAGTTACATTTTATCTCAAATAAAGTTTTGTCTGAGGCCTACAATGAAAATGTACAAAGTGGTTCTGAAAATTCTCATTTAGCAGCTAGATACTGAAAGATACCCAGTATTGTTTGCGCTTGTTATTCAAACCGCACATCTCAACACTCCAGATTTTTGCAGAATATCAGGACTGTTGGTCTGCTCATTATAAAATTTGTGGTTTTCTGAGGACTGAAGTCACTAAATAATGACACAAATTTGTGTTTCACACTTTATATTCTTCAGAAAAATACTAACAAAAATGTTATTCTATCATCTAAGTTTACAAAAGTGATATTTAAAATCTGTCCGTATTTATGGACCTCTGTCCCTCCATTATTTTAGGCTTTGTCCAGATTTCTTGTGCTAAGAATTAATGAGGTATGATTCAATCCCACAAGAAAAAATATCACATACTTACGCACATACATATGAAAATAAACTGTTACTGAACTACATGCTAACACTGACCCCCTAAATAAAAGGTTATGCAATGATGCAACAGGCCTAGGAGGTAAGGTTACTGTGATATAACAACTGGAAATTATTGCATTGTAGAAGAATGTGATAACACAGTGCTCAAAATAAATTAGAACTGCAGAAATAAGGTTTCCTGTTTATGAATTAATACATTTGTAAAGCATAGCATCTCCTGAATAATTTGTTTTTGTATTTGTTCCTATAATACTTACGGTTTCTGAACTGTGAAATATTAATATTTCTTTGAGGCATCTACTGGTAAACTGTTTTGTCTGGAATAACAACATCCAAGCTCGGGATTCCCATTAAAATAATTAAGTGATTCTTATGACCCAAAGCATTAAACAAGAAGAACAAGAAACACTGTTTTGTTGATTTTCTCACAATTTCTTTATACATGTAAACATCTTAAAACAGTAAATATTTTTTCAGTTATTGTCTCAACTGTTTTCTATCATTTAAATCCCTTTGAGGTTTCTTTCTCATAATGTAATTCAGTTCTTTCTGTCTTGACTGCTATGATTATTGACCAAAGCAGTGTTCAACAAAAATTATTTAAAAAATTAAAATTTTGTCAAATATGCAACATATTTTTGGGAATCATGATGCCCAGTATTTGCAAGAGGAAGCAGGAATATGCATGTAGAGGCTGTAACCCTATCACTTTTAGTTCAGAGTTGTACAAATTTGTGGTATTGCATAACCAGAGAAAGTGGAAGTTCTGAGAACGTATTTGTTGAAGGATTGTTCTTTGACAGAGCATGATGGGTTGTTGTGCTAAAAACACTTCAACAGCAAAAAACTCCTCCGCTGAACAGGACCCCAATAAAGGCAGTCCCACAAAAGTTGATTTGTAGTAAAAGTTCTCCAAAGAACCAGAAAAAAGATTCAGTCACTAGCCAAGTAATGGTAAAATACTTTAATGAAACGACACAGTCACAAGATTAAGCGCTTTCATTTCCAACCTGGAAACTTCATCAGAATAAACAGTCCTCATATGCAAACACTTCAGCAAATGCAAGATTTTATACTTTCTCCACTGTTATGTGAGCATGGACTGTGTGTGTGTGTGTATATATATATATATATATATATCTACATGTATGTGTGTGTGTTAGGGATGGGGTAAGGGCTCCCCCCAAACGTGGCGAGTGTAGCGAGGCTTGCCACGAGTAAAGAAAGCTTGAAGACATTTTAGCTGAAAGTAGTTTTCACTGATTTACATGTGTGCATTTGTCCATTGAAGAATAGTCATTTGACAAATAATTATGAATCCATTCTCCCTCCCCTGTAATTGTGCGACTTTGGAGAGGTAAAGCAACGGGCAAAATTCCCCATATGGTGCAATGGAAAAAGACTTGCCTCCTGAAATAATTTTTTTATCCTATTTCATTTTTCATAATTTTAGCATTTAGAAAAATAACTGAGCCAGTGTATTAGTTTTTGTTGAACTCTGTTTAAATACTGATTTGTGTTATTTATCATGCATACCATTTTTTGTAGGGTATTGGAAGAAACGTGTTGGGTATTTATAGCAGCTTTCTGTGATTGATATTCTGCATCTTGAGCAGTAAGAGAAACAGGTGATGGAAAAGCCAGTTGCATGTTTGTGTGTGTGTGTGTGTGGGGGGGTAATATACAAAATATAAATGTGTATACGGTCAGACAGTGACTAACGGACTAGAAATAGCTCGGTAATATGACCTTAAATAATGACTTCCAAATTCTGAAATACACCTCTATAGGTTATACACCAATATACATTTTAAAGTTCTATATGCGTATTTTCAGGTGAAATCTCCCAAGGGCAATGGACATAACAATAAACACACACACATACCATCGCAGTTCATTCAGTAAAGTGATGGCATCTATAGTTCGGTACAGATGCTGCTTATATATGACCGGTCTTAAAACTGTTGTCAGACATGTTCATTCTTATTTGTATTGTAATGTTTGTTGTATCCAAATAATGGTCATGGCGGTGGCTAACTCGAACTTATTCTGGTGGTCAGTGGGGATAAGGTACAGAAAATGCATGTGGATTTACTTTATCTGACTTCTGAATATTAAACAATGAATACATTTATAAAAGATAATAAGGCATTAAGCTATATTGTATGTTCATGCACCATACTTTATTTCACACCTAATGATTTCTGTGTTTTAACTTTGACACAAAGTTCATAATACAGTAGCTGTAGATATACATTTAATATTCTACTGCAAGCCTTCATTTCAAAAGAATGCAATTAAATGAGTTTGGAGAATGCAAAAAGCGAATGAGTCAGCAAACATGGCCCATATCTGCTGATTTTTGGTAATAAATAACTAGTGTAGCATGATTGGCTTGTCCTTCTGTTATTGATCCAGTCTGTTAGTGCTTTAATTTACAAGAAGTCCAATGATAATTGCTGTAATAAAGTGATTACAGCTGTGTAATCTGTTGTCTGATGTCTCCTTTTATATGGTTTTGGTTTACATACTGCTACTGCAGGCTTCCAGCTCAATAACTATATTGCTATTAGACAGCAGCAAATGAATTCTCCTTCCTTTCATTAAAATAATAATGCAGAAATTATAGTGCAATCATTTTTCAGATCAGATAATGTGTTGCACATATTCTGTTCCACAGATCAATTTTTGGTCCTTTTTTTTCAGTTTAAAAGGTTTTAGTCTAACTTCCAGTACACCATCATCTACAAAGTGGTAGGACAATATTTCCACCCCAAATTATGCGAAGAACTGTCCTGTAACATCTCTAGGTTTTATCTGAGAGTTTCACAGACTATCAAGTCATAGATATTATATGATATATCACTTCTATCTGCTACATTTCATTTCCATGCTGTGTAAGCTACATACAAAAGTGTAACAGCAGAAAAATCCTAAGATACACATGTTGGTGTTGGACACCTGTAGCGTCTGTATTCATTTATTTAATGTGTTTTTATTTGTCTGAATCTGTATCGTAATTGATCTATCCTGCTGTGTGGAGTCAATTTTCCATAGATGCCCAGAGAGAGAAAAACTCCTTAATTAGGCACAAAATATGATAAGTGATCATAACCCAGTATTATAGACAATATTTTAGTTATTTTATAACAGCGTAATATATTAAAAAAGACTGAAAATTGGACACAGGATCAGGAATGGTACATTACTCGTGAAAGAAAGCTGTCTGCGGACTTGACATGTGCTTAAAATACTGATCGATAATGCACAGTACAGCAAGTCATGACACACACCACACACAAGCAGATTGTAAGTAAAAATAGACAAGTTTTGGAAAATTCTGATAACGTACCTTAATTAGCACCAGATAATATTAAGTTAGAACACTCAAGAATATTTTAAATGTCTAAAGCACTGCAGACATAAATTGCTTGCTTCCCTGTTTGTTTTTTGCAATTTAAATTCCTTGCATTAAGTACCTTTTTGACATAAGAAAAGTACTTAATATAGAGGGTTATGATCGGGCCTTTGATTGTAACCGCATTATGTGTTAGAGACATATGGATGCCAAGAAATTCACCCGGAGAGCGAAGCTCAAGCGGTGAATTCTGGTATCCATGTCGAAAACGCGCAATAATGAGTTATGACAGGGGAGATCCAGTCATTATTCTTTGTAGTACATGGAGTTTTATCTATTCCTAGTACTACCCGATACAAAAAAAAAGCCAAAGTGTTTTTCAGCTTTGAAAGTCAGTAAACCACTTAGCAAGCACCGTCACATACACAGCAAGTAAGGAAAGGTCTGGTCCAGTTTTTTAATAGTGCCCTAATTTAAATGAGTTAATTACAGGCTGACATCTGTAAACTACTGTGGATGTATGAGGAAAGATATTGGGGGATAGTTCAGATTGAACTAATGCCCCTTCCCTGATACACGTCCATAGCATTGTTTTGGGTTAGAAGTGTTGCTGTGGTCAGGTGTGCTACAGTAACACAAGCAGCATATGTTATTTAACCATTTTTGAGCATAATCATTACACTCCGTGTACTACAAAATGTGTTAAATACAACTCAGAACTGTTGCTCACTAGAGCATAAACAGTGGCGATCATAAACGTGATGGGAAGCTAAAACAAATTAAAAACTCTAAGTCATTAAGGGTTTCAGTACTTTTTTCGGGTGTGTGGTAACATGAACTATTTTACAGTTTTTAAAGGTTGTACAGAATCTGAAACATTTTACTTCTTGGCACCATCTGTAAGAGAGCTATTTGTTAACAGCTTTCAAAGCTGTAAAACATTGCATTTCTACAGCTTATTTTTTTATTTTTTTTTTCTCTTTCATTATATCTTTGTCACATCTGTACATTGGTGCAGCTAAAGCTTTTATTTTTTGTATATGTGTAACCTCTATTACAAATTTCAAGGCTGTAAAATGCTTGGTTCTCCTGCACTCACTCTCTCTGTCTGTAGATAGTAGTATGTAGAGCAGGTAAAACTCCATGTACTAAAAAGGATCATGATCTGACATCTCTAGCCATAGGTTCATACTAGGCTATCTGCCCTAGGGCATTTATAAGCCCAGCCAGAGTGTGTGTGGCTTTCACCACCCCTTAGGATGAGAATACTATATCCATTAGTTTGCTGTGCCTCTGTCCAGCAGTGACACAGAGATGATTCCCGGGGTAAACCTATGATCTCCCATCCACTCGTCAAGATTTCTCTTGAACAGAGTCAGTGAGGGGCTCTGCCTCACATGGACTGGGATTCTGTTCCATAGTGTAGGGAGTCTCTGGGTGATGAATCTGTCCCTCCAGCACGTCCTATTTATATCCGTGTTGAGGTTTAAGTCTCTTGCTCTCGTGGCTCTGGTGGATTTGGATTTTTTGAGGTGGAGCATGTCCATTAATTCCGGGTTGGACATGGCCTTGTATGTCAGGCACAGAACACCTCTGAGCAGACGGTATGCGACTGAATAGAGCTGGAGTTTCTTCAGCCGGGCATCATATGACATATGTTTGAGCCCCTTTATCCTTTTGGTGAGGAACTTTTGGGGTCTTTCCAACTGCTGCAGGTGTCGGGTAAGGTACATTCCGAATGGGGCGTTGTACTCAATCATTGGTCTGATAAGTGAAGAGTACAGGGGTACAATGACCTCTCCTGATCTGGATGTGAATCCCTTCATGATCAGGTGGGCAATGTAGAAGGTCTTCCTAACCACTTTGGCAATGTGAGTGTCAAAAGAGAGGTTACTGTCAACTTGGGTCTCCAGGTCCCTGATAACTTCTTCCGTGTTTAATGGATTACCACCTATGTGGTAATTAGGGGTTACCTTGTTTTTCCCCATAACATACTATTTGTATCTTCTCAAAATGGATGCAAGATTCACCTTAGCCTTCAAAACAGAACAAAGTGAAGATCTCAAGGTGAACGTTTGACATCCATTTTTCAAACACATAATTTGGTTATCATTTGATCTTGTTCTCTAGTCCTCTGTATGGTTGTAAAGCTACAAGAGTACACTATGTCTAAAGGGCATGGGAATGTCGAGTGTCTTGAGCATTCATTTCCCAGAAACAATTTTTAAAGTAACAGAAGAAATGGTAAAGTCATTGTATGCTCATATACAAGATTATTTCCAAGAAATTCTTATAAATGTTGAAATGATAAAATGTACCCAGAATAAGCTGTAAAAATGCAGTGTTTTACAGCTTTGAAAGCTTGGAAAGAAAGACAGTTTTCAAGAGTGGTAAATTTCTTGATAGAAAACCGGTCTCCCAGTGCTAGTCAGAGCAAAGAAATATAGCATAAAAAGATTTTATATCCTGTTAAGAGACAGAGTTATTACTCCATAGAAACTGAAGAAAGACCATTTTAGAGGTGTATAATGTATACCATATACTGGTATTCTCAGTATCTTAATATAAAAACCCTGGTATGAACATTTGCTTCATGGTCAAAGTAAAAAGATAAAGCCAGTATAAATTTGCAGTGTGAATCATGCCAAATGAATGAGAAGTTGACTAGATAAGCTGCACTGTATCATGGGAATTTCAAAGATGACTGGAAAAAGCTGAACATTATTGATCTCCGGACCTGTAAAGGCAACCTGTTTAATACTGAGGTGAGCACGTATTCAAAATGTGTAGAGGGTGAATAACATTGTGTTGCACCCTGCAAACATTAGACTAAGACTTTCTCTTATTTATAGTTTACCATAACATAGTTTTATGTGTAATGGCACTCAGTCTGCATATAAACATTTATCTATCATTAAATAAATTGGAATTGTCTATGCCACTGGAACATCTTGCAGCCATTTGTAGGTGATAAAGCAGAAAGGTATGTACACAAATGTAAGTATGCAAGCAAACTCTTGCCCAATGCAATGTTGGATGGGGTAAAATCCTATTATTTTGCTCCATTTGAGACCCTCGCCAAACCATAGTGTATTCATTCACTTGCAGAATTACTGCACAGTAGGCATGTTGAGGCCAGAGTTCAGCTAACAAACCAATTTAAGAGGTGCTTTCAGAAATATTAGTCTAATGAGCATGGTATGACAATGGCAAATCATTTTATGAGTCTCGGCCATTTTATCTTTGAGTACTGTGAAGGAGAGGTGGTCCTAAGAAGATTATAGGTGCAATGACTGAACATATTGGCACAGTTTCATTTTGTTTAGAAGGAGCAAACAGTGGTATAAATCAAAGACATAGTATCCAGCTGAGGACCACCGTGGCTGAGGACACAGAAAATCCTTGAAGTAAGTCCATCTGCAGATATGACGGATAGTAATCATGAAGGTCTATCAGACATTGACCATGAGCTAATTTCTTTGCAAGAAGCTGTTCTGCTACACTGTAATTCTGACATTTCAGAAGTATTTAAGAATGTCAGTTGAGACATTTGCAGTGGGTGCAGACCTATTCCGGCTTCTTTTTGAGGACAGAGTTTTCAATCTACAGAGTGTTTTGCTCACATGAACGCTGGACTATGTAAATCCCAACTCTGAAATGCCATGTCACTGTGAGAAGCATGAGTGTTACTTAAAGTGAATGTCAGGGGTGATAAGGGAGTAATATGAAATTTCTGAACATTGCTTTTCAGCTGTATGACATCTATAAAAGGATGTCAGGCTGCAGGACTGCACAGTGTCACAGCATTAGGATTATATATATATATATATATATATATATATATATCTATATATATATGGATGACTTCTCTGTTCTTCCTCAATACATTACAGTAACCAAATAGTGTGTATAGTCTGAACCAATCTAAATCTTTTATCCCAAAAGCTATTGATGGAATTTTTTTTAAACAGATTAAAGTAATGATTTATTTTTCTGTTTGTGAATATTTTGGAAATAGAATTCTAAATAGATAAGGGTTGAATCTGTCTTCACCTGAAGACACAACATAATGGATCACAGCTCCATATCCGTATGCAAAATTTACACAAGATAATGCAAGTAAACAGGCCTTTGTCATATTGCACAATTTACCACACTAATTATTTGTAAGTTTTAAATCCATTCTGTTCCTGTTGCTTTTATTGGTACAGAATCTGTTCCTTTAATAGTTTGTACAAGGGTACTGGTATTATACTGTGGTTACCCATAACTATTCAACGTACGCATTTCCCTGGTATGTAATTTGCAAACCCACCTTTTATTTACTTTTGAACCATATTGATGCAGCAGCTGCGATATTTTCCGTATGTTAGCGTTCACTCTTACCATTTCTAGTAAATCTTCAGGTAGGCCATTACATTTAAGACTTTCAAGAAGTTTATAGGTTCATAGGTTCATACTAGGCCATCTGCCCTGGGGCATTTATAAGCCTAGCCCGATTGTGTTTGGCTTACGCCACCCCTTGATTTGAGTATACTGTGCCCTTTTTAAAGTTTAGTTTACTGTGCCTCTGTCTAATAGTGACACGGAAGTAATCCCCGGGACAAACCTATGATCCCCCATCCACTCATCAAGATTCTTCTTGAAGAGAGTCAGTGAGGTGCTCTGCCTAACATGAATTGGAATTCTATTCCAGAGCGAAGGGAGCCTCTGTGTTATGAATCTGTCCTTCCAGCATGTTCTATTTATTTCTGTGCTGAGGTTCAAGTCCCTCGAGTGCGTGGCTCTAAGGGATTTAGATTTACTGAGGTGGAGCATGTCCATTAATTCTGGGTTGGACATAGGCATAGATTGTCTTGAAGTAGGCGGTATGCAACTGAGTAGAGCTGGAGTATTTTTAACCGAGCAGCATACGGCATCTGTTTGAGTCCCTTGATCCTCCTGGTGAGGTACTTTTGGGGTCTTTCTAATTGCTGCAGGTATCGGGTAAGGTACATCTCAAAGGGGGCATTGTATTCTATGAAGGGCCTGATGAGGGATGAATAAAGGGGCACGATTACCTCTCTTGATCTAGATGTGAATCCTTTCATGATGAGATGGGCTATGTAGAATGTCTTTCTAACCACTTTGGCAATGTGGTTGTCAAAGGAGAGATTGCTATCAACTTGGGTCCCCAGATCCCTAATTACTTTCTCTGTACTTAATGGGTTACCACCTATGTGGTAATTTGTGGGCACATTGTTTTTGCCAAGGGGTATGACTATACACTTTTTGGCATTTAGCTTTAGACCATGGCTCTGGCACCAGTTATCCATCTCTGCGAGACCTTTTTGAAGGATGTTTGTGTCAGCTGGAGAGTCGATTATGGCGCCCAGTTTGCAGTCATCTGCGAACTTGGTGAGCCATAGTCCTCCCACGTTGGCCTGTACCTCAGAAAAGTAAATACCGAACAAGAGGTCCCAGGACAGAACCTTGTGGGATGTCACTTGTGACCGGTTTCGAGTCTGACATGGCTCCAGCAACTCTGACTCTGTGGGTTCTGTCTTTGAGCCAGTTTGTGACCCATCTTGTGACATAGGGGTTTATATTTAGGCTGGATAGCTTATATATGATGCCCGAGTGGGGTATAGTGTCAAATGCCTTTGCGAGGTCCAGATAGGCTGTGTGGACTACTTTCCCTTCATCTATGGCCTTGGTGACTGTTTCGAAGAAGTCGACCAGGTTCAAAAGGCAGGATCTGCCCTTGAAGCCAAATTGGGTAGGATCTAGTGTCTGTAGGTCCCCAATGTCTTTGTTTGAGTTCCATAATGATTCTCTCCATAGCCTTGCAGACTAGGCTAGTCAGGCTTATGGGGCGATAGTTTCCAGGGTCCGTAGAGGCTCCACCTTTGTGGAGTGGGACCACTGTTGCTGTACGCCATTCTTTGGGCACATATCCTGTAGTGAGGCTGAGATTGTACAGCA
The DNA here is from genome assembly GCF_019279795.1 of Protopterus annectens. NCBI lineage: Eukaryota > Metazoa > Chordata > Ceratodontiformes > Protopteridae > Protopterus > Protopterus annectens. Next base: position 1,118,681,634 of record NC_056748.1, read on the forward strand.
GTTTTACTAGAGGGATTAGTTCTTCTTGGAGTTCATGTAGGATGCAACCCAGGATGCCATCTGGTCCCATGGAAGCAGTGTTTTTTGCTTTGGAGATGGCGGCCGTCACCTGAGCATCAGAGATGTTTGAGAGGCTGCACTCTGCCGGGATAGATACTTGCTCTTTTGGGGGGGAGGGGTGGAGAAGTTTGCACTGAACCTGTCTGCCAGGATATTGGCGATGTCTGTGGGTTCAGTGTATTTTTTGTCGTTTAGAATCAACTCAGAACAAGTCTGGGAGTTGCATCCCAGGTTCCTAACATAACTGAAAAAAGCTTTATGATTGTCTTTAGTGTCCTGTGCAATTTTTCTCTCGAAGCTGGCCTTGGAGGATTTTATGAGGGATCATAATTTTTTGCTAGTACTGATCAAAGATGCCTTCCCTTTTAGGGAGTTTGCTCTATCATGTAGTAGCTTCCACCTTCTGTTGTACAGTTTATTTATGGCTGGGGTCCACCAGACTGGACACCTGCCTTTGGATGATTGGGTCTTGATTTTGTTTGGGATAGCATGATCCATGCATTCCTGGAGATGTCCGTAGAATGCGTTTATATAGGATTCTGCAGTTTGGGCCATAGTTTCCACTGGCCCTGGGGCCTTGAAGGATTCCACTTCGGTTTTGAGAAGTGTGACGTTTGCTTTTGAGAAGTTTTTCACTGTGGTTTTCTGGGCTGCGGGGGTGGGGTTGGGATGTGGATATCCAGTGAAATTAATTTATGGTCTGATCTTCCCAATGAGGGATATACTTCTGGTATGGAGCATAGAGTCCCCATGTTGGTAATGATCAGGTCTAGTATGTTTCCCCCTCTTGTGGGAGTGGTGACTAGTTGTTCCATAGCATTTAAGTTTATAAATTCCAGGAACCTTTGGGCTAAGGTGCTGGGGCTTGAGTAATGCTCCCAGTCTATGTTTGGGTAGTTGAAGTCACCCAATATAATGGTGTTAGGAGAGATCTTCATGTTCTCCAATGTTTTCAAGAAAGCTGAGTGGGATTCCTGACTTTGAGAGGGTGGTCTGTAGGATGCTATAAACTGAAAAGCAGTCTTGCCCACTGTCAGTTGCACATGGATGATCTCCGATACTTCGTGCAATGCCACTAACCTGGAGGTGTGGATATCCTTGATAAATATGGAAACTCCCCCTCCTTTTGTGGTTCGGTCCGGGTTTTGGGGCCGAAAAGCATGATATGAGGTATAACCTGGTAGTGCTGGGGTGCTCTCTGGAGCCTTGAACCAGGTTTCTGTCACTGCACAGATATCGATGTTCTCCATACTGAGGAGAGCTTCGAGTGCATGCATCTTGAGGTTAAGATGTCTGGCGTTTAGCAGCATTACCCTTAGTTTCTTGTTCCTTGTGCTGTCTATGGAGGTGGGTTTGACTTTTGAGCCTTGCCTAAAAAAGGCACTATGGGGGTGGCAAGAGCCTTTGCCAATATCCGAAAGCCCAGGGGTGACAGGTGCGAGCCATCCCTAGCGAAGCAATGTGGCTTGTCGAGCATGTCATCCCAGGCTGACAGACACTGGATCCCCTTTGAATGACACCAAAATTTTAGCCAGTTAAAACCGATCCTTTTGTCTTTATACAGTGGCATCATTCTAGGTATGGGTAAGATGCTGCTCAAGGTCAGGGTCATACCGGCCTGGGGTGCGTGATCAGAGAGCTCCTCTATGTCTCTTTTCATGTAGTCAAGGGAGGTATGTCTCGGGTCAGTCACACCAGCATGTACAATGACTGAGTCATATTTGTATTTGCTTTGGAGTGACCTGAGTGCTTGCGTTATGTGGCGGATCCTAGCACCCGACAGGCAGCTCACTGTGACTTTCTCTTTATTCAGCCTGGTGAGCGGGACATCAGTGTGTCTGACAATAGTCACCTATTACAAGAGTATCAGGTGTGTTATTCAGCCTTAAGGGCTGTGACTGCTTGGCACACTGACTTTGTATGCTATGTGTTGTACGTGTTTTGTTTTGGGGTAATGTTTGCTTGAATGTCTGCTTTGGAGGTCTCTGTTGCTTAGGTAGATTTTTATTTAGAGCCTCTGAGTATGTTTTTGTGTTTTTATGTGTTTGGTTCGCTGTTGTGGTGGGACTATGTGATACTAGAATTGTGTTGTGTGAGGTTACCTTCTCCTCCTGACTGGTTACACCAGTTTTGAGATGAGAGAACTCAGCCTCCAGTTTGGCTATATGGTTGCATCTCTCACATATATTTGAACCTGTTTGGAGGAGGAGAGGGTTGTCCGTGTACATGAGACCATTGTAACATTGCCTCAAAATTCCCAGATTCACCAGCTGGACTGGAGAGGAAACCATTGACTGACCTTTGGACATGCTAGAGTAATATAGCTAACTTGAATTAAAACGGACCAATAGGGGACAAGGTAATCGTAGAGAGTATAAGAGTAAGTAGTGCTTATGGTTTATTAGTGCTAACTTGTAAGATTACTTATTTGGACCAGTGAGGGGCCTTAGAATGAGAATATGGTGCTTAAACTGAGAGATAGAGCAGTTCTACGGGAAAAAGTGAAGAGCAGACTTTGTGGAGCCAGGAATAGTTTAAACCCAATTAGGCGGCGCTGCCCGATGTTGCACTATGTGCACAAACGCACAAAAGAGGCTTTTAAGAGTTTCTTGCAATTCTCTGACAAAGGAAGATGCGAAACTCGCACTAAACTAGTTTCCTGTTCTGGACAAAGTAGCCTTTATGCACGTTTCCATTACATAATTGTTGGAATCGTTATAAAATGATACTTGGTGTTAAGACGACACTAAATGAATTTTTAAAAACGTAGTTCCACCACTTGCAATTCTCATTTCCTCTGCCAGTCTAGATAAGAGAACATACTTCCATGTTAGCAGTTTGGTTCACAGAAAATTGTAATCAACATGCAAGTAAACTGAGTAATCCCTCTTTAATGCTGGGACAATAGATATCATTTGTTCACTCTGCTTACTAAACTGGTAATCCTTTCTCCTCTGGCTTTCTAGCTCTTTAATTATTCTCGGACATGTTTTACAGAATTTTGGATAAGATATGGATATACCATAATGGCGGGCTTTCATACCACATAGAGCACGCAGTTTCTTGCTAAACAATTGAACATGCATTGACAGCCATTCCTTTGTGTTTTAATTCATTCGCCATAATTACTAACATACTTTTTTTCTGTTGAAAAAATAATTCAAGCATCTATAATCAGGTCCTTCCACATAAAGCAGGACTATATTACATCAACACAGCCAGTGGGAAATGTTACTTTTGATTTTTATCATATAATGTGGCCAGTTATGTAAGCCAATAGTGATAAACTGTCTCCAGCATGCATTTTAATGTGTAAGACTGGTTATTTCTTTTGAGAGACAAACTCAAGTATTTCTTCATATGTAGTTGACATTGCTGACCATGTATCTGTCTACACGTCAGTTCTTTTAATCATTCTGTTGAAGAGAAGACAAACGATTTTAGTTTATCACTTAATACTGACAGCACTGAACGTTGTTTCCTCTTTATAAATATATTTATTATTTTCAACAAATGTTCTTATTCCCTTCAGACTGTGTTTTAGTATGGCATGATCGTTTTATATGTTCCTATTTTCAACATTTTAGCATATTTTACAGTTGGAACATTGTTAGCTATAGTTTTTATTATTACAAAGATAATAAAACTTTGCTGTTTATTTATCTGGATGTTATTTTCTACCAATTCTTAAGTTATCTCATCCTTTCTCACATGTTGCAAATATCTGTTTGCAGTTACCTTACACACTTTGGTTTTGAATGGTCTTATCAAAATTGTTTGTAATTTTCATAGCCACCTTTTCTGATAAACCTCACTTACATATACTGTTAATCGATTTGTGTCTTATTGATTCATCTAAATTCAAATAAAATTCATAGTACATTGTCACAGCTCCGTGGCACTAAGGCACAAGTCCGATGTCAAGGGACAGTTGGTAAATATTAGCACTGCTGATTTTGAAAGTTGCTAGAATGACATGACTTCAATTAACATGCACTGTCAGATGTTAAGTATTGTGCGACTTTAATGACCACCACTGACATGTTGTAAAAAGCACGTACTTTAAGTGGGCTAAATCAAAATTCTGAGCTATATTCTGATATTTGTGAAATGCAGGAGCAGTTGATAACTGAATGTAAACAACAATGAAGCTCTAAGACCCAGGTTCTAGTAGTGGCTCAGGTGCTGGACGAGCATAAATGGATATAGGATAAGTGTGCTAGATTGAGGACAGCTTACCCATGATGGGGAAAAGATATGGTGGCTTTGGTCAGCTCATCACAGCCAAGTAAACAGAGGCTTGCATGGCATCAAAAATGGCCTGAAATGAGCATGTGGGAGGGATGCTCCCAAGCCAGTGATGGTAACTCTCAATGAATGTCAGTTATAGTACTCACATTTGTTTCTGGAGTAATGCATAAGCTCATGCTAGCTATCAAGGTGGCGTTTTACATAAAAACTGAAATAAGCACAAAAGGTAGACTTCAAAGTAATTACTGTTCTCATTAAAGAAACAAATGTTTGGGGGTGCGGGCTCTGGGGATTGTAAAGCAGTGGTCTAGAGTGTAGATTAAACTTGTAGAGCTAAGTAAAGAGAGGCTTTTCTTCCCTTGAAAGTTAAGTTGAAATCTTGTATCCTGTGTCATCATGTACATTTTCTGTTTTTGTTATTGACTACAATTTTACCTGCTATGATTGCTGCAAGACTATTTATGCTATTTTTATTTATTTGTATTGTATTTATTTACACCTTGTTGATTGGGCTAATCATATTCAGTCAATGGCTTCTTTTCGGGGAGATTGGAAGTGATGGTCACACCGACTAGGGGAAATTTGGCTGGGACATGAGGTCATTTCTCTTACTCTTTTCAGTAAGTGTACTCTAAGATGTTTTACATCCACCAGTAACTCAGGCATATAGGGTTTTGTTTAATGTCTCATCTGAAGAATGCCACATCAGGAGGGCAGCAACCTCCTTATGTGTACTGCAGTGTCCGTATTACAAAAGTAATCCAGTTACCAACTGAGGGAATAAAACCCACAGCCTTCTGCACCAAATGCAAGTGTGCTACCTGTTGATATACTGAGACTAGCTCTGTAGTGCAAAAAAAAAACATAGTAATTGTTAATTTCAATAATAAGCCCATTAAATCTCTAATGGCTGGGTGGTGCTGTGTGGGTTCAGCTTAATCCATGGTCAACTAACTGGTGTTAGAATGGCATTTAGGTCGGTTATGGCATTTAGGTCGGTGATCAGGCTGAGCTGAAGTAAGGTGAACGAAACTGGTAACAGCATACTACTTCAATACAAATACATGTAAATTAATATGAAGTTATTAACCTTGAATATAAATTGTTTAACCAACCCATTGAAGAGGAGTCTAGCAGTACACTAAATGAACACAAGAAGAGATTGTTGCTGTCCTGGAAGAGCAGTTTGAGAAGAAAGATGGACATTATTTAGAGGAATGTGATGGGGGTCTATATTCCTTTGTTGAAAGGCATTTTCATTGAACATCTTTTCGTCAACGCATAAATAGCGAACTCCCAAAACTCTGACTGCCACTTCAATTAATTTTTTTCTGAGGAGAAAAAATTGCTTGGCCAACCAAAAAAACTGTCAGACCCAACAAAGTGGGGGGCTTCAACCCCCATACCCCCAATGTGGGGGGTTGTGCCCCCAACATGCCCCCTAACTAAATATCCCCAATTCCAGGATCGCAATACAGTGGAAAAAAGGGCAAATTCCCAACAATGGCCAAGCTTTTTTCCCCCTGGGAAAAAAAATCTTTGACGTGGCCATTCGGTGTTTTGGGAGTTCTCTGTTGTGTTGACGAAAAGGCATTCGAAGAAAACATCTTTTGACATGGCAATATAGACCCATGTGACATAAAGCAGTCTTCTCAACATATCAAGGAGTTAGGAGGAGGAAGCCCTTTGGTGATCAGACCTTGCCCATTAAGGATCCTGGACAACTTAGTTAATTAGCAAGGGTGATATTTTGATTTAAAGGAAGCAGCAACGGGGTTTGATGTACTATTTTCAGTAAATATATATAAATAGGTATGGTAACTTTGTTGAACCATACATTGTTTGACATCTGTTTAGTCTGCCCAGGTGGTTTGACTAAACAGATGGTCGACAGCTGTGGAAGATTGACAATCCCTGAGTAGAAGAATATATCCTTTTCCCCAGGGATTGTGTGATCTAGGAGTTAGAATATATAATTATCAGGAGGTATGAGAACTACTATATTTAGGTGAATGGAGTGTAGCTCAAAGCAGACTAGATGTTTCAGGAAGTTTTAGGCTGCTGGGAATTTTAAGACCGAGACCATTTGTTGCACACATCAGTCAGCTGGGGTAATGGATGATATCCTTCTTGATAAATGAAAGTGTGGATTATACTTAATATTCCAGCAGGTTACACATGTCAAGGATAGACAAGAATATATGTGACTTAAAATATGGAAATTTAGTAAAAGGATTGACAAATCACCCAATAGTAATTCCCAGGCATGCACCAATTATGTTTTAGATGCACGCAATTATAAACCAGATTATAGGTTCATTAATTTATGTATGTTTGTATTTGACATTTGTTGATGTGGATTATCTGACTGAGCTACTGCCCCTTTTTGGCAGAGGCCTGGGGAGAAAAGCTCCACATAACAAAATTTAACATCAAATTAAAATCCAAAATATACAAATGAACAATTTATATAAGAAATATAAAAATATCAAAGTTCAAAATAATTCTGCAGTGGGTGTTACAGATGTAAGAAAGACGTATCAATAATTTACAGATTAATAAAACAAGTATAGATACTTTAGAATTAGGACTAGGTAATTGCTGGAATCTAGTAGTTCAATTTTTGGACCATTGATAGTAGATTAGCAGTTTGGGTTATGCACCAGAGGTGTTGAGTTCTGAATTTGAGAGCCAAGGTAATAAACTAGGGCACATACGGCAGGTTACTAGTACAGGGCTGAATTGCAGTTACTAGGCTAATGGCCCCTGAAGCCTTTACAAACCTAAAAATATGAGTACCCTTATTGACAATAGTTACATTGTCATTGTGACACCCATGCACTGGCCCAGTAATCAAGTAGCCTCAATCCTCACCACTAGCACCAGTGAGGGCCGTCCACATTGGGAGCATAACAAGTACACACACAGTAAAGTACAATTGCCATTAAGAGCACACAGATCACAGTCAGTCTGTGGCTGGTTTCTCCCTTTCTCTCCAGATCCCCAATAAGAGACCCCACTGGTACAGCTATAGGGTTCAGATCTCAACTGAGTGGTCAAGCCAAAACATCCAGCATCCTCTCTGTCCAACCAGTGCTCTGTGTCCCTGCCCAAGTATCTGATACACACACACTTTATTTTTATTTTATTTTATTTTATTTTACATTTGTTAACCGGGCTAGTCCAACTGGATACAAGTCCATTTTCAGTGGAGGCCCGAGGAGAAAAGCTCCGCTATCTACTACATGGTTACAAAACAGAACATACAAAAATATCACAATGGTTATAAGTCAAGTGTGGATATAAGTCACAAATAAGAAAGGCAGTAGCAACAATTTCAAGAAGTTTACAAAGAAGGGGATAGAAAGACAAAGAAATTATTTAAGTACAGATGTGGTAAGAGAAGGGAGAGAAGAATTAAGTTCTTTAAAAAAGTTAAGATAAGTGTAATTAGAGAAGTATAGTTATTTAGTCGACAGGAAAAAGAAAATAAATTGAAGAAATATATTTGGGAGAATGTATGAGGAATAAAGGAGGAGATTTGATTTATATACAAACACACAGACACTCCTGTGGAAGGCTGGCACAGGTTCCCCAGCTATGCCCCTTCTGCCCAGACTACACGGTAGTACCAACTGCCACCAACCACTATAAAGGCTCTTACCAAATTGTGTCCAATTCTACTGTGCAATGTTACTGTTATCCAAATAGTAAGTGTGACCAACAGCAAGGCTATTCTAGAGTGGCTTGTACAGTATCACCAAATACATGCAAGTACTCTAAGAGCTTACATTATCTGTACACAAAACAGCCACAGTTAAAAGGTTTAAAATATTTAATAATAAAAAATAAAAACACAAGACAATGCTTATTAAATCAACACAATGACATTAGAGAGTTCAGAAATCACAGGAAATACGTTAAAACAACATTGTAGGACAGTGTGACATAAATATAGAACACATCTACACTAATCTTACTATTTCTAAGAGAAATCACTGTTCTAAATATTTTACTTACAGAGCAAGCAAATGCTGGTGAGTTCTTAACAGTTCTGAAGACAAATACAAAATGCCATCTCATTATCTTCAGATAGTTCTTAAATTGATAATACACATTACTGCTGAGTCATTTCAGATTACATCATTCTTGTCAATTCTGCTTAAGCTTCCCGGGCTCACAGAACTTAAAATGTAACGTTTCTTTGCAAACTGATTAAAAGACACTTTACATGTGAAACTTATTAATTATTTCTGTCTTAGGACAATAGAAAGAATTTTCAGTTACAGACATCTTGTCTCCTAGCTTGAGATCACACACAGTCATAAAATTCTTTACTTCTCAGCTTTCTTCCAGCAGCTTGCACAGTGATTACATTTTTGAAGCTCAACACAACACAGTTTTCTTACTTTTGTCAAACAAGCATGTGGATCATATTAATATTTGCAATGAGACAAAATTATTTACAAACTTCTATCTAGCTAGAAAACATGACCAAGACTATTGAGGGCAATTCTGTGCACACAGCATACCTTGACCTGGCAAAGATTTTCAACACAATCCTACATTCAGGCATTACAGATAAACATAGCAAAATGATTGTAAACCCCTTAATTGTGAGACAGGTCGCCAACTGGCTCATGAACCGGGCACACTATCAAAGTGGGCGACTCCACATCGATCAGCAGACATATTGCTAGTGGGGTGCCACAGTGCTGGGCCCCCTACAGTTTCGTATATACTTCTCAGAAGTTCAGGTCAAACTAAAAAGTTGTGGCTGACCAAGTTTGTAGATGACTGAAAAGTAGGTGCAATCACTGAATCCCCAAATGATGCCAGTATACTCAATGAGGGTCTCACTCAGACCATAGCATGGTCTCAAACCAAATGCAAAGAAATGCATCATCATTCCCTTTGACACAAACAATGTCCCCTCACTATCAAATCAACAATACCCTAAGTACCCATGAAGTGGTAAGGGACCTGGGATCACAAGTTGACTGCAACCATAACTTCAACCACCATGTGCCTACTCTAGGAAGGAAAGCTTTCTGTGTAGCACACTTGATTAGTAAAGGCATTACCTCGAGATCAAAAGAAGTTATAACCCACCTGTACACCCGGCACATATCTGGCCCATAATTGAGTATAATGCCTTGTTTGGCATAAGCACCTGCAGCAATTAGAGAGACCTCAGAGGTTTTCTGACAAAGAAGATCAAGAGGTTTCAGCATATGCCTTAGACCAACTAAAATCTTTGGCACTATACTCTGTATCATGTAGACTTTTTACGGAAGACTTGTGCTTGGCCTACAGAGCAATCCAAGACCCAAACCTAACAGAATCTGGGACAAATCTAGAAATAAGAGACATGGACAGTTTTAAAATACTAATACTATTAGTCTGAGACACTAACAGAAAAAATGTTTATTAATATACATTTTTTGAAGTTGAATAAGTATAACTCTAATTATTGTCATTAAGTGTAAAAAAGTCCTCAGTTTTAGGAAGGATTAAGGGGGACAGTTGAGAGGATTGTAAAACAGCCCACACTTAGAAATATAGACCACTTGTGGTTTGTTTTCTCTCTGTGGTTACACTTCTGCAATGACAGCACTGCCCTTTGCAGATGCGATTGAGGCAGTATACCGAAATAGTCTGAGGTTAATAAATTCCTTACCTCTGCAGCAGTGTTGTTGAACTGGTCCTGGCACCGAATAATTCAATGCACTTCACACAAGTAATGAATGCAAAAGCAGTTTCTTTGGTAACACGTGTTGGTGGATGCTGGCGTGGCACCTTTAACACACACACGTCATAAGTTCGCCATCACTGACCTACACTGACATGCTGTAGAAGAAGATGCGTCTCCCAGTGATTGCCGCTCCTCTGGAATACACTCCCACTTCACATGAAGCCGCTCTTCAATGGCCCTATTTAAGTGTAACTTGGACAATTGGATGGGAGATTATAAATTCACCCCGGGTGTGGCACCTATGTCTCTCATGAATAGGGCAGTCATTGGTGATCATAGAGTAATGCTGCAAATAGAGAACACCTGTCAAGGTCAGTCAGGAAACACTGGTATAACATGGTTAGGCTTGTAAAGGCTCAGTAACCTCCCATGAACCTATGATAGAAGAAATTTAAATTAAGAAGGTTGTCATGGTATGAAGAAGGTAGAATATGAATGGAGACAGATAAAATAAAAATAAGAACTAGAATTCCTGCTGTATACAAATAATGTGGGGGGAGGGGTGAGAGTTTATTTTTTCTTCCAGTTACCAAAGAAGTTTAGTCGTTAGACTGAGACAACAGCATGCCCAAAAGGTTATAGAGGTAGTATCACCTTTGACAGGACAAATGTACACTTCTCATTTAGGCATGAGAAGTTCTTGTAGAACTGTTATGCTAAGGTGTGTGCTGCAGAGATGAAAGGTGATGAAGGCATGGGGGAATACAAGAAAGTATTCCTTTGCCAAAGTTGGTTCAAGAGCAGTTGGTGGACCTAATGTCCCATATTATTTTGCAATAAGTGAAAGATATTCTCAGCACAAAGTTACGTGGAAAATCCCTGACTGCAGATAGGCTGATGATGAAATTTTGGGATCACGGTAGGGAAAAAGTCATGCAGATACTGACGGGCCTATTTAACGATATACTGATGAATAGAAAAATATTGAAGTCATAAATATAAGCCATAGTGGTGGGACTTCCAAAGAAGAGGGAATAACATTGTGCTACCATCCTCCAAAAGATCTGTGTGGATATTAGACCAGGATTAGAAATGGTTCACATCAGTTATTACAGAAAAACTGCTTAAATATGTCACACTGTTAGCAGTTCTGGACCAGTATGGGTGTGGAAGGGGGGATGGATGATGTTTGAGAACATGCTTAACACTTCCTTCTGGATTAATTCAGTGCATGAGAAAGGAGATCATGTGATGCTGACAAACATCAATGTAGAAAAGGCATTTGATAGAATTAAGTTAATTTGTGTGACACCCATTTTCTATGTCATATCTGGATCTACTGTCAGCGTTTATTAGATAGTCTGGCTAAGAGATTGTAGACTGCAGGAAAGGAATTTAAATTATTCCTCTGTATCGATGGCATTTTGATTTACTTGACTGATCCAGAAAAGGCATTAGAGTTTCTTTGTGAGCCCTTGCAAATCTGATAAATGTTCAGGATATAAAATTAAAAAGGAAAAGCAAGGACTATAGCAGCCAGGTTTGCCCCCTGACCAATTTTAATACAGGAATAACCCTATCTCTGGGACATTCAGTATACTAAATATTTGGGTATTTGGTTTGATAAAAAATACTCTTTCAGTAAGCAAATGTCACAAAAAAAAAAAAAAAATTTCATATGATGGATGGTTTTAGCCTTACAATGAAATCAGGAAGTACAACCCTAATTTTTCCTCCTGCCTGTTGTATTGAATGCCTTCCAAATATTTCCAGCAGAATAACCTAGATGTTTTACATAAAATGTTTCAAGTAGTTTTATGTGGTAGGGTACAAATCCTAAAGTGTGATGGGAAAAATATCTCTGAGGAAGGATGGTAAGGGACTGAAGGTACAATGCCTCTCTTGATAGCTAGTTATAGGTATTTTACTTCCTACAATGTCAGCATTATATAGTAAAATGGAAACAATTATTTCTCTGCTCTGTTGCAGACTTGCTAGAAGTGTCTAAGGTTACTGCTTCTGCTTGTTTGAGAGAGAAATCTAAGGTGTGCAAACTATTAAAGCTTACTATTCCATTGCTAAAAAAACACTAATACTGATAACGGTAAATGAATAAAAAGATCAATAGGGGACTTGAAAGAAGATATGAAAGGATAGCTGGACGTGATGCGTGATATGGAGGCTGAAAAGATCACTGAATGAATAACTTGAATAAATAGAAAAGGGAATGTTTGAACAGAATTGAATATTCAGGGGGAGGTATGGCTTGATTTGAGCATGTGTTATACAATACGAGTCCATAGCTATAGGTAAGGGACTAGGGAAATTTGAAGGGGGTGGAATTTGATTCAAAAAACAAGTCCCTACACTGCTGTTTGAAGCAGGAACGGATATGCATTTGATGAAAGGTCTTATTGATAGAGCCTGTACAGGGCTTTGGGATGTGAAAGTGGGAATTTCTTCAGAAATAAAGGCGATCTGAGCTCAAGTATTATATATACTGGAATTTCTGATTTGGGAGTGAGTTTGCTCAGTATACATTCAAGGCTGGAATGGTTAAAATCCTTGTGGAAATGTTTTAACAACTATTCTTAAATACCAGCTCACAAACAATACATTTTCCCAGAGGAGACTGTGGATTTCTGAAATTGCAATTGATCGAAGTGGTACCTGGGCACGTGTATTTTGAATCTGTCCTATTTTTCCTGCAGCTGGAGAGTATACTTACCAAAAGTTTATTACAGGCCACAGAGATTCTTTTTTGAGGTCCTTTTTCCCCCATACTGCTGTGCTGACTATATCAACCCCCTTTCTATCAAACCCATATATCCTATAGCCCATTCATGCGTTACGGTGATGAATCTCCCCTTAGAGCCCTTGGGCAAAAGCCATCAGGAGAAGCCATCATCCAGGTGTGTATAGCTCTCCTTGGTATATCAGTAATGACATTATTGTGTATAAATGCCTAACCCCCTCACTCTGAGGGGTCCTGAGAACCTTCATCAGCAGGGAGACCACATACACTTCTCTGTTGCTTCATGTGCTACTTTGGGTGCAGTTGACAAGGGCTACTGTCACCAGCTTGAGCGGACATGCTTACATTATCTGTGCATCAGCTTCTGCCCTTCTTCTATTCCCAATTGCTTATTAGATGCCTGAGGTTCACACAGTAGGTACTTATTTGTTTACACTTTGTTGATCAGGTTAGCCCTGCTAGGTCAGTGGCCACATTTTAGGGGAGATCAAAGGTGGTATTCATACTGATTAAAGGAAATTTGGCCAAGGCACCAGGGAAGTTCCTTTATTTAAAATTGCATATGCTAAATATGTATATATTAGTAAAATTAGAATTTTTAGGGAGTGTATAAAGAAAGATAAAATAAAGAAAAAGGTGATAGAAATATATATTCTATTTCTGTGTGTGTATGTATGTATATATATATTCTATTTCTGTGTGTGTATGTATGTATATGTATATATATATATATATATATATATATATATATATATATATATATATATATATATATATATGGGAGCCCTTCATTTGTTCAAACTTTCAAATGTTCGAAACTCATATGGCCGACACCATGTGAGCGAACGTTTGAAAGGCTGACAAATAGCAGAGATCCTGCTACAGTGCAGGACTGGGAGATTCTCGAGTGAGAATATTTAAGTAGCAGGGGGTGTGGGGGGTGCAGGGGGGCTTGCTTGCTTTTACTGTGTTTACAGATAGGTAAATGGGCTATTTCAGGATGTCTATTTTTCAGAATGTCAATCATATGGTGTTGGCCATATGAAAGTCGTCATTCTGATCGGTCGACATTCTGAACTAGACCCATATATATATATATATATATATATATATATATATATATATATATATATATATATTTAATATATATGGAGAGAGAGAGCGGCATAATAAATATTTGGCATTCATGGTTCCACACAGGGATGATATACAATACAAAAGATGGAGGTTTGAATATAAAACAATCCTATAGCACACTTTGTGTCAATTTTTTCTGGGTAATAAAGAAGGTAAAAAGTTGAAAATGATAGGGAAAACTCTTCATATAATATATGTAGAAGTACAGAAACGCGAAGGAGGAAATAGAGGTAGTAAACAAGAAAAGATGGAAGGAAAATAGGAAAGTAAATAAAAGATTTTGGAAGTTGAAATGAATGAGGTTGTTAACACAGGAAATTGTGGTATAACAGTATTATGGGAAAATGCTATATGGTGTATGATGGGCAGGAATTAAACGAGAATGTAGAATGTGCTATAAAGGATGAAAGGAAAAAGGTTGTGAGTTATGGATCGGGGTATTTCTTGCTGAGAATTTTGTTGAATCATTTATCAGTTAATAATATGAACATGCGAGTGCAATGAGGAAGGAGCAAGACATTGCTTTCAAAAAAGGGCTACAAATTGGAAGGATGTAAAAATATAATCATGAATATGTTACATGGAAAACATGACAGACAAAATATGAATGAAAAATGACAGAATATTTTTCATGGCAATCTAAAAATTATGGAGATAAAATATGAAGGTATTGTACGATAACACCGAAATCATGAAATAAAATGGATGTGGAAGAAAGGGTGGTGATAAAGAAATCTTAAATGATAGTTGATGACTTAAAATCATTTTTTGTATATATTTTTTTTTGAAATGTTGAAACCTGGAAATTATTTTGTCTGGATTGCTAAGGGAAACAGTGTAAGGAAATGATCAGTTGTATGCATGTCTAAAGAATGTAAAGAAGTGTTAATAGTAAAACATGTAAGCAAAGCAACCCCCACTCATTCTGATAAGTGTCATGGGATTCCCGTCCTCCCAGGAGGGGAATAGTAGACCTGTCCTCAACCCCTGTATTACTTAGGAAAAAACCTTTCCAGATAATCAAAGGTTTTTATATATGTTTGTTTAGATTACATTGAAAAAAAAAAAAAATCCTGGTTTGCCTACTCATCTTATCTGGTACAGTGTTTTTCTCCAAATGTTTTGGATTTCTAATACCATGACGAGACCAATCCTTATTCCTGAATCAGGGTTGTAGTTAGAGGTCATGATTCAGTGTTTGCTGTTTAACAAGAGTGTTCACATCAACAACCACAGTGTAGCCAAAGCGGTTTCCTTCTGCATGTCATACAGGGTTTACATATATTGGAAACATATTTAAGTATGATTGTAAGTTCTTTTTTGTAGCCCTGTTACTCCTACTACTATTCTAACTGTCTGGGTGTCCTCATCCAATATTGCTATAATTTCTGCTTATGCATTTTCATATTTTATGACTTTGTGTTTCTCAATATGTAGGACACTATAATTGCTAGATGTAGGTATTTCAAAAATTAATTTATCAGTGTAAGGTGTATCTTATACAATCTGTAAGCATTCCATAATCCATGAATGTCGGATACTGTAAAATGCCTTTTTTTATTTTTTTTCCATGCCGTACTTAGGTTATGGGACTTTTTCCAGGCCTTTCTCTTACGGCTTCCTTAACTTAACAGTGAGATGACACTTCTATTGCTCTTTTGTTTTCTTGCCATGATTTTTTTTTTTCTAAGCGACTATAAATTCTGCATCTATTCCATTAGACAATTTATATATTGTCTCCATGTAATTTTCAGGTCTACAGCTCTCATCTCTACAAGCCCTCCTCTGCCTAGAGAAATAGACCAATGTCTAGTGACTAATAAATGGTTCCAGTCAGCCAAGAGCACTCTGGTGGTGCAGGGCTACAATGCCTTCCATCCAGTTAGGCCAGCCACCTCTCAAAAAGGGAAGAAAGGTGGAGGGTTCTCAATCCTCATCCAGAAAAGGCTTCCATCAAGGCTGATAAAGCACCATGAGATCCTCCATGTTTAATTTATCATTACCATAATCCCTTACCATATCCTGGTGAGCTGCAAAAGGCCCTCTCTGACCCAGGAATATTGTAGCACTTACCATTAATCCAAATATGATTTTCCTTGGCAATTTTAGCTAGAGATAATATATAGGTCGATAGAGGTCTTTCTCCCACTATACTCATAAGGTCTATCATAAAATATAATGCCTCCTTTGGTATGTACCCCTCTAAAAACTTGCTACAACTTCAACATCCAAAGAGGTTCTTTACAAAATGAATAGTGGGCCAAAACCCGTGATGTACTTGGACTTCTTGAAAACCTGACAGTATACCTGGTCTCATACAGTCCACTAAGATGCAACCTATGCTTGGCTTATCAGGTATACACAGACCCAGCAGTAATGGGCTTAGTGCATACCCCAAAGTCAAACTGTATTAGAAATACCCAGTCTGGAGACCTCAACCTCTTATGCAAAATACACAGAATGGCCTAGATCCATGGGTATATATCATCATAAATGTAAAATAAAGTATATCCATGTCCCCATTTTAGTGTAATTTGAAACTGTGGATGGAAACCAGGAACTTTACCCCAAGATGGACCCTCTTTTCCTAACAGACAAAGACGGTGCTTAAGTATTTTAACTTACCTTACAGTAGGGACCGCTAATAAACTGAAGGTGAGAACCAAATAAATAATCTACTGGACTCATAACCTCCTCACCTGCATCTCTTAGACCACTGTTTTCAGCTGCCACTCTCCTCTCATATTTACTACTAAAATTATTTCACATTTGTTTTCTACTCCTAATATTATTTACACTTGTGCCAGATGTCTATGGGATTATCTTCCTTATGTGAATACTGTTTAGGTGAATTTTTTTTCTGGTTTATTTTTTGTGAACATCTTCACCCAGGCTGTGCTTGCAAATGGT
>NC_056748.1:1118703441-1118743441 GCF_019279795.1 Protopterus annectens
TTACTGAGATGTTTTAAATACACAGAAAGTACTCCTGCAGTGCAAGGCTTCATTACCTTCCACAAAGTTAGAACAGCAGAATGCATAAAATGTGAGTGGAGGAGTCTTGATTTACATTAGCAGCAAGTGTACCCCTGGGCTGATTAAACAGGATAATGCCCTGGAGTTTATCCATGTGCAAATAGCCATAGACAAAGTCCCATAACATATCCTAGGAAGCTAGAGGTTACTGTCTATGTCCCAAGAATCCCATAGCTCAACTAGACCTACTAGAGACACTCACCATTAAATAAAATACCATATTCATGGGAGACTGTAACTACCTCTCTATAGACTGGAAGACATATACTTCCTCAAATTCACAGGCACAACAGTTGCAGGACTTTAACAAAAAATACTTTTGACCAGGCAATGTGTACACCCACCAGAGGTTCAAATGTGCTTGACCCGGTAATCACCAATATGTGAGAACACTGCACAGCCCCCAGTGTCACGTCCTCACTGGTGAGGTTGGACCACAAAGCTGATTCCCTTGAAATAAAAACTCAGCTCAGTAATCCCAGTAAACCCTGTAACAGGAACTATTTCAAAGCAAACTTCATCTTAAGTAGAAGTTTGTCAAAATTCAATGCCCCTCCTAACCATAATTTCACAGCAACCTATGCATTTTTTCACAGAAGCCCTGTACAACCATGTAAATGGCTATATAGAGGCTGTTGTACCTACTAGTGCATGCCTAAAACAAACTCTAAAAGCAAACTGCACTAGTGGAATCCTAGTCTTAATGGGGTATATAAGAAAAAAAGTTTTGGCTAAAATCAGGAACAGAAACTCTCATAATAAGACATTTCTAATTATATTAAACACAAAAACTAAGTTGAATTATTAAGTCCAACAAGGCTAATCATGAGGTCCAGATAGTCTAATGTGCAAAAGACGACCACAAGGCCCTCTCCAGCTATGTATGTAACCCTACAAGGCCCTCTCCAGCTATGTATGTAACCCTACAAGGCCCTCTCCAGCTATGTATGTAACCCTACAAGGCCCTCTCCAGCTATGTATGTAACCCTACAAGGCCCTCTCCAGCTATGTATGTAACCCTACAAGGCCCTCTCCAGCTATGTATGTAACCCTACAAGGCCCTCTCCAGCTATGTATGTAACCCTACAAGGCCCTCTCCAGCTATGTATGTAACCCTACAAGGCCCTCTCCAGCTATGTATGTAACCCTACAAGGCCCTCTCCAGCTATGTATGTAACCCTACAAGGCCCTCTCCAGCTATGTATGTAACCCTACAAGGCCCTCTCCAGCTATGTATGTAACCCTACAAGGCCCTCTCCAGCTATGTATGTAACCCTACAAGGCCCTCTCCAGCTATGTATGTAACCCTACAAGGCCCTCTCCAGCTATGTATGTAACCTCAAAGGCAGCACATAGCAGTGTGCTGAACTAGTAATCAATGGTACCTTCACTAAGAGCAACATAGTGACAAATTCAGCAAAACCTTCACCCCAACTCCCCCTCTGTCTACCCCCATGAAATATTTACTACCACCCCACAACTATTAGGAGGGTTTAGGTCCTGGTGGCACTAGCTAAAGCTAAAAACACAACCTCAATGGGCCCTGACAGTTTTCCAGGATGCCTCCTTAATAACATGACCAATCAGGACATCTTGAGTCACTTTTCAACTATAGCCTCAAAACAGGCTTTGTACCACAAGAATAGAAGACACAACAGTTATCCCACTCCAAAAGGGTGGGCCATCAAATGACTCTAGAAACTATAGACCCATTAGTCTGACTAGTTTAATATGCAAAGCTATGGAATGAATTATCATGGAAGTGTCCCAACCTAGTTTGGATTTGTCAAGGGCCTATTATACCTGAACCAAGGCAATAAATGAGGGGAAAATGGTGTATGCCAGCTACCTGTTTGTGATTAAGGCATTTAATACAATAACCTGCTCAGGTATAGTTGGCAAACTTGCCAAACTGGGCACAAACTCAACTCATTGGATTGCGAGCTAGCACAAAGGCCTCAAGAAGTCAGGATTGGTGAGGCAACCTTTATTAAGAGACCAGTCAGAAGCAGGGTACCTCAAGGTGTGTGCTGAAACAACTCTTATTTCATATCTACTACTCTGAGATTAAGGCCAATGCCAAGTGTCCTTGGCTCACCATGTTCACAGATGACTGCAGATTGGGATATTATAGATTGCCCCCCGGGACAAACATCTTACAAGAGGGTTTAATACAGACAAATGACTAGTCACAGATTAAAACTCAGTGCCAATAGATGCATTATAATAGTGCCTTTTGGGTAAATGGCAACCCAGGCCAATTACTTAAACAATAAAACATCCCTTTGAGTTGACCCAGTAGTCATTGACCTGGGACTATATGCAGACAGTAATCTGGCGTTTGACCAAAATATGGCCAAGGTAGTAAGAAAACCATTCTCTATTGCTCATCTTATAAGCAAGGGCATGGCATCAAGGTCCACAAAAGTCATAGTGCCACTTTGTTTTGCTCTTATCAGACCCATTATTAAGTATAATGCCCCCTTCGGCATGTACCTGGCCAGACATACGCAACAGTTGGAATGCCCACAAAGATTACATAGCAGGAGAATCCAGGGTAAAAACATATTGTCCCATACTTATTGCCTTAAAGCCCTGTCTCTATACAGGACATCCTTGGATCAAGCGCTAATGGACCTTTTGCACATCCGCAAAATGAACAGCATCATGTCAGCTGCATCCAAGGATTTAAATTTTGCTTCTGACATAAATGAGACATGTTTGCTTTATGCCAAACTCTGGTGATAGAGATGTTTCCATATTCTGGAGTTTCTACACTGCATATCCAAAGAGTTTGCAGTTTTTTATCCTGGCACCTGTACACCCGGTGTTTTTTTTTATATTTTGCCGTGAGTGTTCTATGCAGCGACTGCCACAGTGCATTTGCTTGTATGTGCTCGATGTTAAGACTAGAGATCGCAGTACAGTATGGATCAGGATATTTACCCTTTTCCTCATTGTAGTATGATCTGAGAGTTGCAATAGGTAATTTGTACAGGATGTGGGAGCGCAGCGGGGCTCCCCCCTGCAAAATCATGTATGTCAGCAATTCATACTGATGAAAAGGAGGCAGGTATAACTAACAATGATATAGAAAATACCAAATTCAATATCCTCAAACATTTGTTTTTGTCATTTTCACCTAATTATGCAGCATGTCCATATTGTGACTCGATAATGTGAGCAAATTGCATTGTGAATTTCGCTCTTTTGATAGTAAACCTATTATTATTATTACTATTGTCTTTGTGAGATTTTTATTTAAACAAAAAATAAAAAGAAAATCCATCACATGGGGGGGGGGTCACAAAGTCATGAGAATGAATTTAGTTCCACCAAGACAACTCTTCTTTGCTGCTGCTTTCTTAAAACCCCTTTATCTGCCCTACATCATTTATACTGGGGTTGGGGTCAGCATAAAGATTGAGGTATTTAACTCCCTGACAACAAGGTACAGGATTCAATTCTCACCTTAATTATTGGATTAGGCATGCGATAGTCTATATACTGATTTTCTAATAATTACTTATGAACCTATACAATTACCCTCCCCATTTTGAATGCTTAGATCTTCGACAATAATTTTGTGCCCATATTAGAGAAATGTCTGTTAATTTTTTTACCCTTTTCTAATCAACCTTTAGGATGCGATCCTTGCTTTCCAGGATTGTAGAAGAACTGCAGCCTGTGTGTAGGTCCCTTGGTGAGGTTTCAACCATTAGGCCTATCTTTTTTTAAGGCTTGAAAGAAAATCCATTGTTTCCTGCCTACTTGCCTACCATCATCCTTTTGATAATTTGAATCCGTTGTAATGATATATCCCTGTATAATTCCCATTTGCTTTTCATTCTTTGTTCCTGTGAAAGTGTGTTTTGCAAACCTGCATGTATTTCCATCGAGATCCATTCTCAAGTTGGTGCATCAGAAACTTAGGATCTCAGTGGTGATGCATTGTGAGACCATTGTATGTTTAGCACATCCTCCATTTTATATTGCAATATGCATAGTACAAATTTATTGTGGACCTCCACTAAAGTTGCTACTCAATACAAGCACAAGACAACATACCAATGTATCACCTAGATTTGACTACTAACCACTGGTGAGCCCAAGACTAGCTCTTTTGGAACTTGCGTGGGATTAGCATTACTGGTTTGTTCCGAGTGAGAGCAGGGGAAGAAGACTTTAATTCCTGATTATCTTTGGAGTAGGCAGATAGTGTATAACTGTCCCTGATTGTTAGACTTTTATGTTGTCAGGATCCCTTTCGATTTAAATTTTAGACAGTTGTGTAGCCTGGTGCTCAATTATCTTGATTTGCTAAATTGACCTAGAAGGAAAAACGTAATCCTTACTCGGTCACTGTAGTCTAAATCTTTCCATAGGTTGTACCCAGATGCGTGGGAAATGGCCATTGCAGCACCACTGAAAAGGGACAGCTCAAGTCTTGCCTGTAATTAGTCTCATCAGTTTTGTCTTCTAGGTTTTGAAATGTATAACTGAATATCTAATCAGCAATGATAAAGGTGGCTTTCAGTCCCTTGGCTCCAGTTATCGTCATTTTTAAAAGACGATTTGTGCTCTGTCAGCCTAGTTGATTTCTTTGAAAGGGTTATTGAGGGTCTCACTGAGAGTCCGAAGCTTCACAATGTCTATTTCATCTGGCTAAGGCCTTCAACATGATCCCACCATGCAGACCACCTAGGTTGAGTTGGTGTAGGTTTATGCAGAGTTGGTATGCTTATAAATAATACCTGCATGGGGGACTGATGTCAATGGCGGACTTCACAAATTTAAAGAGATAGGAAATTATTTCTAATTTGTCTTTATAATATTTACTAAAGTGATGTTAGTCACTGACTTGTTTAATGGATTGCGAGTCATGTACAAGACGGACTACTGAATGTTATTTCTGTTTATGCATGTTTGCTGAATTTCTTTTTAGTACTGATTTAAAACAAGGGAAAGAAAGGGAAGGGAAATCCATTTTTGGTCAACGGAGGAGAGGCTTAAGAGTGTTCTAAATGCCCCGAGAACTCTCTAAGATGTTCTAAATACTATTTGATTAATACTTAAGGGAAGTCTTGATTACCATATAGGTACCTTCACATTCATTCTAGACCTGATGTGATTACCCATTCTGGAAGCAGGAGGTACCCTATGCAGGATGGGAATTGTCAAGGTGATCATAGTTCATTCTTAGACTCTGCTTTGCAAATTTATAAATATGTAAACGCACTGCACACTAGAATGTAGGGTGCCTCTACACCGAGTCAGGATACCACTGATGAGCCATATCTTTTCATAAGTGTAAGTTGAAGTTGATGAGCTGAAGAGTGGGAAAGTAAAGGAAGACAGTACACCTACAGTCAGTTCATATTTCATTGGTAATCACTCATTTTCTCCTGCAGAGTCCTTTTAGTCAAATTAGTTTAGTAATAATCTGTTTGTTGGCTTTAGTGTATGCTCCTTTGTTGCATTTAATTTATCCAAAATGACATATGACATGTTTGGGATCTCTTAAGGGTAACTAAATATTGGACATGTTCTAAGTCAACATAATTGTTTACACTATAAAATTCCATCCTGATATATAAAATACTATAGAACAATAGTAGAATATAGAATTTCATATCTCTTAAGAAAATTCTACATATTATAATTTAACATATGGAGGTCAGTTGATATCGTTGGTTAAAGGTATGAGTGATAATCCAGTTGATATATCTTCATTGGATTAGGTATAACTACTATAATCAAAAAAGAAAAAGTTTCTTCCAACAATACCATGAAATGGTTTTAACATTCTTATTAAATACTAATGGATTAAATAATGCAAATAAAAGATCAAACTTACTAAAATATTTAAACCTAAATAAGGCACAAGTAATATTTCTCCAGGAAATGCATTTTAAGACTAATGATAACTTTATTTAGAACTCTAAGGACTATACAGTCTTAGCTCAATCCTCCTATAGAACAAAGACAAAAGGAGTATCAATTCTCTGGAAGAAAAACATAATCACTCCAAAAGTTATTTATAAATATGAAGACAAAGAAGATTTACTAGTATTTGTTATAATAAAATTTAATAACAGAATATGGACCTTAGCTAATTTATATTGGTTCCCAAGAATTAGAGCAGGAATGGTTAAAAAATACCTAGATTTTATTTCCAACAATTATAAAGGAAATCTTATACTTGGAGGAGACTTTAATTGTTCCTTAGAAGTTTCTGAAACCACCAAGAATTCGTTTTGCATAGCAACTATTTCAAAATCCTTAAAAAAATGGATTGATTCATTTCATTTAATAGAAACTTTAAAGTGAAAGATGATAAATCCTTATTATTTTCCCATAAAGACCATAGATTTGGATCACAAACCAGAAGAGACAAATTATTCGTAGTTCAAGATTTACAAACAAAAATCCATGCCCCTTTCAGATCATGACTCTCTGATAATGAAGCTCCAAATAGAGTTTAAACCTTTAATCCTCTCAACTAGAATTCCATCATATATCATGAAAGTTAAAGAATTCAGACCCTGGATGTTGACAGAACTACAATTATTTCTTGAAATTAATAATGCAAAATAAATCAGTAGAGTCCTGGTTTGGGACTCATTAAAAGCGTATTTATTTGGTAAGACCCTTAGCTGGTACAAAAACAGAGTGGGAAACCGAATCATTAGAGTTGCAAACCAGACTCTTAACAAAATCTAAAAAAAATCAGAATTGTCCAGAAGTCAAAAAAGAAAGAGAGGACTTAAATAAAAAAATAATGAAATTCTAACACACACAACTTGTCTAGCCTTGGAAAAATTAAAAATAAACTCATTAGCCACCTCCCCCAGATATCTACATAACTTATCTACAAGTATTAAAATACAATCTAAGCAAATAACATTGTTAGTATATATCATGAAAAGAAAGGGAAAAATTTATCCGATATAGGAGACATCCTTGAAGCATTTCGGTTCCATTATATGAAGCACTTCAAAAAAGATTTAGATACCAACCGAATAAACTTAGATACAAACCCTATCAATATAAAAAACCTTCCCTAAAAGTAGACCTACAAAAACCTATATCCTACAAAGAAATTGTTGACAAGATAAAAGAAAGTAAATCTTACAAAGCTACAGGGATAGATGGTATAATTACGGAAATTTACAAACTCCTCCCTTCAACAGTAATCTCCCTTTTTCATAAAACTTTGCTAGAAGTCCAGTCAGAAGCAAAAATACCACCCTCATGGTAATATTCTCTCATAACACCAATTCTAAAAGATAATAAACCATCAGATCTTTGCACCTCATACAGACCTATATCGTTACTGAATAACGATTACAAAATATTCATGTCAATCCTAGCTAACAGAATGAAAATCCCACTTTCAAAGACAATTAATAATGATCAAACTCGATTTTTATATAACAGGCACACACAATAATATTAAAATGATACTTACTCTTATAGATTATTTGAATAAAGGAGAAGAGAAATACTTGTAATCGGATTAGACGTAGAAAAAAGCCTTTGATTCTCTCAACTGGGAATATCGATTTAAAACATTAGCATTATTTGAATTTCCTCCTCCCTTCATCTTATTACTAAAAAACATATATATTAATAACTTAGCGTACATTAAATTAGGTCCTTTCACCTCAGAGTCTATCCATCATATAACGAAAGGTACTAAACAAGGATGCCCCCTTTCTTCTATTTTATTTGCTTTGGCTATAGAAATACTTGCAGAAATAATGCACAATAATCCACGAATAGAAGTCTATGACCAGTACATATCTAAAATACATTTTACTGATGATATTTTATTAACCCTATCAAACTCCAGAGAGTCAGGTCTAGCTCGAAGTAATGGACACATTTTATAAGATTTTAGGTCTACACTTTAATAGATCAAAATCAAAATTTCTATTTTTAAATAAGAAAAAAGAACTACAAATTACAGATAAATCCATCATAGGAAAACAAGAACTTATGCTAAATTATTTAGGAATAGTGTTATACAAAAATATAAATTAAACAATATTAAATTATAAAAACATTATTGAAGCAATAAAAATATATATAGAAAAGTAGAACAAAATTATATTAATTTTTGAAGACAGATTGCAATTAATAAAAATGGTCTTATTCCCAAAAATACTATATGTAGCATTAGCAACACCGTTAATTCCTGAAAGATGCATTCTTAAAGAAATAAACTCATGTTTAATAAATTTTTTATGGTATCCCAAAAAGAATAGAATAGCTCTTAACTCATCACATTAGACCCTTGAAACAAGGAGGATTGAACTTCCCAGTAAAACTACAATAGACTGGATAAACCCAAATTATTTTCCCAACTGGAAAGAATTAACGGCTATATTAGCAAATTAATTTAATCTGTTAAAAAAAAATTTAATAGTTGACAAATCAAACAAACACTGGTACATGCTATGCATAAGTATACAATATAATATAACAAAACCTTCTGAAACAACACTGATTAATCATTACATCAATTCCTTTAGGAAACTTATCAATGCAAACATAGATCTAAAACTTTGGTTTGACCTTTTAACCCCATTTACCATCAGTAAGAACTTTCCTCACAAAATATATAGGGAAACAATAACCTCCTAGGAACAAAATGGATCCTTATGCTGGTTTCAGTGTGTAAATACATGTTTTAGCTATACATATGATAAAAACTGCTTACAATATTCCATCTCAGGACTGGTTAACCTTACAAAGCATTCTAATGTACACTCATGATTTATGCAGATTAAGTCCTCATTTAAATATATTCCAAATCTAATAAGTTTTCTGTATGAATTTATATATAATAGTTGTGAAAAGAAAAATTCCATTTCAAATCTATATAGAGAGTTAATGACATATAAAGCAATTCCCAAACCATCATACTGGCAGTTCTTAACAAAAAGTCAGTCATTGCAGTTAGCAGAAGAAATTAAAACTAACATCTTACTATCAATTAATTACACCTCTAACGCACAGTACTGGAAAATACTTAACTGGAAATACTTACATAGAGCATTTTTAACACCAGATAGAATTAAAACGATCAGTACTACTACAAATGGGTTTTGCTGGAGGTATGAAAAGTCAAATAAAGCAGACTGGATTCATATTTGTTATGAATGTAATAAAATTAAATCATTTTGGAATGGAATCAATCATTTTTTACAAGATTTATTTAATGAATCCTTTACCTTAACTAAAGCGTTGATTATACTAAATGTAAATGAAGGCCTCTACCTGAATAAGACAAATATGTATTTGTTATGGACAATACTTGCTATATCTAGGAAATGCGTAACCAGAAGGTGGAATTCAAATACCCCCCCGACCTTGGAAGAATTCTACACTTTACTGAAGACAACTGCATTGATGGAAATAAAAATCAAAGAACTACAAATCTATCCCAGGCCATTGGTAAATAATCCTTGGAAGAAAGTTATATCTTTGTTGGACATTGCAATAATTAATATTGTATCTCTGATAACTGATCTGTTAATTCTATATTTAATAATATAGTGTATATAACTGAAAGTCAGGCTATTGTAAATATTGTATATAATTTAAAATATTTAAAAATATTATGTAAATGTTATTTTAATTGAAAATAAATTTGAGGGAAAAAAAGGCGGACTTCACAGCTGCTTCAACTCAACATTAGCCTCTCTCCCTCTTTTATTAACGTATACTCATCCCATCCTTTCTCCCCTCCTAAGTATATTTTTTTATAGATGACTTGAAATGCTACTCACTTTCTCTGAACTTGAAAAGTTCAGTTTCTATCAGTGTTCTATAATGGCCAAAAGCTTTGAAATAAATACTTAATAAATATCACATTTTTTTGTTAACCGGGTTAGTCCAGCTGGGTAAGTAGGCCATTTTCAGTGGAGACCTGAGGAGAAAAGCTCCGGTTAAAAACAATTTACAGTATGTTGAGATTTAACAATACAAGAATAATACTATTTAAATACAGGTTAAAAAAATAAAAATGGGTAAAAAAAAAGAAAAACAAGTGGAGAGAAAAAAATACAAACAAAAATAGACGAGTAACAATTCACAAAAAAATAGCAAAGTCAGTAGCTATAAATGAGTTATCATTCATTGTTAAGAGATTGTAATTTCTGGATAAGTACCTGCAGGTCACACAGAGAAAAAAGGTTGGGACTAATACAAGTGGATTGTAATGGGAATGAGATATAAAGAAAAAAGGAGGAGTTGGGTAGGGTCCTGACAGGGGCAAGTTTTGTTGTTAAGCAGATAGAATTTTTTTAAAGTGTGATGGGAGGGTAATGGAGCGGATGCTTAAAGGAAGTTTATTCCAAGCTTGGGCTACAGAACATTTGTAGAGTAATTTGTCGACAGTTTCTTTGGTTAATACATGTCCAGGAGCTGCTGGTTAGAGGTGTGGAGGGTCACATAGGTAGCATTACATATTTGAACTTCCATGGAGTATATAATCCAAAACGTGCTGCTATATTGCAGACACAGATGTCGTCACAAAAAGAAACTGTCTATACTTGAAAATAAGTAGTCTCATACAAAACCTAATTATTTTGAACTTGTTGAGGATACTTATCCTTTGATTTTTTTAGCACATCTTGGTCAGTTTTCAGGAACTGCCACCACTCTCAGGGATGCAAAGATACTTTTGGAACTTTAGCAAATGACATTTCATGGCCCTTAACAGTGGATCTGTGGTGGCTTGAAAAATGTAAACATTTTCTGCTTTCTCTCTCCTAAACATTGGCTTTATGTATCCTACTGGACATAGACAAACTGAAAATAAGTTGCCTGAGTGTGTTTTTTTCTTAAAATCTGCTGATTGAACTGCATACCTGAATAACGGTGCAAAACTAGAAAACTAGACTTGCTTTGTGCTACTTAGAGAAGAAGGCTATCCTTCTGTTTTCATCTTGAAAAATCCATGTAAACTGGTTGTAGTTTATACAGAAATCATTAGAAGTTATTGAACATAAGGATACTTGGCGTACACAGCAAAACCAGGCAAAGGACTGAAAAAGAAAAGCAAGTAATGTGACTGAAGCTTGGTAAAATGCAAGAAAGCATTACTCAAAGGTGGGTGGAGACCATGAGACACTATGGTTCTATTTGTTGCTAGGTTCATTGGTTCATAGGTTATTCCTAATTGATCTTTAAAATTATTTGTAGCCTGGCCACTATAATTCTCACTACTTATCCCCTTCAATGAAGGTTTGTCAGACAAGACTGGGAATGTATTTGTGGTCACCCATCCAGCCAAAAAGGTTGCATTTGAAAAGGGTGAGTACATTCTGGAAGAGAGGAATTAATTGACTGAGAACCTATTGCAGCAGGAGGTTTGGTTTATGTTATATGAAGGTTACGTTCTTTCTAAGGGCAGTCATGGTGTTGCCGGTTTTGTGAATGCGGAGGAGGTAATTTCAGGATAAGATTATTTGAGGTCTTACAAGCCAGGCAGAGATCATATCTAAGGAGTCTGTGTGAGAGATAAAAGTGAGATAAAGCATTACTGCACTCTGCATAGGTAATAACACTCAGACCTGTGATTTTCTTTGTGAGAATTTTTTTGGAATTTTGAAGTTGGATAATATGTCTGGACAGGAACACTCCAAAGAGAGAGCTGTGGTAGTGGTGGTGCGGTAATGTTGTCGCCTCACAGTAAGACGTCCTGTTTGATTGTCAGCTAGAGCGTCCTCTGTGGGGAGATGTGCATGAATGGGTGTCCCTTCGTTGAAGGTTGTGCATCAGGGCCGGCAACTCGGCATGTAAAAATCTACTGCCAATCATTAGCGGACCGGAGTTCTACTGTGGCGACCCCTAACCAGGAAAAGCCGAAAGACACAACAAGGAACAGTCCAAAGGGAGAGATGTGGTGAGATGCTTAGACCGTGAGAAAATACTTTTCATAATCACTGGGTGAAGATGATAGATTTCCTAACAGAAATGGCTACATACTGGTTAGATGAGAGCTCTTTGTGAAAAAATGTGCCAAGATCTCTGGCTATGCCTGTTTTAAAAGGGATGTCATCAATGTGACTGGGTTAAGGCTGGCCCTGTTTGCCAAAGCATATGCCACTGCACTTTCTTGCATTTAGCCAGAGACTATGATCATAGCACTATTTCTTTCTGAGCATTAGATCTTCTTGTAGAATCTAGGCTTACCTATGGGAGGTGATGGAGGTGCTACAAATTTACAATTATTTGCTAACTTAGTCGGCCAGTGGTCTTTGATGTCCAATTGGCAATAGAAAAGTAAATACCAAACAGGAGCAGGCCCAGTACTGAGCCCTTGGGAATGTCCTAAGTAGTGTGCCTCTCTAATGAAAATGAGCCTGCAGTTTTTCTTGGTTCTGTCTGTGAGCCAATTTGCTATCCATCTGGGTAATACAAGGGTTTACATTTAGTTTGATACGTGTACCTATGATGCCCAAGAAGGAATGGTCTAAACAAAGCAGCTTAAAGGTTATCTACCAAACTTGATAGTGTAACATTTTACAAGTGATGTGCGTGCAATATGAATGTATTTATGATTAAACTTTCTACTGCCCATGGAATATTGAAGTAAGACAGATTAATTTTTTTGATTTTGAATAATGGGAAGGAAAGAAATGCAGAAAGTTAAAGCAAACTGCAGGAGATGAGGATATTTTACTTGATAAACTACCTATGTCTTGAAATATCAATATTGGGGAGCCAAGTTAGGTTGCATTAATGGGGAGGTGTATGTTAAAGGGACTATTAATCACATTCTTTTTGCCAATACTAGCTGATGCGATAAAATCACCTGGAGCCAGCCTTTACACATTTGAGTGGAAAGCCCCTTATGTTGGGTGCAGCCTGTGATCTCTTATGTAGCAGGTATAGTTCACCACTGTTGATGCCTAAGGCTATTGGTCTACACAGCTGTTCTCCCAGTGGTTATAATATAGAGTCTGTGCGACTGTCTACATCTTTGTTTATTTTTGCATTCAGTCAGTTGGCAGACCAATAAAGTTTTACTGTTCAGATTTCAAATCTTTTCTTTTGGTAATTTCATTTATCCTCTCAATGAGTCTAAAATGTATACGCTCAATGAGTCTAAAATGTTTGAGTATGATCCATGTTCTACCCCAGTCAACAAATACAAAACAAATATTCACAAACATACATAAATGCATACATACATGAGCATTCTTTTTTTTTTTTTCCTGGAATGGCTTAATGGTTTAAAAGTTGTAGCTAATGAAAATATCTCCTTTAGTTAATGAAATGCCGATTATTTGACGTGATACAATACATTACTATGTTATTCTATAAAATACATGGTTTCCTAATGATACTCTCATGAAAATGCATGTACCATCTGCTGACAATGATTAATATTATAGGGATGTATAATTTCCCATTGATTCTATAAGAAGAACTTTTGGAACTAAGGTTAAGTGAAAGGATAATGCTGACGTTAACTAGTTATGCAAAAGATCAGGTTACCCCATTTACTTGCCCTAACTTTATTTTTGTTTTTCAATTTCTTTGAATAACTAACACCCATCAAAATATCTTAGAAGATGCTACACAATTAATAAAACTTAACACATGTAATAGGATAAAACATTTCAACCATAAAAATATTACTAAAGAATATATAGTTTATACAATATTTATAAATGAATAAGACTTGATACGGAAGAGATGAGCAATATAGGGTAATGCCTATATAATTAAATTGATTTGCAAGTCTGTTAATATACACAATTCCATTGCAGAGACAAATATAGATAATTGTCTGCATATAGTAAACTTGGACTATTTAGTAAAAATTACCAGTTATAACATTTTGTCTTGGAATGAAATATCCTGTGCTTGACTTAATTTCTTCATCTAAAAATCTGGTCCTGATTTTTTACTCTATGCACTAAGATCTTTCAAAGAGAGTTTTCTATTAAGTGCCAGGTTGAATTAGCCATTGAGAAACATTATACATGTCAATTAAATATTCAACTGAGGTGATGAGATACAAAGGTTTCATCCTCAAAGTAATATGTAGACTCATTTTAGTAGCAAGTACTAACTGTAGATTATGTACCATAAATTACTTGCAATCCCAAAATTGATGGATTAAAGATGCATCTGAACTAGCATAGACCTCACAAATATAGGCTTGTAAGAATCCTTGTTGCAGATATGTCAGCAGTTTAGTAGTATCTGAAAGCCCAATATATTAGCTTTTCATAAAAATAGGGAAACTATTTG
This sequence comes from Protopterus annectens, assembly GCF_019279795.1. Classification (NCBI taxonomy): domain Eukaryota; kingdom Metazoa; phylum Chordata; order Ceratodontiformes; family Protopteridae; genus Protopterus; species Protopterus annectens. The sequence continues at coordinate 1,118,717,800 of NC_056748.1, forward strand.
ACTTTAATACAAAGATTCATAAAATCGAGTTTAGTTGCCTGTTTTATATTGGGATGGAGCTTTTTGCAAATGTTTTGAAATCCAATGCATAATTTATCTCTATAAGGTAGAACAGTTTTTTTTTTTTTCAATTGGTCCCTTAAACAGTTGTTTATCCTGATGTCTTAATCTTTATTTTGTATTTATCCAAAAGGGAAAAAAAAATATTCCTGATGATCAAAGTTCACAACTACAAGGCACAGACTCGGTGCCAAAACTCAGCAGTGGGCAGATCCCACAGAATCTATGCCAGAGCTTAGTGGACAGATCCCACAGACTCAATTCCAAAACTCAACAGTTGGCAGATCCCACAGACTCTGTGCCAAAACTCAGCAGTGCGCAGATCCCATTTTTGAGTGTGTGAAACAATCTAAATTTGTTTGGATCATGATCTTGATCTGTGAGGTTATGCAGCCATAATGCACCTTTGTACATTAGATCCTCAGGTATTAGCCTGTCAGTACTTGTACCCCTATGAGGAAAAACTGGGAGGGGAATTACTGTATCCTATAATTCCTACAAATGAATACTATACAAAAGACCACAGTGTGTGTGTAATATTGTGTTCCATGGTTTCAAAGATTGTGGTAGTTTAGTGGGGTACTAGTTAATAGCCCATGGAGAGTGACACTGTGTAAATTTTGCTTCTACCTTTTCTATTTGTGGGGAATTACCTGCTAGCAATGTGAAGGGCAAAGACCTGGGCGTAACATTTAAATTTACAACATCCAAGACCTAATCATATTCATTAGCATATATATCTTATAAAGGTACTCTGATGATCTTCGTGTTTCACTATTGCTGTCATCACATTTGGGTTATCCCTAAAAGGGTAGCCCTCGACCGGCCCGAATACCAGAGACTTAGTATTTTTGCATCTGTTGCTGTTGCTTGTGTACTGACATCAAGTCATCAGTGGTATAAAGTAAAGCAGTTGACGCCATTACATTAGTTTTTCTTGCCATGGAGCCTGAAGCAGAAGCAGTTTGCATGAGTGCCGGCCAGCTACTACCAGAGTTTGTTTCCGAACTGAAGTTGAAGTCTTCTAAACCCAAGTACCCCATTGGGGATCATTTTTTCTTACACTAACTGATGTCAGAAAAAGTTAACAATTGTCTCGCCTGTGGAAAGCATATACCACACTGAGACTTCCACTCTTACTGTGTCACTTGTCTAGGCTCAGACCACGACGTCCCCTGTTGTCACTTCTGTGCTTTGCTCAATGCCAGAACTATCCATCATTGGGCCCTTATTTTATCCAGATATTTTCATTTGCAGTCCTTGAATTCCAATATGGCTTCTGTAAGCCATCCAACAGCAGATCTTCAAAAAAAAAAAAAAACAAAAAACGTAAAGATAGACAGAGACCGCACAGGTCCAAACCTACCAACAACGCTTCGTTAAGCTAGTCGTCAGTTCTCAGGTACTCAGTGGTGCTTTTGCAGCCCCTGATGCCCACTTCAGTTGATCCACAGGCCACTACCGAGACCCTTTCAGAGTCTGGTATGCTGCAAAACTCTTCATCTAAGGATCCTGCAGTCATCTCTACCTTGGATGGGTCGGGAGCCACTGAGCAGGCACCGGCTTCCAAGGAAGTACTTCACACTGCCGAATCTCAACAATGTCTTCTTTCGCGAATACTGTTCTTTCAAAAACAACTGAGTTCCTTAGGCCCAGGCTTCGAACCACACCCAAGAAACTGACTACCCAGTCTCAAGCTCCTGTTTCCTTACCTCAGTCTCAAATGCTTAAAATGATGGAAGACCTTATCATGCTGATCAGGGGAAGCCAAGTCACTGCCTCAAAAAGAAAGAGATCTGTCCCCAGTAGTTTTGTTTGAACAAGAGTCAAATGAAACTGATGCATCTGACTATGAAGACATGCAACCCCTCTCAACTTATGAGGATTCTGATGCAGAGGAATCCATTCCTTCAGCCTCTCCCCCAGAGGATTTTTCCTTTGGGGAAACCCTGCATACCTTAAAGGAGCATTTCCAATGGGAGAGTCAGGACTACCCTCAGTCTAAAAAGAGACTCCGGGAATTCATAGATCTACCACAACACAGACCCTTGGCCATCCCCCCAGTCCTGGATGTGGTGGATGATGTTTTCCTTGAGTCCAGCTTGACTCCATATGCCCTTCCTCCTGCTCTCAGCAAACCAGACAGGTACTACAGAGTCCCACACTCACACAAATATATTTTTAAAATTCCAACAGCTGACCTGGAGATCATTTCTCAAGGGCCAACATTATTAAAGCAACCTCTGCTAAGAATCCTGTTTCCTCAGACAGGGATTCCAAAGAATTGGATAGATGGGGTAAAAAAGTATACACCTCTGCTACTCTTGCTATTAGGGCACTAAATCGTCAGTTCCATATGCTTAAATATCAGCAACATACCTTGGAACTCCTTAAACAAAAAATGTCTTCTTTTCCTGCTTGGGTAGAATCTAAAGATTTATAAGTCAAGTAACTAAACACACTTTGCACTGTGGTTTTGATGCCCTGTAACCTTCTTGTAGGGCAGCAGTCATTAGATCTGACATTAGAAGACATGCATGGCTTAAGGAACAACCCCTGACAGAATGTCAAATCTAAATTGTTGGATGCCCCCTTGCACAAAGATAGCTTATTTGGCACTAAGGCAGAAGAGGTTTTAAAAAAAGATGGAAGAAAAAGCAAAATCTATTCAAACAGTTAAAGATTTCTTACAGGTCCAGCCCTCTAGATTCAGAAGGCATTGTACCTCCAAGCACTGGTCCTTTTCTGCTGAGTAGATAGGCCCAGCCTAGGCCCTGTGGAATCCAAGCAGTGGACTACCTCCACTTCAAAACCAGAGAGTTCTAAGCCCACCCCCTTATGGTAAGAACTCACAATGACTCGCCTCCTCCCGACCTCCCTTTTGCCCACCTTCACTTACCCCTAGGAGGAAAACTCTCCCTTCACTCATGCACTTGGACCACCATTACCAAGGACCAATGGGTTCTGAACATTGTGTCTCAGGGTTACAAATTCCCCTTCCAACCCCAAAAAGGTTCCCAGATCTACCACCAAATCAGTGGGCAGAGGCTCAAAAGCAAATCCTTTCCCCCCTCTCTCCGAGGGCAGTAGAGCATGTTCCTACAGAACAGATAGGCCAAGGTTTCTACTCCAGAATTTTTCTGGTACCCATCCATTCTAAACACCTTCCTGGTGATTCCAAAATTCAAACTTTTCACCCTCCAGCAGCTGTTACCCATGCTCTCCAAGGACGCTTTGGCTAGCTGCCCTAGATCTAAAAGAGCCCTACCTCCACATTCCTATCAGGGAATCATGCAGGAAATATCTTAGCTTCAGGGCAGGATCTCAGCACTTTCAGTTCTCTGTACTTCCCTTTGGCTTATCTACTGCCCCAAGAGTTTTCACAAAATGTCTGGCTCCAGCCATTGCCTTTTGCAGACCAGGAAATATTCAAATTTACCCCTACTTAGATGACTGCCTTATTCAGGCAGACAGCCAGGAAAAGCTGCTCAAGCACCTGGCCTTTGTAAAGACCCTACTAACCTCCCTAGGGTAGACTATCAACGAAAAGAAATCAAAGCAGGTGCCCACCCAAAGGATAATCTTCCTGGAAGCAAGTCTGGACACAACATCCCAGACAGCATACCTTGCACTACAGAAACAAATTTTCCTGACAGCCTACTTCTCTCAACTGGCCACCAGGCCCCAGCTTTCTGCAAGGCAAATACGTCAGTGGTACCTAAAGAGCCTTTGGTGTCAACATTCTCAAGACCTGGAAACTCTTCTACCTATAATTCCTTGCCTCAGACAAGACTTTCTTTGGTGGGCAACAGCATGCTCCCACAACAAGGGACTGCCATTCTCCCCACCCCCCACAACCCAGACCCTCACCACAGATGCATCAGACTACACTTAGGGTGCACACCTGGACGGCAGGTGCATACAGGGCCAAAGGAGCCCACAGCAAATCCCCCTGCACATCGCTCAAAAAGAGATGACTGCAGCTCACCTTGATAGCGTTCAAGCCACTCCTCTCTCCAGGGGTTCTCCTGATCAAAACAGATGACATCACTGTCATGTGGTACATCAACAAGCAGGGGGGGGGGACTCCCTGTTACCCTCTATACAGGCTGGCCATGACCCTTTGGCTCATAGCCTCTTCCATGCAACTACACTGGTTAGCACAATACCGACCAGACCAATTAAGTAAAAACCTTCTGGACCCACACGAGTGGCAGTTCAACAGAAGTACCTTCACCCTAATAAATAAGAAATGGGGAACCCCAGAGGTCAACCTCTTTGTCTCCCACACTAACCCATCAGCTCAGCAAATTTTGCACCAGGGAGCATCACTGCATGGCTTGGAAAGTGGATGCTCTGTTCTTCCCCTGGGTCAACCTCTCAGTCTATACCTTTCCTCCCCTACCTCTCATCCTTAGGGTACTGCTCAAAATAAGTGAGGAAAAAACAAGGGCCATTCTTGTAGCTCCAGACTGGTCCCAACAACAACTGGTGCCCCTTGCTGAGCAGTCTGTCCCTTTTGCCTCCATGGCATCTTCCAAATCTCCTAACCCAGAGGGAAGGGGAATTCATGCATCTCCAATTGCAGACACTCAGTTTGGCAGCTTGGCTTATTCCCTAACCCCGAACCAATCTGTCATCCTCAGTAAACAGGTTCTGGATGTTATCTGTGAGGTCAGACACCCTAGCACCAGAAAGTCTTATGCAGATAAATGGAAAAGGTTTTGCACCTGGATTCAGGCTAAAGGGGCCAGTATGGCACAGCACTCCATCCCTCTCATCCTGGATTACTTAGCTGACCTACTACACAGTGGTATGTCTTTCTCCTCTATAAAAATTCATGCCTCTGCTATTTCTGCTCATTTTCCCACTGAGCAGCTCCTCTTCTCACACCCTCCAAACAAACAGTTCCTCAGAGGGGCTAGCAATGTCAAGCCCCCTAGAAGGGCACCAACACCAGCTTGGGACCTTAACTTTGTCTTGAAAAAGCTCACCCTGCCTTCTTTCAAACCAGCTTCATCTGCAGAACTAAAAATTCTCTCCTGGAAGACAGCCTTCCATCACTTCAGCAAGAAGAGTTTCTGAGCTGCAAGCATTCATGGCTGTGGAACTGTTCATCATCTGTGCAGACCGGGTATCCCTCACAACTAACACATCCTTCATGCCCAAGGTAGTGTCCAATGTGGCTCTCAACCAATCAATTCATTTGCCCACCTTCTTTTCTAATCCCCAGAACCAGGGGAAAGGATTTTTCACACTCTAGATGTGCACAGACAGCTCAGATATTATCTGGACAGGACTAAATACTTCAGAAAATCTGATCAATTTCTGGTTAGCTTTGCTTCGGGGGCAGAAGGCAAAGCCATCTCCAAGCAAACCATTTCTAAATGGGTAGCACACTGCATCAATTTCTGCTACAAACAGTATGTTAAGCGTCCCCCAAGGGGGTCAGGACACACTCCACCAGAGCAGCCTCCATCTCTGCAGTTTTCCTCAGAGTAGTCCCCACAAGGGACATCCTGAAGGCTGCCACCTGGACATCTGTTCACACTGTTATCAAGCATTACCACCTGCCTCTCTTCTCCAAATCCAGGACAGGGTCTGTCTCTGCAGTCTTGCAGGGCATCCTAGCCAAGCCCATAGCTTCCTTGACTGCCTCCGCCCTTTTCCTCAGCTTTGGGAATCTACCCAAATGTGATGACTGCAACAGTGAAATGTGAAGTACTTAGTGCAGTTGTGTACACTTAGCATAAATGTAGATGTTCGAGTGTATTCACTGTTGCAGCCCTGGTTTCCCTCCCTCCAGCCCCCTTTTTCTCTTTCTCCTTTCCTTACAAGGGACATATTGGTATTTATTTTCCACTGGTGAAGTTCTTCCACCAGAACCTGGCCTCCTGCTTGGGGGTTCCTGACAGGTTAGGGCAAGAAAAACTGATGTAATGGTATCGGCTGCCTTACTTTATACTGCTGATGACCTGACATCAGTACACAAGTGACAGCAACTGATGCAGAAATACTAAGTCTTTGGTATTCATGCCAGTCGAGGGATACTCTGGCAGGTATAACCCAAATGTGATGACTGCAACAGTGAATACACTCAACTACATTTATGGTAAGTGTACACAACTGTACTTTTTTAATGTGCAATATATATATGCATTAACTTATTTTACTTAACCGTAGGTTATTAGTGGCGCATATATGACACAAAATAACAATGGGGATGCAAAACATGTGCTTATATGCTTGAATATTACAAGCACTGACATTGAAAGGAATCCATTCTGGCTTGCTTAGTTTACATCTTAGTCCTAAATAATTATCTAAAGTTTCTAACAACTCCACTAATAATGGCAGTTCTTCATGTGGTTTCTGAGTAAGTATAAAACAATCATCCATAAACATCATAAATTTAGTTTCCATTCTCATTAAAGTCCAACATTAATCAATGAGTCTTATTGACAATGCAATTAAAGAGGACTATCACCAGTAAAAAATGAAATGCAACAAGGGGCAGGCCTAACTGGTACTCCTCACAAATAAAAATTCATCTAAAAGAATGTAATTTGTTACAACTACAGATTTGAGAAAATGATGGAGGCTTTTCTCTGCCATAATGAAGTCCAATGGGAATTGCATAACTGCCATTACTTCCCAGATAAACTGACATTTCAAAAAATGCAATGCTTTTTTGAAATCTATCATTGCACCAATTGCATGTCTCACACTGCCAGCCCAGCTATCTGGAATTTTGTAAATGATTCTATGTTATTTGTGAATATTAATATGATTCATATATAAGTGTGACAGAAGGAGATGCTGCCATCCCAGCTATCTGGAATTTTCTAAGTAGTTATGTGTCATTTGTGAATGCCAACATGCTTCATGCAATTGCTTATGTTCTCACTATATTAGAACTGTATGTTGTACATGTATCAAGTTGTTGCTATGACAGAAGTGTGTGTAAAATACTGAGCTTAAAGGATGTAACCACAGCATGCCCTGCTGGAAGAGAACAGATATGTATATAAACTATTGTAATTGTGTAAATGTATATGTTTTAACCGTAGGAACTAGAACAGAGAGAGTTAACTTGCAAGACATCAAGAAAGTAGTCGAAATTTATTTTTTTTTATATATATAATTGCCGGGCCATAAACAAAATACGTTCTCTCTGTTTCAGTGCAGTAGCAGACACAAAGTCTAGAGCTAGACATTTTTTTTGTATTGTCTTGAAACATAAGTAATTACTGGGTTTGAGATGTAGAAGTGTGTTGATGTTCATCGTCTCCCATTGCTGCAGTCCTGACAAATGGGTACTCCGCTGCCCACCATCGGCCCGAATACCAAAGGGCTAGAACCGGCGTTGGTCACGGGCGCCTGAGACTGACGTAAGTACTTGTCAGTACAAATGCGCATGACCGACGCCATAACCTCAGTCTTTCTTGCCGCATGGTCCTCAGCAGAAGCAGTTTTTGCAAGTGCCGTTCGGCGTTCTGGAATTGTCAGTTTTCGAGTTTCAGACCGGATACCAAGTTGGCTAAGTACCCTGTTGGGAACATTTTTTGTCTTTTTCTTGCCTCAGTATTGCCGGATGTCAGAAAAAGTTAACTGTATTTCTTGTGGGAAACAGATTCCTCATAGGGATTACCATTCACTCTGCATTCCTTGTTTAGGGCCTGAGCACGACGTTGTTGGGTGTCGCTTTTGTGCTACTTTTAACAAGCGTAGTATTAAACGTCGGTTGGACTGTGCTAGGCTGGTCTTTGGTAAACGTTGTAATTATAACATGCCGTCGGATTCTCCGACGACTGGTTCTTCTAAGAAGTGCAAAGATAAGTGTTTGTGGTCCAAACAGGATGAGGCGTCCACTCCGGACGTCGGTTCTGTGGAACCACTGACTGCTTCAGTAGCTCCTTCTGACAGTTTACCAGTGTGTCTAGGGGAGCCTTTGTTACTGCAGGAAGTGGCTTCTCCTGTGTTAGGCCAGGCTGAGGGTGCTTCTTTGTTGTCAGTGGCTTCCTCCCCTCATAGGGTAGTTAGACCTCCTCCTTCTCAAGGCAAAGGCCATTCTAAATCTAAGTCTATCCCTGCTGGTGCTAATCCCCAGGGTCCAGCTCCTAGGAAGCACATGTTAAAGATGGTTGAAGATTTGATTACTTTAATTAGGGGTTCCATGCCCCCCCCCCCTGTGAAGAGGCCCAGGATAGACACAGAGTTGGAGGGTCTGGTTCAGTCTTCCAATGAGTCAGATTCCTCTGTGGAAGAGCTTCAGGATTTCCCTCCCTATTCTGATTCAGAGGCTGAGGACGCTACTCGCTCTGCGTCCCCTCCAGAAGATTTTTCTTTCTCTGAAACTTTGCATTCCATGAGGAAACATTTCCAGTGGGATGGCCAGGATTATTCTGATTCTCGTAAAAGGCTGAGAGAATTCTTGTTTTTACCTCAGCACAGGCCTTTGGCTATTCCCTCTGTACTGGATGTTGTTCAGGATGTATTTTCTGAGGCTGCCCTTAACCCTGATTCTCTGCCCCCTGCCCCAGTTAAACCAGATAGATACTACAGGGTTCCGGAAGCTCACAAGTACTTGTATAAGAGTCCTAGGGCTGATCCAGAAACTATTTCTCAAGGCCCCAAAGGTGTTAAGGCTACTGTGATTAAGAATCCGGTTCCTCTGGACAAGGATGCTAGGGCCCTGGATAGGTGGGGTAAAAAACTGTATACCTCTTCTACTTTGGCTATGAGAGCTTTAAATTGTCAATTTCATATGCTCAGGTATCAGAATTTTTTGCTAAGTCAATTGAAATGTAAAGTGGATGCTTTGTCTGAAGGTGTTGACTGTAAGGAGCTTCAGGATTTAGTGTATGCTTCAGACCAGGTTGGTAAGCATTCTTTGCAGTGTGGTTTTGATGCTTTACAAGCTTCTTCCAGGGTGGCTGCTACTAGTTCTGTTGTTCGCAGACATGTCTGGCTTAGAGATCAGTCCTTGTCAGAGCATGTTAAGGCTCGCATTATGGATGCTCCTTTGCAATCTGATGTTCTTTTTGGCCCTCCAGTGGAATCAGTTTTGAAAAAATGGAGGAAAAAGCTAAGTCTATGCAGACGGTAAAGGACTTCTTACAGGTTCAGCCCCCTAAGTTCAGTAGGAATTGGCCTGCTAGGGGATGGTCTTTTCCCTCTTTGGATTTTCATTCTAGGGGCAGGTCGAGGCATGGTAGAGGTAGGGCTTCCTCTCAGGGCCCTGTTACTTCTAGGCCTTTGAATTCTTTTACCCCTTCTGCTGGGGTGGGCAGGGGTCAGTCCTTTCGGAAGCAGTCCCAATGACCTGTGTCTTCAGCTGCCAGACTCTGCTTTGCTGGCAGCTCCTCTAGGAGGAAAACTGGGACTTTTCAAAAGGAACTGGCATTTGGTTACCCAAGACAAATGGGTATTGGACATTATAACTCGAGGCTACAAGTTTTATTTTCACAAAAGTCCTGGCTCCAGTAATAGCTTTTCTCCGGCTAAGGGGAATTCAAATGTATCCTTATCTGGACGATTGTTTGATACTGGCTCAGGGCAAGCACGAACTTCTTCGACATCTGCAGTATGTGATGACAGTTTTTAGATGCCTAGGGTATTCTGTGAACGAAATAAAGTCCAGTCTAGTACCCTCACAGGAGATGTGTTTTCTGGGTGTGAGACTGAATACAGCTACTCAGATGGCATCTCTTACCCCGGACAAACAAAGAAATCTTCACCTATACTTCCAACAGCTATCCGTAATGTCCGGGCTGACTGCAAGGACAGTCCTTCAAGCCTTGGGGTTCATGGCATCTTGCATTCTAGTACTTCCCATTGCCAAGCTGCATATGAGGAAGCTACAATGGTATCTCAAAAGCGTTTGGACTCAACACAGCCACGATTTGGATACTGTCATTCGGATTCTGCCTTGCATTCAGAAAGAATTTGTGTGGTGGGCTCAGGAATGTCACCTAAACAAGGGACTCTCTGTGACCCAACTGGAGGCAAGTCAGATATTAATGACAGATGCCTCGGAGTCAGCCTGGGGAGCTCATTTCAAAGGAAAATGGATTCAAGACCTTTGGCCCCCGGAGCTGCTTCACTTGCATATCAACATGAAGGAGATGCTGGCAGTTCAATTTGCATTGAAAGCATGCAAGGATCTACTTCGACCGGGACTGGTGTTTCGAACAGACAACACAACTGTCATGTGGTACATCAACAAGCAGGGGGGAACTCATTCTTACCCTCTTTGCAGACAAGCAATGCTGTTATGGGAAACTGCTTTGGATCTGCACATCACTCTTCGAGCACAGTTTCTGCCAGGAGCACAAAATTCGTTAGCAGATGTTCTGAGCAGACAGATGGTGGATCCTCACGAATGGAAGTTGGACCCTCAGGTATTTCGTCAGTTGACCATGGCTTGGGGAACTCCAGACATAGATCTGTTCGCTTCTCCTCTGAATTCCCAACTACCTCTGTTTTGCACAAGGCTGTTTCATCCGAAAGCCTGGAAAATAGATGCAGTATCCTTCAGTTGGAGCAACCTTCACGTGTATGCCTTTCCTCCTCTGCCTCTTCTTCCAAAGGTCCTGTTGAAAGTCAGGAGGGACAAACCTTGCATGATCCTTATAGCGCCGGATTGGCCTCGTCAACATTGGTACCCTCTGCTGAGGAGCCTAATTCACGGGACACCTTGGCCATTACCATGGATTCCTCACTTATTGTCTCAAGAAAACAATCATTTTCTCAATGTCAGGGTGCAATCCCTACACCTGACAGCCTGGCGCATTCAGTTTTAGAGGATGAGGGCCTTCAGCTCCCTCAACAAGTTTTGGATGTCCTTTTGGAAGCCAGGCGTCCTAGTACTCGAAAAGCTTATGCTGATAAATGGAAGAGATTTTTTCTTTGGAGTTCGGCTAAAGGCCTTGATGTCACGTTGCCTAATTTGAGTTGTACTTTGCAATATTTGACTATGTTACTGGACAAGGGTTTGTCCTTCTCTTCTATAAAAGTGCATGCTGCAGCTATTTCTGCTCACTATGATGGTGATCCTCCTTTATTTTCACCTCCTTTGCTTAAACAGTTTCTTAGAGGGGCAAAGAATATAAGACCCCCACGAAGGGCTCCTACTCCTGCCTGGGATCTTAATTTTGTTTTGGAAAAGCTGATTCTGCCTCCTTTTGAACCTGCAGCTACGGCTGAGTTGAAGTTGTTGTCCTGGAAGACTGCTTTTTTATTGGCTGTTACTTCTGCTAGAAGGGTATCTGAATTACAGGCTCTCATGGCAGTGGAACCTTTTCTGATTTTTCACCAGGACAGAGTTTCCTTGCGTACTAATCCTACTTTTCTGCCTAAGGTAGTTTGTAATGTGGCATTGAACCAATCTATACATTTGCCTACTTTTTATGCTAACCCCCAAAATGAAGGGGAAAGAGTTTTGCATTCTTTGGATGTGCATAGGCAGTTACGGTATTATTTGTTCAGAACCAATGAGTTCCGGAGATCTCAACAGTTATTTGTTTCGTTTGCTGTGGCTTCAAGTGGGAAAGCTGTCTCAAACAAACTATTTCCAAGTGGATCGGCCATTGTATTGCTTTTGTTACTCTCATCATGGTAAGGAGGTTCCAGTTGGGATCAGGCCTCATTCTACTAGGGCTACGGCCACCTCTACTGCTTTTTGAGAGGGGTAGCTACTAAAGACATTCTAGAGGCAGCTACTTGGAGTTCTGTACATACCTTTACAAAGCATTATCATTTGCCTCTTTATTCTAGGTCTAGGGCTGGGTTTGCCACTGCAGTCTTACAGGGCATGTCTGCAGCTTCTCCTGCTATTTAGTTGGCCAGCCTCCCTTTTTCCGTTGCTCTGGGATTCTACCCATTTGTCAGGACTGCAGCAATGGGAGACGACGAACATAGTACAGTTTTGTACCTACCATAAATGTAGATGTTCGAGGATCTCCATTGCTGCAGTCCTATTTTCCCTCCCTCCTTCCCCCATTTTTCTTTTTAGATTGGGGTTTTTTGGGTGGTGTTTTCTTTTTTGCATTCTGACGTCTGAGGCAAGAAAGACTGAGGTTATGGTGTCGGTCATGCGCATTTGTACTGACAAGTACTTACGTCAGTCTCAGGCGCCCGTGACCGACGCCGGTTCTAGCCCTTTGGTATTCGGGCCGATGGTGGGCAGCGGAGTACCCATTTGTCAGGACTGCAGCAATGGAGATCCTCGAACATCTACATTTATGGTAGGTACAAAACTGTACTTTTTCTGACTTCCAGGATCTACAAACATCTGAGAGATGTATTTTTCACAGGGAGATGCTCAAACTCTGATATTTTCTGACAAAGGGGGTTTAGCTGGGAAACTAAAGTCAGGTGACAAATAAGTGATGTCATCCAAGATAACCCAGCAGTAATATTTGATATTAATTTAAGAACGCTCTGAGAGAGAGATTGTGCATTTTCTGTCTGTCTTTTGACCTGACAACATCCACTCACCACCTTTCTGCACTTGCCTTGCTGTATGAGTAAGTAAGTCTAGGGTACAGTAATTTCTTTTAGATTCAGTAAGGAATATAGTAAAGATTAGTTTACATGTTTTCTGTATTTATCTGAGACTGTCCTGCAAATGATGTTTTAAATATTTCCTGTGATTTAGAACTCTGAAGTTAATGTGATAATTTATTGAATGTTTTCTAGTTCTTTTATTAAATATATTTAAACCTTTCAATTATGGCTGGTCTGTTTAGGGATATTTAAGCTCCCAGAGTACTTGCATATCTATTTGATGACACTGTACAGGCCAATCCTAATACCCTAGCACTTGGCTAAAACTACCATTTGGATTAATAGTAACATTACACAGTAAGATTGGACACGCTTTGTTAAGGGCCCTAAAGTAGCTGATAAGCAATGGCTGGTGGCAGTGAAATCTATCGTATAGTCTGGGCAGAAGGGGGCATGACCAGTAAACCTGTGCCAGTCTTTCCCAGGGGTGTGTGTGTGTGTGCGCATGTGAGTTTGTATATAAAACTAATCTGAAAGTGTGTGTGTCAGCTACTTTGGCATGGACACAAAGCACTGGTAGGATAGAGAGGGTACTGGAGATCTTGGTTTGGCTACTCAGCCAAGATCTCAACACTATAACTATGACAGTGGGGAGTCTTATTGGCAATCTGGAGAAAGAGGGAGAAACCAGCCCCAGACTTGACTGACTGATCTCTGTGTGTTCTTAAGGGTAATTGCACTTTACTCTGTGTGTACTTGTCATCCTTCCAGTGTGTACATCCCTCATTGTTGACACTGGTGAAGATTGCTTGATTACTGGGCCAGTGCCGGGGTGTTGCATATTAATTGGTGGCATTGGTGGGATATCCGCATCACATATTAATTGGTTGGTAGTGGTGGGACATCCACATATTAGGATTCAGTGTTGTGGATATTGAATTCCTGTAGCCTGAAACATTGGTCATTAAGAAAGGTTTTGAACTCTCAACCAGCCATAAAGTGAACATTCAGAGTTTCATATCATAATTGTTTTGTTTTGTTAGCTTAGTTAGTCAGGGAGTGCATGCAAGCATGTCAGCAGAGGAGTATGGCAAGCTGACAAGGAGCCAGTTGGCTGAGATGTGCCAGGCTAAAGGACTGGTGCATGCCAACCTGACTAAAGCAGATACAGCTGTGCCTAAGGCTGCAATCATATTGCAGCCCATCAGTCAGGAGGACAACCAGGCAAGCCTTGGAAATGTACAGCTCTCAGAAAATGGAAGTTCAACCTTTCCACAGAGGACTTAAAAATCCATCTGGAGTTAGAGACTTAAACTGGAGGCCAAACATTTGGAAATAGAATCAGCAGAGAGACTGCAGAAGGAGGAGCAAATGGAAATAAAAGCAGCAGAGAGACCGAGACATCTGGAAGCTGAGGAGAATGAGAGGCAGAGGCAACATGAAAAGGGGATGCGGACTCTTCGCCAGGGCCATGGAGGTAATTGAGAATGTAGTAACTGAACCCAGAAGCAACAAGGGTGAGTAAATTTCTTCACAATTTACAGAGGGGGGTAATTTGGATAGTTTCATTCATATGTTTGAAAGGGTATGTAAACAGTATAATGCTGACAGGGGCTCTGGGTACTGTTCCTGACCCCATTACTCCATGGTAAAACTGTAACTGCTATTTCTAAGTTGTCTGATACTGATTACGTAAATTACAGTACAGTCAAAAATTGTTCGTTAGAATGTTTTAAGTTAACACCTGAAATTTATATGAAAAAGTTTTGTGAGCATAGACAGAAGGCAGATGAAAGCGTGTGTGAATATATTGCTGAACTAAGCATTTATTTTTATAGGTGGGTGAGTGGATGTCAGGTCACCACTTTTGAAGGGCTGGCAGACCTTTTCGTGAGGGACCATGTCCTTAGCACTTTGCCTGAGGACATGAGAATCTGGTTAGCTGATAGGCAATGCAATACTACAGATGAGTTGGGGAAAAAGGGAGACCTATACCTAGCAAGCAGGGCATCACTGCACAGGAAAGGGATACCCAGTGCTGCTCATGGGTCTAAGGGAACTCATTGTGGGCAGCCCAGACTGCACCCACAGAGTCTGCCAGTAGCAGGAGAAGCCACTAGTCCAGGTACACATCCAGGACCAAGGGTTAAATGTTTTAGATGCAACCAGTGCAGCCATGTAGCATATAGATGTCCACGGAGGCAAGTTAGGGAACAAAAGGTTGGAGAAGCCAGTAAGCGGGAATGACAGAATGCCATCAGTAAGTTCTCTCAAGACGACAAGGGTGCCAATCTACCACAGGAGGTTATATCCTATCTCAGTAAATGGGAAAGAGACCATTGCTATGAGAGAGACAGCCTCTAACCTAACCATTATGAAGTGTGCAATGGTTAAAGAGTAGCACTACTTGCCTGGCTGGCCTACTCCAATCAGAGCTTTAGGGGGGACACCCATTCCAAATACCTTTAGTTAGGGTTCACCTTGACTGATAGGTTGGAAAAGGAAGCCAGCAAGTAAGTGTGTTTGAGCATATCCCTGATAGGGAAGGATTTTGATAATGCAGTACCTTGTGTGCATGCAGTTATACGCAGTCAGTCTTGGAGACAAGCTTGTGGGTCTGGTAGCCTGGGGAAGACCCACACAGACTTCACACTTGTAGCCAAGACTGGTGAGGTGGTTACTTCAGGGAGGGAGCTACCCTGTAGCAGTGAGATTGATGGTAAGCCACAACTGCTTGTGGGTAATGATGTTTCCTTGGACAAAGTAACTGCAGGGGCAGAGGTGAATAGTAGCACCAGGCTGGCAGTGAGACACCACGGTCAAAGAATACCAGACTCCCTGTGGAAGGGGAACTGGGAAGGATTACAAAGAGAGAGTTGAGACAGGCAAAGACACTACATTACAAGGCCTGAGGGGAGGTAGCTAGTGAGGTACCCGATTCTCGAAGGAAGGAGGAATCTGTATACTGGGACAAAGGTTTACTGTATATAGAGAGAGGGCCCCTGAGGTAAGGCCAGAGGGTGAGGGAATACAGCAGTTTGTAGTACCCAGAGCCTGCCATCTGGCACTTCTAGCCATAGTCCATGATATTCCCTTTGCAGGTCATATGGGCATAAGGCACACGAAGAGACGTATTATGCAGAGTTTTACTGGGCTGGGATTTCCAGAGATGTAACAGGGTACTGCAGGACCTGTGAGCAGTGCCAAAAGGTAGGCAAGGCAGGAAAAAAGGTGAAAGCTCCTTTGATGCCTTTGCCTGGGATTGAGGAGCCATTTCAGAGGGTAGCTATGGATATTGTGGGACCTGTGAGTACCCCAAGTTCCACAAGGAACAAGTATATCCTAGCTGTAGTAGATGATGCTACCAGATGCACTGAGGTGGTTGCTCTGTCCTCCCTTGAGGCAGAAAAGGTGACAAATGCTTTGTTAGAGATTTTCAGCAGGGTAGGTTTCCCAAAAAAAATACTGACTGACAGAGTTGCCATTTTCATGTCAGATCTGCTGACTTGTCTGTGGAAGTACTGTAGGGTGAAGCACCTAAAGACAACCCGCTACCATCGCCAGACTAATGGTGTTGAGAGGTTAAACTCTATACTCAAGGCCATGCTACAGGTGTTTTCAGACCAATTCAAGAGGGACTGGGACAAATATTTGTCCCATCTATTGTTTGCTTACAGAGAGGTGCCACAGGAATCCACAGGTTTTTCACCCTTTGAGTTGCTGTATGGGAATAGAGTTAGGGAACCTCTAGAGTTGATTTGTGATGAGTGGGAGGGTGTGTGTGAATCCCACAAGGAGTCTGTTGTGGCATATGTCCTAAACTTCAGGTGAAAACACAGGGAATATTAATATGATTCATATAGAAGTGTGACAGGAGATACTGCCAGCCCAGCTATCTGGAATTTTGTAAGTGGTTATGTCATTTGTGAATGCCAACATGCTTCATGCAATTGCTTGTGTTCTCACTATATTAGAGCTGTATGTTGTGTATGTATCAAGCTGTTGCTGTGACAGAAGTGTGTGTAAAGTACTGAGCTTAAAGCATGTAACCACACCATACACTGCTGGAAGAGAACAGAAATGTATATAAACTATTGCAATTGTGTAAATGTATATGTTTTAACAGAGGAACTAGAACATAGAGAATTAATTTGCAAAACATCAAGAAAGTAGTTGAAATTAAATTTGTTTTGTATAATTGCTGGGCCATAAACAGAAGATGTTATCTCTGTTTCAGTGCAGTAGCAGGCTCACTCTCTAGACCTAGAAGTTTGTTGTGTTGTCTTGAAAGAGAAGTAATTACTAGGCTTGAGATGTAGAAGTGTTTTATTGTTTTCTGACTTCCAGGATCTAAAAACATCTGAGAGAGATGCATTTTTCACAGGGAGATGCTAAAACTCTGATAGTTTCTGACAAAGGAGGGTTAGCTTGGGAACTAAAATCAGGTGACAAAAAAGTGATGTCATCCAAGGTAACCCAGCAGTAATATTTGATATTAATTTAAGAACTCTGTCAGAGAGAGACTGTGCAGTTTATATCTGTCTTTTCACCTGATAACACCCACTTATCACCTTCTGCACTTGCCTTGCTATGAATAAGTAAGTCTAGGGTACAGTCATTTCTTTTAGAATCAGTAAGGAATATAGTGAAGATTCCTTTAGATCTTTTCTGTATTTATTTGACACTGTCCTGCAATGTTGGTTTAAATATTTCCTGTGATTTTGAACTCGGAAGTTACTGTGATGATTTATTGAATGTTTTTTTTATTATTTATTATTAAATATATTTAAACCTTTCAATTGTGGCTGCTTTGTTTAGAGATATTTTTTAGCTCTTAAAGTACTTGCATATCTATTTGGTGACACTGTTCAGGCTACTCCTAATAGCCTGGTGGTTGGTCAAAACTACCATTTGGATTAATAGTAACATTACACAGTAGGATAGGACACCCTTTGTTAAGGGCCTTAAAGTAGCTGATAAGCATTGGCTGGTGGCACTGAAAACTACCTTATAGTCTGGATAGAAGGGGGCATAGCCAGTAAACCTGTGCCAGCATTTCCCATGTGTGTGTATGTGTGTGTGTAAACTAATCTCAAGGAGTGTGCATGTGTCAGCTTCTTGAGCAGAAACACGAAGCATTGGTTGGACAGAGAGGGTAATGGAGATCTTGGTTTGGCCACTCAGCTGAGATCTCAACTCTATAGCTGTGGCAGTGGGGAGTCTTATTGGGGATCTGGAGAAAGAGGGAGAAACCAGCCCCAGACTGATTGTGATTTCTGTGTGCTCCAGGGAATTTGCACTTTACTGAGTGTGTACTTATCCTTCCAGCGTATACATCCCTCATTGTTGCCCGTGGTGAGGATTGAGGCTCCTTGATTACTGGCCAGTGTTGGGCCATCACAGCTTGTTCTGGAGTTTTACATGTTTGTGTCTTTTGGCTTTTCCCAGTTAGGGGTCGCCACAGCGGAACTCCGGTCTGCTAATGATTGGCAGTTGATTTTTACATACCGGCTTGCCAGGCCTGATGCACAAACTTCAACAAAGGTACACCCATTCATGCATGTTTCCATGCAGAAGACGGTCTGGCTGAGAATCGAACCAGACAGCGTCTTACTGTGAGGCGACAACACTACCGCAGCACCATCACATTACATAAATACTTAAATTATAAATTAAGGGTATGACTATGATCTGCACTACAGTGACTTTTTTTTTGTTACATATCCTGCTTTAATAATATTTATAATCCTAGGTAACATTCCTTGCAATCTATTTGGTACAATTCAAGCATAGATCTTAAGATCTACATTTGTTAGAGATTTTGTCTCTAATTCAAGTGATTAGTATGGTCTTCATTAGGTTTGGAAAACAAACACCTGGAATGAGGGATTAATTCCTTCTTTTTGGAATTGCTGAAACAGAGAACTCAGAGGTTGCACTAGCAGGACTTCAAATGTTTTATATAGGTCACTATTAAGGCCATGTCGCTCATAGGTTTTCCCACTGGGTGCCTTTTTAATGGCTTGTCTTATTCCTTTCTGTGTTATAGGGTTGTATATAAACTGTCATTCTTCCTCTCTTAAAATATCACAGCCACATTGCCACAAATATTCTAGTATATATTCCATTTTGCATACTTCAATTTTTTTTCTGAAATACATTTGGAGTCCTCTTGAGTTCGGATTCCTACAATTGCAGTTTTTGTCTTTCTTTCTTTGGGATGTAAGCCAATATTTAGCCTGCTTTATTTCACAATTACCATGATCTGAGAGCTCCCTTTAAATATAATTGTGTTGTTGCTGCAAAAAACTGATGTAATTATCTGTATTTCTGCTTTTATTAGTACAGAACATCCTATGATTTAAAATGAGATTGTTTACAAAGGTGAAATAACTGTTTAACCCATTCATGTGCAACTTTTATATCTTTATCAAGACTAGCCTACAACTGAGATTTATTCAAGGTGCACAGGTCCTTCAGCTCCAGTTTAAAAGACTATCAGCACACAGTTATGGGCATACTATTGGTAGGGTTATTTAATAAAATATTTTAAACTCATTTTTGAATAAACTGAATTAAACTGGGGTACTTTAGTACTAGAGGATCAAGTCTCCAAGGATGCCGCACATTTATCTTTGTTAAGGCTGTCAAATGAATTGAAACCATTGCATAATCTCTACAAGAGACAGAATTAATCTCAGTTGTAATTACCCAGGTTTCTACTTCAGTGGATACTAGCTAATAAACTTATCTGCTGACTAATTTGCCAGATGGAGAAGTAAACTCCTCATATTCAGGATTCTGTAACACCATAAGTCATTATGTTTGTAATACTCTAAAATTATTTTTAAAGCATAGTGACTTTTATGGTTGCACTCATCAGGAGGAGTCCTTTTTCTATCCAAATCTGACTGTATGTATTTAAATCACAGCAATTAGTACAGAAGTTTTGTCCCTCCTTAGTTCATCTAAAATATTCAAAACCTCCATAAAACTTAAGGGATATCTTGATTTTATCCATCGATATTTCCTATGAGCAATACTGCTTCAGTGGTCTAAAGTTTCACCCATAATCAGTCTCCCCTCTGTCATCTTTAGTTTCTAAAGAAATCTAGCCAAGTTATTCAGTTTATCAACTCTCCTTCCCCATTGTTGAGTGATCTCATACTTGGCATACAAATAATACAGTGGATCTGGGAGTGCAGCCACTCGTGGAACGAAAGGGGTTTCTTTTGTGTTTTTTTATTGTTAGCAGTCCAAGTTTCAATGTTTTGAACCTAAGATTTTTGATCCTTTAATCATTCAACATTTCAACCTAGATCCATATAAGTGTGTATTATAGGCTTTGTACCCCGTCTCCACCTTGCTAGATGGATTATTTCTCCATCTTCGCTGTTACTGGAAGAGCTCACCTAAACTCTGCCACAACTTGCTGTAAGGAATGGTTAGTTTGCTTTTGCTGTCTTGTACTTGGTTTTACTTTATTGCCTCCTTCTGTTTTGTATACTGTGGTTTATTTTATTTACACGTTTTTTTACTTCTATTCTGCTTCTAATTGCATACTAAAACTAGGAAAGAAGCCACAGCTGTCTCTCTCGTGAGTTACACAGAAAATTTTCCCACCACTTGTACCTTGTTACTGTTGTGTTCTTAAACACAGCTGCCTTTCTAGTTGCCTGTCCCTTATGTAAATTTGACCACCTATCTCTTTCTCTCTCCCCCTTTCACTGGCTGTAGTGAGCAAGCACAAAATTATCATTTTGTGGAATCACTTCTCTTCAGCTATTTAAATTTATTGGCCTTCTCTCACTATTCCATAGAACTACAAAAATGCCTCCCCCCTTTCAATCTATGTTGCTCTTTTAAAATGAGTAGTTCTCCACTTAAATAGCTTAAGTTACCCCCTTTTTCATATCGAACTGCTTAGTGCACACTGCAGTGCTTAGGATGTTAACCTATTTTTTCATCTTTCCTTTAAATACCTATTGCAAGACCACCAGTTATTGGAGAGCCCACATTCTGTCTGTCAGTAGTCATCTTGGGATTAATGCTTCTGTTTCCTCCTCATTTGAGAATGAGGAAAGGGATATTATTTCCTGGAAACTACTGATCACCTGAAAACCTAATAACTGCCTCGTACGTGACAGCTTGGAACTCAGTTATATTCTACTGCTGGTAACAGAGGGAGCAGAGTGCACTGATTATTGACTGTTTCTGGTTGGGCAGTGAGTGTCTTTGCTTGCATTCCTGATTGGTCAGGTTGCTATTCAAGGCATCTACCAGAAAGAGGCTGCAACAAGCCTACAGACCCTGGCATCATCTGGGATAAGAATGTAGATCACCAAACAGGCTGTGGCCTGCTTCTCTTCTTGGAATTGGTACTAATGTTTTGCTTCTGGTGAGAGAAGAAGCAAAGGAGCATTGTATCCCAGCAGAGTGAAGCTGTGATGAGACCAGCATTAGTAGTAGCCATTCATGTGACTCCTCTCTTTTCATCATTCTTGACGAGCTAATTCTTTGTTTTCAGTAAGTACTGCTTGATTTGTTTCTAACTGCAGAATATCTGCCTAAATACTTCATCCATAATTTTTCAGGGTCTGCATATTAGTTACTCCTCTAGTGTTTGGCAGTACTCTTGAGTGATATTTTTCCTGTAAGAGCACAATTGAAATGTTACCAATACCTAGCTTGTACACAAGACAACTAGTGTGCAGTGACCAGCATTGTCCCTAGAGTTGCAAACGAGATGCTTCTGACATTGCTTTATATTCTGACTCCAACTGTCTAACCAATGAATAAAAGGGCCTGTTGCCATGGATATAAACTTTCACACTATCTCCATTGTCAGCTTGATAGATATAGCCACAGAACCCAAACCGAAATACAAAAGGTGGGGGCGTATCCATATTCATCAAGGATACCCACACCTCCAGGATAGTGGCACAGCACAATGCTTCAGAGATCATCCACGTGTAACTAACAATGGGCAAAACTGCAATTCGAATTGTAGCTTGCTACAGATCACCCACCATGTGCCAGGACCCCCATTCCACATTTCTGTAAACACTGGGAAACATAAAGGTCCTACCAAACACCCTAATATTGGGTGATTTCAATTACCCAAACATTAACTGGGGGAACTACTCAAGTACTAACTCCCTTGCCCAACATTTCCTAGAATTTATAAACTCAAACGCCCTGGTTCAACTGGACAACACTCCCACCAGTGGTGGCAACACATAGGACCTGGTCATCATCAACATGGAAGACCGGTGTTCCTCACCAGAGGTCAACCCCTCGCTGGTTAGATTTGACCATAAACAAATCACTTTGGATATCCACATTCTGTCCCCACCCCCAGACAAGAACACCACTGTGAAAAACTTTTCAGCAGCAAACTTCACATTACTTAAGACCAAAGAGAATGGTTTCAAAGCCCCCATGCTGAAGGATAACACTATCTGAGCTGCAAAATCCTTTACTAATGCATTCTATGGGTACCTACAAGAATGCATGGCTTGTGCCATACCAAGCAAAACCAAGACTCACTCTCAAGAAAAGGAAACCAGTCTGGTGGACTTCTGCCATAAACAAGCTATACAATAGGAGGAGGAAACTAGTACAGAAGAGAGTAAATTCCCAAGAAGGGAAGACATCTCTGATCAGTATCAGCAAGAAACTACAATCCCTCATAAAATCATCCAAGGCTAACTTTGAAAGAAAAATTGCCAAGGATTCCAAAGATAACCACAAGACATTCTTAAGCTATGTCAAGAATCTAAGTGGCAATGCTCAGATCTTCTCGGAGTTACTGCAGAATGGCACAAAATACACTGAACCGACCGATATCCCCAACATATCCTGGCAGACAGGTTCAGTGCAAACTTAACCCCCCTCTCACCCCCAAAAAGGCCTGTAACCATACCAGAAGAATGTGGAGTCCCTGAAATCACAGACACTCTGGTTAAAACAGCCCTCTCCAAAGTCAAAAACAAAACATCAATGGGACCAGATGGTGTCCCAGGCTGTGTCCTTCATGAGCTCAAAGAAAAACTAACCCCTCACCTAAACACACTGTTCAAACTTAGCCCTCTCCACAGGCTACGTACCCATAGAGTGGTGCACAGTAATGGTTAATCCACTCCACAAAGGTGGAGCCACAACAGACCCCTGGAACTATCTCCCTATAAGCCTGACTAGCTTGGTCTGCAAGGCTATGGAGTGCATCATCATGGATGGAACAAATTAACAGAGACATTGGGAACCTCCAAACACTGGACCCTACCCAGTTCAGCTTTAAGGGCAGATCATGCCTCCTAAACCTGGTGGATGTCTTTGAGACAGTTACCAAGGCTAATGATGAGGGAAAGGTGGTACACACAGCCTACCTAGACCTCAATAAGGCCTTCAACACCATTCCCCATTCTGGTATTATAGACAAGCTCACCAGCCTGAACATAAACCCCTACGTTATAAGATGCGTTGCCAACTGGCTCACAGACCGAACCCATACGCTGAGAGTTGCTGGAGCTAGGTCCGACTCTAAACCGGTTACAAGTGGCATTCCCCAGGGCTCAGTCCTATGACCCTTCCAGTTCGGCATGTACTTCTCAAAAGTACAGGCAAGCACAGGAGGACTATGGCTAACCAAGTTCACAGATGACTGCAAACTAGGGGCTATAATTGACTCTCCGGCTGGCAGACATCCTCCAAAAGGGTCTCACTGAGATGGATACCTGGTGTCAAAATCATGGCCTCAAGCTAAATGCCAAAAAGTGCATAGTCATCCCCTTTGGAAAAAACAAAGTACCCACAAACTACAGCATAGGTGGTAGTCCCCTAAATACGGAAGATATAATAAGGGATCTGGGGACCCAAGTAGATAGTAATCTCACCTTTGATAATCACATTGCCAAAGTGGTTAGAAAATCCTTCTACATGGCCCACCTAATCACAAAAGGGTTCGCATCCAGATCAAAAGAGGTCATTGTGCCCCTCTACTTATCAGACCCATCAGAGAGTGCAACGCCCCATTTGGGATGTACCTTACAAGACACTTGCAACAGATGGAAAGACCACAGAAGTACCTCACCAAGAGGATCACTGGCCTCAAACAGATGCCCTATGCAGCTCGACTGAAGAAACTCCAGCTGTACTCTTGCATACCGCCTACTCGGAGGTGATCTCTGCCTGACATACAAGGCCATGTTCAACCCATAATTGATGGACATGCTCCACCTAAAGAAAACCTTATCCCCTCGAGCCACATGCTCTAGGGATCTAAACCTCACCACAACAATAATTAGGACCTGCTGGAGGGACAGATTCCTGTCCCAGAGACTACCCATGCTTTGGAACAAGATCCCAATCTACATTAGGCAGAGCTCCTCACTAACACTCTTCAAAAGAAACCTTGACGAGTGGGTGGGAAAGAGAAAGTTTACCTCGGGGATCACTTCAGTGGCTTTGCTGGGCAGAGGCACAGGGAACTAATCTAAGGGGATGGTGAAAGCCAACACATTCTGGCTTGGCTTATAAATGCCTTTGGGCAGATAGCCTAGTACCTACCTATGAACCTGTGGGCATCCTGAGGTAATGTATAAATTGCCTCAAGTTTACTGACCATTATTTCACAAACTGATAAGGTATGTACGAGATGTATTGACACAATGTCACTGGAGGCAAAGCTGTCATAAAATAACTAATGTCAATATGGATGTCTGTGGTACATACTGTGCACCTGTCACAAACCATTCAAAGCAGACATATAGACCCACATATGCTGAGGCACTTAAATGTAGCATTTCTAAACCTCAAATGCATCCTAGAATGAAGTGCACATAACAGATACCCTCAGCAGCCATGAATGTACTCTTTGAAAACAGCACCCCATCTCGAGGAGCCTCTGTTTGTAAGCCCATAAGCCACCACACAATCCAGCATTCTGGTCATTGGAGACTGCATTGTGAGAAACTATGATGTCCCTCTTACCAGGCTGACTAAGAAGAAAGTCACAGTCAGTTGCTTATCAGGGGTTAGGATCCACCACATTACACTCACACACACACACACACACACACACAGGTCATTGGACTACAAGTACCAGAGTGACCCATTCATAGTCCATGTGGGTGTAAATGACCTGAGACATACCTCCCCAGACTATATGAAGAGAGACATGATGGAGCTCTTGATGCATGTCTCAGGCTGGTATGAGCCTAGCACTGAGTAGCATTTTATCTTTTCAAAGGATGATGCCACAATACAAACAAAAGATGACTGACTTTAATAATTGGTTTGGTTTCTGGTTTCATTCTAAGCAGATGGCGGTATTTGTCAGCATGGAAGGAGATGGGCAAAAGACCACACTGCTTTGGCAGGGATGATCTGCACCTCTTCCCTCTAGGCTTTTGAATATTATTTATTTATTTTATTTTTATTTGTTTTTATTTAACATTTGTTGACCGGGAAAGTCCAACTAGGTTCCACAAATTGTGTTTTCAGCAGAGGCCCGGGGAGAAATGTTTCAGAATATTAGATAAAACATTCTTCCCCCATAGTGCCTTTTTTTAGGCAATGCCAAACTGAAAGTACTTCCGACATACCAAATGAAAACCAAGAAAATCTAAAGATATTACTGCTCAATGCTAGGAGTCTAAACAAAAAACTCCACTCCCTAGACGCTCACTAAGACGTGCTTTAAAGCCGCAGAGAGCACCCCAACAGTGCAAGGTTATAATGCCTTCCACACATTTAGGCCAGCTACTTCACAGGCAAGGACTAAAGGTGGAAGTGTCTCGATTTACATCAAAAATAAATATACTTCAAGGCTGGTCAAACAGAACAATGCACTTGAGCTGCTGAATGTTCAAATCACCATAGGCAAAATCCAATACCACTTACTTGCAAGCTATAGTTCCCCCTCAATGACCCAAGAAACTCATACTATGTATTTAAACTTAATGAAAACACTCACCATCCAACCCAATACTATATTCATGGGCGATTTTAATTATCACACTATTAATTGGGAATACTATATGACACCCAATGTACAGAACAGAGATTCCTG
>NC_056748.1:1118753441-1118755941 GCF_019279795.1 Protopterus annectens
CAAATTAGGATGAGCCCTCAGTAGAGTTTAGTCACTCACACTCTGCTTTTGTTATTTATGACTGTTATTTTTTATTTTTTATTTTTTATTTTTGATTGTTATTTATGATTGTTACTTATGATATTTATTGATTCATGTTTTTACTATCAGATATACACTTGTGACTTAATATTGAGTCAATATACATACACATACATTTTTTCCTATTTTTTGGCATTGATAGGTTTTAGTTTAGTTTGGTTTTTATATCTACCCTGCAATGAATGTTAATTAATTGATTCTATTTGATTGTTTAATTTTATTTAATTGTTTAATAGAGGAAGTGATGTCAGTCTATATAATGTGTTTCCTTTTGTTCAGTTGTATCACGTCTGAGGAAGCGGTATTACACCGTGAAAGCGCTTACGTGGAAATTTGGAAACTTGGAATAAAGTTTATCTTGGATTTTATTTGTGCTTTGGTGCTTTGCTGCCTTTTCATCCATCAGTGAAGTCTTGGGTTATTGTTCGCTTACATCACTGACTCTAAGGGCCTTGGTTTGTTTGTTCTACATTACTTGTTTTGTTTGGGAACTTTACTGATGGATAATAATACCACCGACTGCATCGAGTCACCGAACAGGGTGAGTGCTGATCATGTCAAGCCTGATGCATTGAGAACTGTGTTTACGGAAGGCGTTAATCCGCTTTTACAAATGGAAGATATTTCTACTCCTTCCATAGAAGATTTAGATTTGGCTAATAGTGCTTCAGTAAGACAACTGAAGCGTGACTTAGAAAACAACTTATTCAGTTTCAAGAGGCTTCAATGTCAACGGTTTCATCTTGAGGCCAGTATCAAGTACAGAGTGATTCCCAGAGGTCTTAGAATTCTAAACATGCCGACCTATGGTAGTACGTATCCTGACTTGCTAGCCAGGTGGCAGCAAATCAATTTAAAAGCTAGTAAATCGTACATTGAACTCTTGCTTGATTATTTTCAACCTATGGAGACTGAATTTAAAATTAAAGCAAATGAACAACAACAGCAGTTGATTACTATGCTGGGCAATGATTGTGCTGATGTTTTCTTGCACGACTTAAGTCAAAGGATAATTCGCTATGAGAGCAATCTTCTAATACAAAAAAGGAAGAAACTGTCACGTGACAAACGTGACTTTGACAATAACAATGTGTTTGTTTGGCCCAGAACAACTGCTAGCTCTGAGGTTCCTAATGGAGTAAATCGTAGTAACACCAGGAACTCCAACAGGGTTGGTTACACAGCAGAACCAGCTGTCTATAATGCCGTGCAGCCACTGGTGGACGTCCAGGAGGCAGCAATAGACCCAGCGACTACCATAGTTGGTAATGTCGCCAATTCAGCAACGGACACTGCTTCTGGCGCCAGAACACCTCACAGTTGGTTACTTCGATCTATTTCACTCCTGCCGAGGCACCGTTGAATTCTTCTACCACGGGTTCCTCGGCTGCGACAAGAACTAGCACAGTAGTGCGTCGCAAAATACAGTTAGATAAGCTGCAGAGGCCAGAATCGCAGGATTTTCCACAAATCCCTTTACCTATCAGGACTGGCAGGAAGAGGCCTGTCGAACACGAGCCGAACAGGAGCTCGAAACGCAGGGAATCTTACACAGAGTCCCAGCAGCTTCCACAGAGACCGCGTTGGGGAACGAATCTCTAACCCTGAACATTTCAGACTATGCCTTGACTAAGGATGAATTACATCTACTCGACAAAGGTTTGACATTTATCCCTAAGACTGGTACTGATATTGGTGAAGTGCTTGTTGCACTGAGATTATTCGTGAGAAACATTAATCTTAAATTAATATTTAATAAACAACCGATTAGTCATCAGTATTCCTTTAAAAAACGGAGCCTCATTAATCCACCTCTACATCCTAATTTGGAAGTTTTTCTTAGAAGTGCTGAGAAAGACTTGTATGCTAATTTTGGTGATCCGAATTGGATTTTTACTGAGAATTTGTCAGAAAATGAACGTAAAGCTCTTAATTCTTTGAGACTTAATGAGAATATAATAATTCGCCCAGCTGACAAGGGCGGTATAATAGTTGTGATGAATCGAAAGTTTTATGTAGATTCTATGCTTGATATGTTAAATGGAGAATCACACATTTCTGTCAATGCGTCAGAAGTTGAGAAGTCTTGTAGCAGAGTAGTTGACACATTAGTTGAAAGTAAGTCCTTGAATGTCTTGACCAATGAGCTATTTGATTATTTTTTGGTGGAACATCCTGTTACACCACAAATTAATGGGTTACCCAAGGTTCATAAACATAACACTCTCCCACCCCTTAGACCCATAGTGGCTGGGGCAGGCTGGCTCACTGAGCCAGTCTCTATCTATTTAGACAGTAGGCTCAAGTCAATATTGAAACATTTCCCACAGGTTTTGTTGGATACTAGACATCTTTTACAAGATCTTTATAATTTCTGTGCAAGCAATAGCGATACCTCCACTTTTTACCTCATGACTCT
>NC_056748.1:1118760941-1118993441 GCF_019279795.1 Protopterus annectens
TAAGGCCTTTGAGTTAGCCTTTCTCAAGGCATTCAACAATACATTATTGCATCTGAAGTTGTAGTAGAAAACAATAGATTACAAGTGAGAAGAATTTAAATGTGACTTTACTGCTTTAATGCCTCAAGAAAATCTCAAAGAACTATAAACTGTGATAATTTAATTCTGCACAGCATGACTTTTATATCTGATTCTACCCCTTTAACAAGTTGGAAAAAAATAGTAAGTGAGAGAGTGTGCGCCATGACCGAAATGCAAAAGCAGGCAAAGCTGAAGTAATCATTTTGTGCGAGTCTGAAAGATTTCACTTCAGTACAATGAGCAGATTGGTGACAGGACTGCTTATCACAGGAGCCTTGTAAGTACAGGACAAGCCTGCACACTAATCAATACATTGTACACAGTGACTACTGCTTTTCTCCCTGCTTTATATTATAAATATATGTAAGCAAGGCTGGGATCGATCAGGGCTTTACCAGCAAACAAATACAATAACCCCAATTTGTTTCCCTTTTCAAATTTCTAACAGCATAGAAATGCTGTTCCATCATATCTATTTCTTGTAAATGGGACACAAGAATATATATGTTCTGGAGACAAAAGTGTCAAGTTCCTCTTTGGAGTCAGACTTATTGACTTGAGTCAGTGTGTTATGAACCTGCTTTAGTATATGCAGTGACAATAAGAGCTAACATGGAATTAATAGCACTGAATAAAATGGGATCTGTGAATACCTTTCATGTGATTTTTGCCCTGTGTGGTCCCAAAGTCTAACTAAGCGTAGAATATTACTGTCAGGGACAGCTGTGTGACCTACAAAATCCTACAGCATGCTATGTCAGTTCTCAGTGCCCTTTAGATCCACAGACCCTACCTAGTATATGCTTTACCATTTATGCTGTTTTCTACAAAGTTCACATCTGCCAGCCTTAACATTTTAAATGATGAAACCCTTGAGTTTGATAGCTGCTCGTAAGTAATTCATTGTTAAGCTTTTCAGAAAAAAAAGGCCTAGATTTGTATGTTATGCAGTCTGTCATTGTAAACTGCAGTTAAAAGAAACACCAGCTTCATTATATTGGAGTACATGATGTCAAAAGGGATGAGAAGTTTACTCTCTAACCGATTTTAATGAATGTACCGTATTTAAAGATGACCTTGTTAGTTATGATAAAATTAATGAAACTCATTTTAGCCCATAGGTTCATAAGTGTTTACTTGGCTAAAGACCACAAGGGCCTTTTCAAGCCTAGGCATGCATCCCAAGTCTCTAATAAATTCTGATACCCTTGATAAGTGTAAGCATGGGCCTGGGAGATTAACTATTTACAGGTTACCTATGTCCATTAGAGACATAGGTGCCAAACCAGGGATGAATTTCCTGTTTCCCATCCAGTTGTCCAAGTTGCACTAGATTTGGGTTAGGGAGCAACTCTGCTTCACACAAATAGGGAGCCTGTTCCACAGACTAGGTAGTCTCTAAGACACACCTATCTGTCCAGCAGGTCCTATTTATATCACAGGCAAGGTTTAAGTCTTTAGAATGTGCAAGTCTGGTGCTGTTTGTTTTGTGGATATGCCTGGTCTATGTTATGTATTCGTACTTCCAAAATACCGAATACCATATGTTCAGTATCTGAAAGTTCGAATATATAATAATAAGAAAAAAAAAGAAAACCATACCTTAACAATGCAACCCCCACACTGCCCCCACTTAAATATACCAACTCCAAGACCACACTTCAGTGCAGAAAAGGGAAATTCTCCCATTCTGCACCATACGGCACCATTAAAGTCAACCTTTGAATACTTGAAATGTCAATCATATGGTCTCGACCATATGACAATCGACATTTCAAGCATTCGTTTATTTGACATAGACCCGATATGCAGGAGGTCCATCAGAGTGGTGTCTGACAATGTCCTGTATGCCAGGGATAGATCTCCCCTCAAAAGCCTGTAGGAGACAGAATACAGGGATAGGGCCTTGAGGTAGTCTGCATAGAACATTTTACTTATGCCCTGTATTCTTTTAGTGAGGAACCTCTTTGGGCATTCCAATTATTGGATATGCCTGGTTAGGTACATACCAAAGGTGGCATTGTACTCAATGATAGGTCTGATGAATGCCTAATACAGTGGGACAATGACTTCTTTGGAATTAGATGCCATACTTTTGTTTATAAGTTGCCGCAACAGAATGATTTCCTCACTACTGTAGACACATGATGATCAAAGGCTAGACTGATATCTGTGTGTGTTCCTAAGTCCCGGACAACTGGGTCAACTCTAAGGGGTGTGTTGTCAATTTGATAGTTACCAGGGATGGAGGACTTCCCAAAGGGTACTGTTCATTTCTTGGCATTAATTTTAGCCCATGGCTCTGACACTAGTTTGCCGTTGTCAGCCCCTCCTGATGAGCATTTGTGTGAGTGTGAGATTCAATGAAAGCTCCTAATTTGCAGTAATCTGCAAATTTAGTCAGCCAGAGACCACTGACATTATCCTTAACTTCTGAGAAGTAGATGCCAAAATGAGCAGTCCAAGGACTGATCCCTGTGGGACTCCACTTGTGGATGGCCTCTTTGTAGAGGTGGACTCCCCAATTCTAACTTCCTGGGTCCGTCTGTGTGCCAGTTGGCTATCCACTGGGTGGCATAAGGGTTTGTTCCTAACCTATTGACTTTGTCACAATGCCTTGCCAGGTCAAGGTAGGCAGTGTGAATGATTTCACCCTCGTCCATTGCTTTGGTGATCTTCTCAAAGAAGTCCACCAATTTGAGTAGGCATGATCTGCCCTTGACATAACCAAACTGGGTTGGGTCTAGTGTTAAGACTAGTGATACTTATGGGTCTGTAGTTTCCAGGGTCTGTAGATGGCCCACCTTTATGCAGAGGGATGACTGTTGCCTTTCCCCATCCATGAGGCACAAAGCCTGTTTGGAGGCTACAGTTAAATAATAATTCCAGAGGCCCTGATAGATAATGTTTCATGCTATTTAGAAGGCATTTGGGGGTATTATATTGGCCCATTGATGCAGTGTTCTTGGTCTTAGAGCATTAAGGACCTGTTCTCTAGTGATAGTAGGGGGAATTATATTTGATGATATTTCCTTGGGGAAGGTTGAGGGGGAGAGAGGGGGTAAAGTTGGAGCTGAATTTATCAGCCAGGCAGTTTGCTATATCTTCTGGCTCAGTATAGGTGGCTTCAGTTACAATGAGCTCTGGACACAATTATGTATTGCCTTTTAAGGTGTGGACATAGCTGAAGAATGCTTTGTGGTTGTCCTTGGAGGCCAAACTTGCCTCAAATTTGCCTTTGGTAGACTTTTTCCTCTGTGGACGGCCATGGTGGTGCAGAGGTTAGGGTTGCTGCCTCACAGCAAGAGGTTCTCCGGTTCGATCCTCGGCTAGGGTGCCTTCTGTGCGGAGTCTACATGTCCTCCCTGTAGTCACTTGGGTTTCCTCCGGGTGCTCCGGTTTCCTCCCACATTCCAAAGACATGCTGTACGTGTGTGTGCCTTCTGTGGAAGTTTGGGCACCGGGCTGACTACTCGACAATGTAAAACTCCACTGCCAATCATGAGTGGACGGTGTTCTGTTGTGGCGACCCCTAACCAGGAAAAGCCGAAAGAAGAAGAAGACTTTGTCCTCTGAGTTGTTTCTCTAGTTTGATGAGAGTGCTTTTATCCTGCTGGGTGCTGCACCTCCTAATTTTTGCCATGATTTTTTTCCTCCTGTTATACAGCCTATTGATTTTGTAATTTCACCAGGATTGTCTGCTTTTTGAGTTAGCTCTGTACTTCTTCCTGGTGGGTACAGCTGCCTCTATGCAGCTATTAATATGCTTGTGCAGGGTTTCTGTGAAAAGTTCTGCATAGGCAGAAGTGTTCTGAGGATTTATGGGGGCTTTAAATTTTGCCAGGGTCTCACTTAATACCAGGAGGGCAGCCTTAGAATAGTTCCTGAATATTCCAGGTTTAGCTGGGAGTCCAGGTTTTATTTTCACTTCAAAGGAGACCATTTTGTGGTCTGACCTTACCAGTGAAGGCATTACAGTAAGGGGGTGGGCAGCAGTCTCCCATATCAGTGAGTACCAGATCCAGTATTGTTGCACCCTTGGTTGGTGTATTGACTGTCTGGTCCAGGAAGTTTGTGTTTACAAAATCCAGGAATCTCTCTGCATGTATGTTTGGTGTCATATAGGATTCCCATTTAATAGTGGGGTAATTAAAGTCACCTGTGAATATGGTATTGGGTTGAATGGTTAATGTATCTAATAAGTTTAAATACATGGTATGGGTTTCCTGGGTCATAGAGGGGGGGACCTATAGCTTGCAAGAAAGTGGAATTCAATTTTACCTGGGTGATTTGAACATGGAGCAGCTCAAGTGCATTGTCCTGTCTGACCAGCCTTGAAGTATATTTATTTTTGATGTAGATGAGACACCTCCACCTTTAGAACTTGCCTGTGAAGTAGCTGGTCTAAACATGTGGGAGGCATTATAACCTTGCACTGTTGGTTGACTTTCCACAGCTTTAAATCATGTCTTAGTGACCACACAGATGTCCGCACACTCAGGTTTAGAGAGAGCTTCTAGGGAGTGGAGTTTTTGAGCACTAATACCTTTAGATTTTCTTGGTTTTGAATTGCTTAAAAAATGCACTATGGGGGAAGACAATGTTTTAGCTAATATTCGAAAGCCTAGAGGGGAGAGGTGCAGACTATCCCTGCCAAATCAGCATGGTCCGTTGACTATCTCCTAACATGCTGACAAATATTGCACCCACTTAGAATGATTTAGGAAAGATACTACATTATAAAAAAACATCATATAAACAAAGAAAAATACAACAGTTATAATGTTTAAAAATATTCTTTTATTAAGTGACAAATCTGAATCCCTGTGAACAGCACTTGCTCTAAAACCTGCTGGAAAGCACTAGGAAGCCTTAAACTGATACAAGCACTCAATTCTCCTTGTTAATAAGGAGAAATTAATCAAAGGCACTAAACAGCCTATAACTGTAAAGTACCTTGCCAAGGTAAGGGAAAACAGCTCTTGTACTTTACAAAAGAAACA
This sequence comes from Protopterus annectens, assembly GCF_019279795.1. NCBI lineage: Eukaryota > Metazoa > Chordata > Ceratodontiformes > Protopteridae > Protopterus > Protopterus annectens. The sequence continues at coordinate 1,118,766,026 of NC_056748.1, forward strand.
CCGAACCAGGCATGTCCAAGGTTAAGCTTCCGCTGATTTCTCCTGTCCACCTGGTGAATCTGGGCATACCGTGGCAATGCAGAAATTGCCTCATGTACACAGACAAGCCTCCCCTCCTACTACCCAACACTAGAACGTGCGAGAGATGCGCTTACATAGCCAAACTGGAAGCAAAGCACTCTCCAGCCAAGATTGTGCTAGACAGACGAGAGGAGAAGGTTAACACCTGCACTACACCTCAAGCAGCGCATAGCCCTTCAAAACTCTCGCCACCAACATCCACACATAGTAACACTAAACCCACTGATGTGGAGGCCCTTAACATTAACTTGCCCAAGCAACAAGGACCTCCGAAGCTGAAATGCAAACAAATACCAATCACAACCAAAGTGACACACAGCTCAAAACACCAGTGTGCCACCAAACAACAGCCCCTAAGGCAAGCCAACGTATGCAACACTTTAGTCATAGGTGACTCTATAGTCAGGCACACTGATGTCCCACTCACTAGGCTGAACAAGGAGAAAATTACTGTCAGCTGCCTGTCTGGTGCCAGGATCCACCACATAATGCATGCACTCAAGTCGCTCCACAACAAGTGCAAATACAACTCTGTCATTGTCCATGTTGGAGTGAATGACTTGAGACGTGCCTCCTTGGACTACATGAAGAGACTTGGAAGAGTTCCCGGATCATGTCCCCCAGGCAGGAATGACGCTAGCCCTGAGCAGCATCCTGCCTTCGCCGAGAATGATGCCACATTATAAGGACAAAATGATTGACTTCAACAATTGGCTAAGTCTCTGGTGTCTTTCTAAAGGGGATCCAGTATCTGAGACAACATGATCGACAAACCACGATGCTTTGCCAGAGATGGTCTGCACCTGTCACCCCTGGAATTCAGGCTACTGTCTAAGGCTCTTGCCACCCTATAGAGCCTTTTTTAGGCATGGCACAAAGGATAATACCACCACCATAATCGATATAAGCATACAAAATCTGAAGGTAATGCTACTCAATGCTAGAAGTCTAAACCTCAAAATGCACTCTGTCGAGGCACTCCTAAAAATGGAGAACATCGATATCTGTGCAGTAACTGAGACATGGTTCAAGGCTCCAGAGAGCATCCCTGCAATACCAAGCTGCAACTCTTACTAAACTTTTCGGCCACCAAACCAGGACTGAAGCACTAAAGGCAGAGGAGTGTCCATATTCACCAAGGATATTCACACCTCCAGGCTAGTTGCCCAACACTATGCATCTGAAATTCTACAGGTGCAACTAACACTAGGTAAGACTGCAATCCAAATTGTAGCTTGCTACAGATCCCCCACCATGCCCCAAGATTTCTCACTACACCTTTCTGAACATAATATAAAATATTAAGATACAATCAAACACCCTAATACTGGGTGATTTCAACTACCCTGCCATTAATTGGGAAAACTACTCGAGTACCAACACCTTTGCCCAACAGTTCTTGGAATTCATAAATTCCAATGACCAGGATCATAGGTTCATAGGTTCATAGATTAGTACTAGGCTATCAGCCCTAGGGCCTATACAAGCCTAGCCATAACAATTCCCTGAATATTTCTTCCCACATTATTTACTTTCCTGGACCCCTGTCTAGCAGGGCGACTGACGTGATCCCTGGGGTGAATTTCCTTTCTCCCATCCAATCGTCAAGGTTCCTCTTGAAGAGGTCCAAAGAGGCACTCTGCTTGACATGTATGGGCAATCTATTCCAGAGTCTGGGGAGTCTCTGGGTCAGGAACCTATCCCTCCAACATGTTTTGTTTATTGTGATGACAAGGTTTAGATCCCTGGAGCGTGTAGCTCTGAGGGATTGGGATTTCTTTAAGTGTAGCATGTCCAACAGCTCTGGGTTTGACATGGCCTTGTATGTTAAGCAGAGATCGCCTCTGAGTAGACGATATGCGACAGAGTATAGCTGGAGTTTTTAAGGTGGTCAGCATAGGGCATCTGCTTTAGGCCTGTGATTCTTTTAGTGAGGTATTTCTGAGGCCTTTCCAGTTGTTGCAGATGTCTTGAGAGGTACATACCAAATGGGGCATTGTATTCTATAATGGGTCTAATGAGGGATGAGTACAGTGGGACAATGACCTCCTTTTTCTGGATGAAAAGCCCTTCGTGATGAGGTGTGCCACATAGAAGGATTTCCTGACTGTTGTGGCGATGTGGTTATCGAAGGTGAGACCACTGTCCACCTGTGTCCCTAAGTCTCTTATCACACTTTCTGTGTTTAGTGTACTGCCACCTATATAGTAATTCATGGATACATGTTTTTTCCCAAAGGGGATAACAATACATTTCTTGGCATTGAGCTTGAGCCCATGGCTCTGGCACCAAGCATCTGTTTCTGTAAGGCCCTTTTGTAGAGTATCCACATCATTTGGGGATTCAATAATGGCTCCCAGTTTGCAGTCATCTGCAAACTTTGTTAGCCAGAGTCCCTTAGTGTTGACCTGTACTTCAGAGAAGTAGATGCCAAACAAACTAATCCATAGTCGCACCAGGGGCACAAATATCCTAGACCTGGTCATTACCAACATGGGAAATCAATGCTCCACACCAGTGGTCACCCCCTTGTTGGTCAGGTCTGACCATAAGCTAATCACCCTTGACATCCACCTCCCACCCCCACCTCCCAGTAGGGAAACCTCCATAAAAAACTTCTCAAAAGCCAACTTCATGCCACTCAAGTCAGAAGTGACAATCTTCATGACACCCATGCAGATAGGAACTGAAAGTTCGACTGCTGAATCCTACACTAAGGCAATGTACGAGCGCATCCACTAGTACATGAATCATGCCATTCAAAACCAAGACTGTCTACTCCAAAAAATGGAATCAAATCTGGTGGGCCCCTGCCATAATCAAACTATACAACAGAAGAAAGAAACTGTTGCAGAAAAGAGGAAACTCCCTTACCAGCCTCAGTTAGAAGCTGAGATCCCTCATAAAATCCTCCAAAGCTAGTTACGAAAATAAAATTGAAAAAGATTCCAAGGACAACCACAAGGCATCCGATAGTCATGTTAAGAATCTAAATGGCAATGCTCAGAGCTACAACATAATGGCATTAAATATACTGATCCCTAGGATATTGCCACAATCCTGGCAAATAGATTCAGTGCCAACTTCACCCCCTAAAGTGCCCATCTCAATACCAAAAGATTGCCAAATTCCAGTAATGACAGCCACACAGGTAAAAAACGCATTCTCCAAAGCTAAGAACACAGTATCCATGGGACCAGATGACATCCCGGGATGTGTACTACATGAACTACAAAATGAACTGGCACCTCACCGAAGTGTCATGTTTAATCATAGCCTCACCTCAGGCTTTGTGCCCAATGAGTGTTGCACAGCTACAGTTATCCCCCACTCCACAAGGGGGGATCCACCTTGGATCCCAGGAACTATCGTCCCATCAGTCTGACAAGCCTGATCTGCAAAGCCATGGAACGCATTATCATGACACTTACAAAGACATTGACAACCTTCAAACACTGGAACCCACCCAGTTTGGTATCGTAAAGGGCCAATCTTGTCTTCTCATCGGTTCATAGGTTCAAAGGTACATACTAGGCTATCTGCCCAAGGGCATTTATAAGCCTAGCCCAGAGTTTTGTGGCTTTCGCCACCCCTTTAGTTTGAAGGATACTATGCCCATTATTTTGCTGTGCCTCTGTCAAGCAGTGACACTGAGGTAATCCCTGGGGTATATCTGCGAACTCCCATCCATTGGTCAAGATTTCTCACATGTACCGGGATTTTGTTCCACAGCATAGGGAGTCTCTGGGTGATGAATCTGTCCCTCCAGCACGTCCTATTAATAACCGTGTAAAGGTTTAAGTCTCCCGCCCTTGTAGTTCTGAGAGATCTAGATTTTTTGAGGTGAAGCATGTTCATCAATTCCGGGTTGGACATGGCCTTGTATGTCAGGCACAGGTCACCTCTGAGCAGATGGTAAGTGACTGAATAGAGCTGGAGTTCCTTCAGTCGGGCAGCATAAGACATATTTTTGAGACCCTTTATCCTTTTGGTGAGGAACTTTTGGTGCCTTTCCAGTTGCTGCAGGTGTCTGGTCAGATACATTCCGAATGGGGCATTGTACTCAATCATTGGTCTGATGAGTGATGAGTACAGGGGAAGATGACCTCCCTTGATCTAGATGTGAATCCCTTCTAGATCAGGTGGGCAATGTAGAAGGTCTTCCTAACTACTTTGGCAACGTGGGTGTCAAACGAAAGGTTACTGTCAACCTGGGTCCCCAGATCCCTGATAACCTCTTCTGTGCTTAGTGGATTGCCACCTATATGGTAGCTAGGGGTAACCTTGTTTTTCCCGAAGGGTATGACTATGCATTTTTTGGCGTTTAACTTTAGGCCATGGCTCTGGCACCAGTTATCCATTTCTATAAGACCCTTCTGAAGGATATCTGTGTCAGATGTGTTCTCAACTATGGCGCCCAGTTTGCAGTCATCTGCAAACTTTGTCAGCCATAACCCTCCTGTGTTTGCTTGTACTTCTGAAAAGTAGATGCCGAACAAGAGTGGGCCCAGGACTGAGCCCTGTGGGACACCACTTGTGACAGGCTTTGAGTCTGACATGGTGCCAGCAACTCTGACCCTGTGGGTTCTGTCACTTAGCCAGTTTGCTACCCATCTTGTGGCGTATGGGTTTACATTTAAGCTGATGAGTTTTTCAATGATACCTGAGTTGGGGTATTATGTCGAAAGCCTTTGCCAGGTCAAGGTAGGCTGTGTGGACTGCCTTTCCCTCATCAATGGCCTTGGTGACTGTTTCGAAAAAGTCAATCAAGTTTAAAAGGCATGATCTGCCTTTGACAAAGCCAAACAGGGTTGGATCCAAAGTCTGCAAGTCCCCTATGTCTTTATTTCTGAGTTCCATTATGATCCTCTCCATAGCTTTGCAGATCAGGCTTGTCAAGCTGATGGGACAGTAATTTCCAGGGTCGGTGGAGGCACCACCTTTGTGAAGTGGGACCACAGTTGCCGTACGCCACTCCTTGGGTACGTATCCTGAGGTGAGGCTAAGATTAAACAGCTGCCCTAACTGCGGGTTTAATTCCTCATTGAGTTCGTGGAGCACACAACCGGGGACACCATCTGGTCCCATGGATGCTGTGTTTTTTGCCTTGGAGAGAGCAGTTCTCACCTGAGCGTTAGAGATGTTTGGGGGGCTACAATCCTCTGGTATAGATATCTCTCCTTTTGGGGGGGAGAAGTTTGCACTGAACCTGTCAGCCAGTATGTTGGCAATGTCTGTAGGTTCAGTAATTTTTACATCACTTTGAACTAATTCTGAGCATATCTGAGAGTTTCCTCCCAGGTTTCTAACATAGCTAAAGAAGGCCTTATGATTGTCTTTTGAGTCCTTAGCGACTTTTCTCTCAAAATTTGCTTTGGATGATTTTATGAGAGATCTTAGTTTTTTACTTATAATGATCAAAGGTGTCTTACCTTTCAAGGATTTTGCTCTATCTTGTAGTAGCTTCCTCCTTTTGTTGTAGAGCTTGTTTATGGCTGGGGTCCACCAGACTGGACGCTTGCCTTTGGTACAAAGAGTCTTTGTTTTGTTTGGGATTGCCTGATCCATGCAGTCCTGTAGGTGCTGGTAGAAGGCATTTGTAACTGATTCAGCGGCTTGAGTAATGGTTTCCGCAGGCTCAGGGGCCTTAAAAGAGACCACACTAGTCTTTAGAAGTGTGAAGTCTGCTTTTGAGAAGTTCTTCACTGTGGTCTTTTTTATCTCAGGTGGGGGCGGGATGTGGACTTCCAGTGAGATTAGTTTACGATCTTATCTCACCAGTGAGGGGTATACTTCCGGTGTTGAACATTGTGACCCCATGTTCGTGATGATGAGATCTAGTATGTTTTCTCCTCTTGTGGGGATGGTGACTAGTTGATTGAGTTTATGAACTGTAGGAACCTTTGGGCTAGAGTGTTGGGGCTTGAGTAGTGATCCCAATCTATATTCGGGTAGTTGAAGTCACCTAGTATGATGGTGTTTGGAGATACATTTATCCCCTCCAGTGTTTTCAGGAAAGCTATGTGAGGTTCCTGAGTTTGAGAGGGTGGCCTGTAACATGCTACAAATTGCAGAGCAGTCTTGCCTATGGTTAATTGCACCTGGATGGTCTCCGATGCATCGTACATTGCCACCAACCTTGAGGTGTGGGTGTCCTTGATGAATATGGACCCCCCCCTCCTTTCTTGGTGTTGTCCGGATTTTGGGGCCAGAACACATGATATGTGGTAAAACCTGATAGTGCCGGGGTGCTCTCAGGAACCTTGAACCAGGTTTCAGTCACCGCACAGACATCTATGTTCTCCATACTGAGAAGGGCCTCGAGTGCGTGCATCTTGAGGTTGAGACTTCTGGCATTGAGTAGCATTACCCTTAGTTTTTTTCTTTTTTTGTGTTCTAGGGTGGTAGGTTTAGAATTTGAGCCTTGCCTAAAAAAGGCACTATGGGGGTGTCAAGAGCCTTTGCCAATATCCGGAAGCCCAGGGGTGACAGGTGCAAGCCATCCCTTGCGAAGCAGCGTGGCTTGTCCAGCATGTCATCCCAGGCAGACAGACATTGGATCCTCTTTGAATGACACCAGAGTTTAAGCTAATTATTAAAGCTGATCATCTTGTCTCTGTATTGTGGCATCATTCTTGGTGAAGGTAGGATACTGCTCAAGGTCAGGGTCATACCTGCCTGGGCTACATAATCAGAGAGCTCCTCTATGTCTCTCTTCATGTAGTCCAAGGAGGAACGTCTCAGGTTGTTCACACCAGCGTGGACAATGACTGAGTCGTACTTGTACCTGCTGTTGAGAGACCTGAGTGCTTGCGTTATGTGGTGGATTCTAGCGCCCGACAGGCAGCTTACTGTGACCTTCTCCTTACTCAATCTGGTGAGCGGGACGTCAGTGTGTCTGACTATGGAGTCACCAATGACGAGTGTGTCTGGCATTGTGTTTGGCCTTAAGGGCTGTGACTGTTTGGCACACTGACTATGTGGTCTATGTGTTGCATGTGTTGTGTCCTGAGGTGGCAGTTGTTTGGGTGTCTGCTTTGGTGGCCTCTGCTGTTTTGGTAGATTTTTGATAAGAGCCTCCGAGTATGTCTTTGTGTGTTTGTGTATGATTTGAAGTTGTGATAGTACTATGTGAGACTGGGTTTGTGGTGTGTGTGGTTACCTTCTCCTCCTGTCTGGTCTTGCCAGTCCTATGTTGAGAGAGCTCAGCCTCCAGTTTGGCTATATAGTTGCATCTCTCGCATGTATTTGTGTTTTGTGGGAGAAGGAGAGGGTTGTCTGTGTACATGAGGCAATTGTAACATTGCCTCAATATTCCCAGATTCACCAGCTGAGCAGGAGAGGACACTAGCAACTGATCCCTCGACATGCTAGAAGGAATAGACAAAAACTTTAAAAAGACTCCGGGGGATGTGGGTGCTCGAAAAAGGGGTTTAAGGCTGGTGGGGTACTATGTATAATAAAAGTGCTATATCAAAGTAAAAAAATACTTTAGGAGCAAGTGCTAGGCTTTACAGATAGAGAATAGTCTACTTAAGAATCAAGTAGAGCTGAACTTTTTAGATATAGAATACGCTGGTTTGATCAGCAGTACAGTTCAAGGAAGCCTGTTTTAAGGGAAAATTTGAAGACTTTAGGTAGCCCGAATAGTTTAACCTTGATTAACCGCCGCTGCTCTTGTGTGCTCCTGTGGCAACTCCGCGCTAAAGCGTGCTTTATAGCAGGGGGCTGGAAAAGACAGGAAATGACCCAAAATGGCCAATAAACTACAAGTTACTGCCTTATTGACTTCTTCAAATCAGTCTCCAGAGCTGTGAATGAGGGTAAGGTGGTCCACACAGCCTATCTGTACTTTGCCAAGGCCTTCAACATCATCCCCCCACTCTGGAATCATAAATAAACTTACTAAGCTGGGCATTAAGCCCTACATCACTTGATGGGATGCCAACTGGCTTACTGATAGAACCCACACTGTAAATGTAGCCGACTCAAAATCTAGCTCCAGACAAGTGACAAGCGGAGTACCTCAGGGTTTAGTCCTGGGACCGCTCTTGTTTGGCATCTACTTCTCTGAAGTACAAGCCAGCACTAAGGGACTCTGGCTAAAAGTTTGCAGATGACTGCAAACTGGGGGCCATTATTGAATCCCCATATTATGAGGATATCCTACAAAAGGGCCTTACAGAAACAGATGTTTGGTGCCAGAGCCATGGGCTCAAGATCAATGCCAAGAAATGTATAGTTATCCCCTTTGGGAAAAGACATGTACCCATGAATTACCACATAGGTGGCAGTACACTAAACCCAGAAAGTGTGATTTGGGACTTGGGGACACAGGTGGACAGTGGTCTCACCTTCGATAACCACATAGCCGCAACAGTCAGGAAATCCTATGTGGCACACCTCATCACTAGGGGCTTTTCATCCAGAAGAAAGGAGGTCATTGTCCCACTGTACTCATCCCTCATTAGACCCATTATAGAGTACAATGCCCCATTTGGTATGTACCTCACAAGACATCTGCAACAACTGGAAAGGCCACCGAAATACCTCACTAAAAGAATCACAGCCTAAAACAGATGCCCTATGCTGACCATTTAAAAAAAACTGCAGCTATACTCTCTTTCATATCGCCTACTCAGAGGCGATCTTTGCTTAACATACAAAGCCATGTCGAACCCAATGCTGTTGGACATGCTACACTTAAAGAAATCCCAATCCCTCAGAGCCACACACTCCAGGGATCTAAACCTGGTCATCACAATGAACAAAACATGCTGGAGGGATAGGTTCCTGACCCAGAGACTCACCATACTCTGGAATAGACTGCCCATACATGTCAAGCTGAGCACCTCTTTGGCCCTCTTCAAAAGGAACCTTGACGATTGGATGGGAGATAGGAAATTCACCCCTGGGATCACGTCAGTTACCCTACTAGACAGGGGACCTGGTAATAAATTGCCAGGGAATTGTTATGGCTAGGCTTGTATAGGCCCTAGGGCCGATAGCCTAGTACCAACCTATGAACAAAACTTTAATATCTTAAGATACTTGTCAGAAGTAATTATGTATGCTTGTAAGCTGGATACATATTCACATTAATGTGGCATGTACTGTGATGCATCATAGGATAGAACTATTGGGACTGTTATTTCACTTTTTTTTTTTCTCCTTATGCCAAGACTGGGCTTTTTTTTTTTTTTTGACGTGCCTTGGGATCTTTGTCTAGTTAAGTGACTTAATCAGACATATTGTGCAAACGTGAGCACTGAGGGAGTCAAACCTAAGTCTACAACATTAAGCATATTAGTGGCTTACAGTCTTTCCTTTAATCTATACTAGTGGTAATTCACTAGTGAATATACCACTCTTTACTGCCCAAATAAAAGCACTTATTCAAATATTTATACATGGAAACTATTCACAGAATTATCATGAGCAGTTGTTCTATACCAAATGGCTTCATAATGAATTATTACATCTGAATTTATATTTCTAAAGAAAGTATGAATTTTTATTGATTTTGTCAGTAGAAGGCTCAACAGATACCCAGCCTCTGTAGCTAAACAATGAACCTTATAATATTTCACCCTGAAATAACGAAATAGTAAAACTGGCAATCCACATTGTTGCCTTGAAAATAAATACACAAAGAAGTAAACTTTGAGTATAATACCTATGTTCTTCCCCATGCGTCAGGTTACACTATATATATGCCTTCATCAGTAGTTATAACACCAAAATGAAGGACATTTGGGGTTAAGGAATACGTTTCTGACTCCCGTCGTTCCACAGCATCAGTCATTTCAACAGCTTTTCCTGTTTCTGCTAAAGCCAGTCTGATCATATTGAGATAACCCATAACCACATATTTCAACCTCTTAAGAGGGCAATGTAGACTACATATCCTAGCAATGTATGACAGTTACAATGTGTAACACCCTATTTTCACACTGAGTGAAAATGCACCATTTATATTGGGCCTCGTTGAAGTGGGCTTTCTGCCAGAAGTATTAAGTTAGTGAATACTATACATTTGTAAAATTCAATAAGATCAACATGTGAATAAATAGACAGCAGAAAACATTGATAAAATGCAATATACTCAGTAGAAAATCATGATATAACAGTATCCAAGTGCAGCTATTTAAAAAATATATTCTTCATCACCTGCTTTTCCAACCCCTACAAATCTTCTCCAAAATAAATCCATTAACTCAACCAATTAAGGACAAATTAGAGCAGAGTCAGGAACAAATCAGGAATTAATCAGGGACATTTTCAAAATATTTCTACCATTCTCTTGAGTCATTGACATAAGATAATGTGAACTAATATACCCTTTCTGAAATAAAAGAAATCTATAACTTGTCCTTGTTTATTAAATGTAATGCACCTCCTTTTCTCCAAATGTCACCAGCTTAGCTCTCAATGAACTGGGGACAAATCCAGAAATAATCAAAGACACTTAAAATATTACTATTACGTTGAGACATTGACAGACTAGAGAATATGAATTAATATACATTTTCTGAAATAAGTTTATAATTCTAATTCTATAATTTGTGCCACCTACTAAGTATAAGTCACCATCTTTTCTCCAAAAGTAAGCACTTTTAGGAAGAATTAAAAGGGTTGAGTTAACACTGGAGTCAAAATTAGGCACTGGTCAATAGATTAATAAAATAAGCAAAGTTAGGTAAATAAAACATAAATAACCAAACACTAACACTATGTTGTTTGAGTCTTGTTTATAGTTTTTATGTCCATAAATAAATAGATGGATGGCCCAGTGGTACAGCGGTAGCATTGTCGCCTCACAGCAAGAGGATCTCTGGTTCAATTGCCTCCTGTGCGGAGTCTGCTTGCCCTTCCTGTATTCATGTGGGTTTCTTCCGGGTGCTCCAGTTTCCCCCCACGTTACAAAGACATGCATCTGGAGAGTTTCTCCCCAGGCCTCCACTGAAAATTGGTTTCATTCTACATTGGACTTTACCAGTAAACAAATGTTAAATAAGTAAAAATAAAATAAAAATAAAACATTTAATTGGTAAGCCTGGTGTGGTTGTTTGACTCTGGCTACGAGGACAAAATGTATTCAGAGGAACTTAAGCTTGCAGGAAAATATTATCTACATTAATAATAGTAATGAACAGTCAGAAAACTCTTTACAAGACAATATTTTTTATTATCTGTATTATTGTATTTTCTATTATCTATATTATTGTGTATACAGGAAGATACTGTCCACATTAGAAACCCACAAACACCAAAGAATAGTAGCCTTAGTGAACCAGGTAACAGAAACATAATGACATGAAAGGGACAGAAATTAAATGGAAAATAAACAGGGAAATAACTTTTTACAGGAAGATATTATTCAACATTAATAATGTACAAGCACCAAATTATAGCAATTGCTCTTAGAAAGTTGCTTGAATAATAGGATTTGTGTTGCATGCGTTTTTCTGAAGGATATGAAGTCTGAAACTCAAATGTATGCCATTATTTAGTGGACAAATAAGAACGCTACTAGCAGGCACCAACTAAAGGGTAGAAAAAAACCTTAGGAAAAATGAGCCCAGAAGAACTAAGTCTAAAATAAAAGCTCTTTTAATAAAACAGATTTAGCGCTTTCGTCCTTGTCAAAGAACTTCATCATAATCATCTTTTAGTGACTTGAATCCTCAGTGATTTGCCAGAAAACCACAAATGTTATGAGTAACCGACCAAAAATATGAGGACATGTGTACATCTCCCAAATCTACAACAAAACCTAGGAGATTTAGGATTTTTGTCAGAAATGTTTGCATAGATATTTTTATACCCCAGGTAGACTCCAGAGAATTTTTCCTCAGGCAGAAAGCAAATGTTTGGGAGGTGTTGAGGGGAAGAATGAGGTAATTGGGAACATATTTTCTGGGAGTGCTGTGAGTTGGCAGACTTCAAGGATTCCCTGTGGGATGCATTGTTGCAGATGCTTGGTGGGCAGATTTGTCTGATGAGGAAGATGATTTTTTGGAGCTATGATACAGAATCAATACAGCCTAGACATAAGGCCCTGCTGTGTCTAATAATGGTGGCTGCCAAAAAAAGCAATTACTAGAAAATGGAAATCAGAATCGAAACCAACTGTACTGGAAGTAGTGAATATAGTAACAGAGATAAAACAACTGAAATTGTGTTCTTTAGAAAAGGGTTGGAGGAAACTACATAGGAAAGACTTGAATTGTGGTAACAATATATACAAGGGAAGAATGAAGCCCAAAAAGCAGCAGGACTTAAATGAGCTGTGTAATGTCTGAATGAAAAAGGTTGGATAGATTATAAGTGATGTATAATGTTTGCAACTGGGAGTGTGCCAGTGTCGTTTGCTTTCATTTATATCAATGTACGATTGTCTATGTAGTAAGTGATGGTTTAATAAAGATGCTTCTTGTTTTAGAAAAAAAAGGATGTAATATTGTGTAGGTTATATGATATATAGCAATATATGTGAAGTATAATGTTTGTTAATATAGCTTGATTCATTTTTATATGAATGTACGTTCGCCTGTCACAAGTTGTAATTCAATAAAGGTGTTTGAATAAATAAATAAAGGTGCTGCAGAAGGACGTAACCTGTCTTCAAATTACAATGACACTGGTTTTATTATATAAATGGAGGACAGAGCATGGCTTCTTCTACCCATGGGAACAACCTGGGAGTTCATTGTCTTAAGAGAGTACAGGGCATGAGACCCTTTGCATGGTGATTATGTGTGGAGTAGTCACCACTTAAGTATTAGAGCCAAGCCTAGTTTTCATGTCTGAGTGGAATGCAAGCTACTTCTGTTTGCAAATATGACATTTAACTATTCCTCATGTTATGGGAGGAGAGAGAACATAAAGTTGAAGCAAGAATCTTTTTTTATGCAGGGTTAAAAGTATCTAGCTTGAATTTGTCGCCTGTAGTGAAATGGGAATATTAAAGCAATCATTTGAAGTTGGCCAAAAGAGGTGTGTGTGTGTGTGTGTGTGTGTGTATCAGACAAGAAGCAGAAAGTTGCAAATAAGAGAAAACAAACATGGCTGACTTGATAAGGTTGCTACAGGCAAACCTCTGAAGTATACCTCGTCACCAAGCATGTTACTCATTTTGAATCTTAAAAAGTCCAGGTTTCTTGCCGTTACACATTAAAAGGAACTGTCATATATAGCTACACAGGCTCATAGGTGTATATTAGGCTAATGACTACTAGGGCCCTTGTATGCCTAGCTGTGCAACCCTAATGTGATCCACACATTTGATTTATATAGGGGTGATTTACTGATTACCTCTATTCATCAAACATGGGCGCCAGGCCAGAAGAGAATTTCTGAGATAAGAAGGAACTCTGCTTTGCATGGATGGGGAGACTGTTCCAGAAAATGGAAATTCAGTGAAAAACATGCGTCTGTTCAACATTTCCTATGTATGTCACAAGCAATAGTTAGGTATTGTAATGTAGCAGTTCTGATGCTGTTTGTTTTGCAGATATTCAGTGTAAGGATTTTAACCAATATCCTTGGTAAATAGTGAATCATATTGATTCAGCAAAACAACTTTTTTGAAGTATATAGTAGGCATTTTAAACATTTACCAGACTACTTTTTTGAAGTTGAGTATGTATTCCATATTTTGCCAGTTTGTTCCACATTATGAGAAGTAATGTTCTAGATACTGGAGATGTAAGGTTGACAGCTATGCCTATGATAGAAAACAGCTGAGAGGTCTTCTGTTCAGAAATGTGAAGTGTGTGTGTGTTTATTATATATATATATATATATATATATATATTTATATATAATATAGGGGTATAGTTATACAGATGTAGATAATTGAAATAACTATGGAATGCCAAGTATACAAAGTTTATAACTAGGACTGTCATTTTTATGTCTGAACCAATGTCCTCAGATCTTAGGTTTTGCCATTTCTAGGTATTTAGTTTTACTTTCATTCCATTGAAGTCACATACTTCATAGAGGCATTGCTTAGCTATAGTTAAAAGCACTACCAATAATAACTTCAGGAACCCTTGTATTCTTTCTCTGATTAGACATACTCTGCTACAGACAGGGATTAGACATGTGAATTTAATATACCCCTTAGAGGGTGTCACCTGTAGGGGGCAGCCTGATGTCATCATCCTTTGTTGTTGTTGTATCTTTCAGCTTTTCCCGGTCAGGGGTCGCCACAGCAGAACTCCGGTCCCCTAATGATTGGCAGTAGATTTTTACATACCGACTTGCCTGGCCTGATGCACAACCTTCAACAAAGGTACGCCCATTCACGCATGTCTCCACACAGAAGACACTTTAGCTGAGAATCGAACAGGACAACGTCTTACTGTGAGGCGACAATGCTATCGCAGCACCACTTTGTAATGGAACAAATTCATTTAGCCACCAAGTCGAAATAAAGCCTTGATCTGTCACTCCGTTTGGGAATAACATCTTGGTCTGCCATTCTTCTTATGGTATAACTGCTTAGTCCTCCTCTCTTTTTGGGAGTATGAAGGATTGGTCATCCATTCCTAATATAAAGGCTATGTCTGCCATTCAACTTGGGGTATAAAATCCAGTTAACTACACCCTTCTGTAAGTGATAGCCAGGTAACCTTGTTTTGCTAAAGGTATGGATATTGAAATGTTTTGTTTCTGATACGTGGTGCCAACAGCTGGATGTCACTTTAGTGGTGCATTTCTACTTATTTTCTGGGTTTAACAGCTTAGTTTTGCATCTGGCTGTATACCTTAGCTTTGCTAAGTACTACTAAACATATTTGCATTGGTATTTCAGCTATCATATCCTATCTCAGCAGAGTACATTGGGTAAAAAGTAACTTAAAAGAATTTACCTTAGTTGTTTACCATTTCTGCAGATTATTTATTTTATTTATTTATTTATTTATTTATATTTGTTGACCGGGAGTGTCCGACTGGACGTAGGTCCATTTTCAGCGGAGGCCCAGGGAGAAAAGCTCCACAGTTAAAATAAACAGTAGTTACATTGGATTACATAGCGATTAACAATTTACATAGCAATTACTTACAACATATTTACAGATGAAGAACATAGTACATCAGTAGACAACTAGAATCTTTATCTGCGAAGTACATAACAGACATTAACAAATGTTACAATAAGAAGTTCATACTGTATAATAAGTACTGGCTTATGAGCATCTGAGCTTGCTATAATCAAGGTAGTTAGTGGAGTGGAAAGAAAGGTAGTGGTTGGATGGGGTGGGTGATACTAGATTGGGAGTTGCAAGGGCATAGCCAGCATGTTTTTAGGTGCGCTTTCAGTAAAGTTTTGAAGTGGGTGCATGATGTTACGGAGGTAATTGTGGGTGGGAGGGAGTTCCATAATTTGGCTATGGCGCAAGAGAATAGTGCTTCACCAGCAGAGTTGTTGGCTTTAGTGATCTGCAAGTGATTTTTGTTGCTGGATCTTAGTGGTCTGGTGGTGCGATGGGGTTGGAGTAGATTCTGGAGGGATGGGACATTTAGAGGATGATTTACTAGATTGTGGGTAAGTGAGAGTTGATACCATTGAAGGAGGTGAGGGAGTTCAATCCAGCCCAGTTCAGCAAGTGAGAGACAGTGGTGACTACGGTAGGATGCTCCTGTGGCAAATTTGGCGATTTTGTTGTAGCAGGTCTCTAGTTTGTTTAAATCGCATTGCCTTAGGTTGGTATATATTGCACAGGCATAAATTAGGGTGGAGATAAGGTGGGAATTTGCTATTGAAATCTTTGCTGCTTTGGTGAGAAGTTGCTTATTTTTGTGTAGTGCTCCTAGTTTATTGTGGACTTTTTTTATGGTCAAGGATATGTGAATGTCAAATTTTAGTTTGTCTATTTCCACTCCTAGCAATTTGGTGTGTTCAGTTCGGTATATAGTGGTGGTGTCTTTTGCTGTGATGTTAAAGTGAGAGTTGTTTTGAGTATGTTTGGTGGGTTGGAAGATGAGTAGTTTAGTTTTGTTTGGGTTGAGTATTAATTGGGCATCAGATAACCAAGTTTCAACAGAGGAAAAGGCTTCCTGTGTGACTTTGCAGTTTGGGTAGGGACTGGGCTGAGCAGATGATGGTTGAGTCATCTGCATATTGTATGTGTGCCATGTTTGGTGGCAGAGGCTAGATTATTGGTGAAAACAGAGAAGAGTAGGGGTCCAAGGATGGGTACTTGGGGAACCCCTATGGAGACAGGTAGTTGGGGAAATGTATCATTCTGCCATACAATGGATTGTTGGTGGTCAGACAGGTAACTCTGAAACCAGTTGGTGACCGATTGTGAGGACAGGTTATTGAGGACAGAGATAAGTTGTTTGTGTGGGACCATGTCAAATGCTTTAGATAGATCTAGGAAAGTAGCAGAGGAGAGATGGCCATTGTTTTTATGGTGAAGGATAGTGTTAGTAAAGGAGAGTAAGGCAGTGGTGGTGCTATGGTTTGGTCGGAAACCATGCTGAGTATTGAAAAGGAGGTTGTTAGTAAGGAGGTAGTCTGAGACCTGAGAGTGTATGCATCTCTCTAGTATTTTGGAGAGTGGAGAGAGAATAGCTATGGGGCGGTAATTGGTTAGTTCTGTGGAGGGTCCGCCTTTGTGGAGGAGAATTATATGTGATACTTTCCACAGTGTGGGAACGTAACTTTCTGACAGAGATCGGTTAATCAAGATGGATACTGGGTAGGCCAGAGCATCAGCTGCGATTTGTAGGTATTCACTTAGGAGGTTGTCTGTTGCTAATCTGGTGGGCTTAAGTTTAGTTAAGAGTTTTTTTTATGTTGGAGGTAGGTACAGGAGAAAAAGAGAAGGCAGTGGGGAGATTACTAGTTGAAGGTGTGGGTTGGAGGGGAAGGGGGGTTGTGTTGTTTAGCTAGTGATAGTATGGTTTGTGTGAAGTGTGTGTTGAATGAGGTAGCGATATTTTCTGAGGAGTGAGGGATGTTAGGAGGAGGGGTACTGACTTTACCTGGGTGGAGGATAGAGTTTATGGAGGACCAGAATTGTTTGGGGCTGTGTTGAGAGGAGTCTAGGGCAGACTGGTAGTATTAGAATTTGTCCTGTTTTAATAGCTTTTTGACTCTATTGCGTAGTTCTAGGAATTTCTGTCTAGTTGAGGGGGTTTTGGTTTTGCACCAGTGCTCTCAGGCTTTTATCCCTGTTTTTCATTTTTGACTTGGTGGTTTTCTGTAGCCATGGGGGATGGTTGTGCTTTAATTCTGGAAAGTCTTATGGGGGCATGGTAATTAAGGATGCTCAGGAAGGTAGTATTAAAAAATTCAACTGCGTCATCAAGGCTGAGGTACTTTAGAGGATGCCAATTACATTCTTTGAGGGATGAGATGAATGTGAGTGGGTTAAAGTTTAGTTTTTTACGTATTTGATGGTAGAGGACAGGTTTAGCTTGGTATAGGTGTTTTTTGAGTAGGAATGTTGGGGAGTGATCACTGAGGCTATCTGATAAGCAGCCTGTTATATATGACTGGGGGCTCTTACTGACTAGTATCCAGTCCAGGGTAGTGTGCTTGCTGGAGTTTTTATTTATCCTGGTTGGCGACTAGACTAGTTGGGTGAAGCCATGAAGGTTTACATTATGCATGCTGACTTTTATTTCACTTAGTCTAGAGTAGGTCAAACTTCAAGAATTAGACTGCTGATATAGTTCAGGTAGTTGCAGGTATAATATAATAAGCAATTAAACATTTAGGTCTTTATTTAGTATAAATTGGGCCTACAGCATTCATGGTTGCCTTGAATATTTCACAAAATCTTACAATTACCATATTTGTGGCAATGTTCTGATGTGTGGACAGGTAACACATTAACTTTTAGTGCAGGAAGCTGTGGGTCCAGGGCAAATGGATTCCAGACACAACAGCGCAATATAAGGTGTGTGGGTGGGGAGTTGCACTCCCGAGTATGTAATTGTTCAGATGAGATGGTAAAACTCGATGTACCGGTAGCTCAAGTGGGTGTAACTGATCGCATGTCACCTATTGACAAGAGTAGGAATGGATTCCTCAGCATCAGAATCCTCATAAGGAGGGAAAGAATATTTCTGGTCAGAAGAAGAAACAGAAGCCTGATCAGAGGAGTCATAATAAACTTCCTGCCTTGGCCTTTTATCTGGAGGGGGATGTGAACCCCTAATCATAGTAAGTAAGTCCTCCGCCATTTTAAGTAACTGTTTCTGAGACTTGGGAAACGGATCAGAAGAGGCCTAGGTTGCAGTCTTTGATTTGAAGGAGTCTTTGCCTTTGTCTTTGCCTTTATAAGAAGCTGAGTAGGCCTGAAAACCCCTTCGGAAGCCGGTACATACACAGCGTCTCCGGACCCATCCAAAGGAGCATTGTCCGAAGGTCCAACTGAAATATTCAAAGGTCTAGTTGGCTCCTCGTGGGAGTCCGTTTCGGCTATCTGTTCCGAAATGGCCAATGACAGGGGCTGCTAAAGTGCCTCACTGACGACGGCCGAACCTGAAGCTGGCTCCGCTTGTGCGATATCGTCTGATTTGGACCTCGGAGGCCTGTCTTTGTCCTTGCGTCATTTGTGAACTCTGGTAGCCAGAACCATATCCGGCGACATTTTGTAATTAAAACGCCTACCGAAGTAATGAAAAGCAAAATCGTACCTTTGTTTAATAGTACGTTGATTGAATCTAGCACAAAACCGACAACTAGCTACGTCGTGGTCAGGGCCTAAGCAAGGAATACAGTAAGAATGAAAATCCTTATGAGGTATTTGCTTCCCACATGAAATACAATTATTAACTTTTTCTGACATCGGACTGGAGCAAGAAAAAAGTTTCCCCAATGGGGTACTTAGCTTTGAGTAGGAGAAGAAAGTCTTCGGACTGAAGTTTGATGAGAAAAAATTATCAGGAGTCAGCCGACCGGCACTTGCGAACTGCTATCACTGCACGGCAAGAAAGACTGGAGAACATGGTGTCGGCTGTCAGCTTTGTACTCCTGGCGCTCTGACGTCAGGGAGCATGGCTGAGCAGCCGACGCCGTACCCAAACTTTGGGATTCTGGCCGACGGAGGACTGCCTGCCGGCAAGGGAGAACCCTACAGTCATGACTGCAACAGTGAAGACGCTCGAACATCTACATTTATGGTAAGTGTACACAACTGTACTTTCAGTAGTCTCTATCTCACCACAGTAAATATAACTTCTTTCTTTTATCTTGTATGGCATATCTGCCTTTACTAGAACCTTCTTGATAATCTCCGCAGGGAAAATCTGTACATTGAAAAGATCTCTCACATCTACTTAATCTCACTTTTATAGCTTTAATTTCGCTCTCGCAAATGTCTCCATGGAAAGACATATTTTTTCATTTTATTTTCATATCATTCCTTTCTATTTTTTCCTATATTACCTATATCGATTTTCTATAACAGTATTTTCTCTTGATATATTTTCATTTCCGTACTTGAATATCCCTTCCCTCTTTTTACATGTTTGTTTTTCCCAACTTTCTTTATACTTTTGATTCATTATCCTTTTGCTCTCAAATTATCGCCCTTTTGTTTTAACCATGTCGATAATTTATATAAAATTCAATTATGGTATATGCCTAACTGGGTTAATTAACCCCAATTCTCCTTCCTATTTTATAACGTAGAGTTCCTCTTTTAACCAAATTTAATCTTGATCTCCATGTAAATGAAAATGCAGAATATAATTCTTTCTCATATTTTACTGGCACTATAAACACACTTGCCAAATAAGCTATTTTACCTAATATAACGGAGTTGGATGTAAGTTGTAAGATGTTAAATGTAAGTTTGTATGTTCTCCAGAACACACAAATATTTTTTTTCTTTTATTAATCATATTCTTCTTCTGTATTGATCTCTGTTGTCCATTACCAAATTGTATCACTAAAATTTGTTTCTTCTCTATTAAACTGAAAACCTGCTATTTTACTTGGAGATCCTAGTCCTTTACTCCTTTCATTATTAATACTTAAATCACCTTTAACTCTTGACTAAACCTCTTCATTTTTCATAATTAACACTATCATCTGCAAAAAGCAAACATTACTGGGATTTTAATTCCTTCTGCTGTACAGTATTTAGCTTCCCTTAGCATTAAATGTATTTAACGGTTATTTATTTAATTAATAGTTATTTATTTATTTATTTCTTAGCATTCAATGTATTTAATTAACGGTTATCTCTCACCTTACATCGTCTTTTTTTTTCTCTGCAAAGTATGTTGGCTTAGTTTTTTTAAGTTTTAAAATATACTTTTTTAAGGCATTATCTACTTTCTAGCAAGTTGGTACACTTTGAAGCAGCTTGGCAGCAAGGACCCCCCCCCCATTCTTCAAAGAATGTCAGTTTTCAACAAACTTATGTCTATTAAATGTTGGACTAATCAGCCTGCTTTAAGACTTTTCTTACCTGATAGTACTATGTAATAAAACCACTTTTTTATTGCTATTAACAGTACATAGCCTTTTTCCATTAGATATTTTACTGATTGTTTCTGGACTGTGCTTGCCTGTGGGCTTGGCTCTAGCCACTCCTACACAGAGTGCTGTAAACTTTCACAACCCTCGTCCCACCAATCAGACCAATGCAGGAAGTATTACCTACTGGGACTCCAGGCTCCATTTTCAGTTTTTTCCTTGCTGCTGACTCAACTGTGTTCCCTCAGCTTGCTCTGTAAGTTTTTTTTTTTTTTACTTGTTTGTCATATTTTTGTGATTACAGCTGCTTAGACTTGTTGACCATAGGCCTGCTCTGTGTTTTAAAACTCATTATGTAAATGCTGCACTGTATTATTTATGCCTGGTTCAAACAATTTTGTGATTCCAGCTAATTAGACTTGTTGACTTGCTGCCTGCTCTGTGTTTTAAGACTCACTAATTGTAAATGCTGCACTATATACCTTATGCCTGATTCCACTACAGTAGTTGTACCTGTCTTACAGTGGACCAAGCTATCATGCTGTATATTTTGTCCATCGGTTAATGCAATTGTTTGCTGTTTTGCCTCCTCTTAGTGACTTCTTATTTTTTTCTTGTCATAGATTTCAATTATGCTTAGTTTATAATGCTCACTGCAACAGGTATAATAGCCTGCTGTCTAGCTGTGGCCATGTGTTCTGCTATGTTCGGAGGAATGTAACACATCTATTCACAGTGTTTGCACATCTGTATTAATTATGTATTTTTTCTAAGTATATTTGTTAATTTTAACAATTTAAAGCAAAATTTTGTGTAGCATTGCAGTTGAA
The DNA here is from genome assembly GCF_019279795.1 of Protopterus annectens. Lineage (NCBI taxonomy): Eukaryota > Metazoa > Chordata > Ceratodontiformes > Protopteridae > Protopterus > Protopterus annectens. Next base: position 1,118,787,392 of record NC_056748.1, read on the forward strand.
CTACTGTGCTAGAGTGAATGCTAATGTGGTAGTCTCAACAGTTTGTGTTTATGTTGTTTGAGGTTATCTTTCTGTCTTCTCTAAAATACCTCCTTCTATCTTTTGTATGCTAAACCCCATAAATGGTCATTTTTTTTTATTTTTTCTCTCCTCACCTAACAGCCAAGCTTTGTCTTTTTCCTCTCCATACTGCTAGTATGCTGTTAAAAGTCCTGCATACCGAATAAATGGTTGCAACAAAAATCACTCATCATACAGCTCTCTTATCTCTCTCCTTGCAGCATCTTTTTTTTTTCTCTGCAAATTATGTTGGCTTAGTTTTTCTCAGTTTTAAAATATACTTATTTGAAGCATTATCTACTTTCTAGCAAGTTGGTACACTTTGAAGCAGCTTGGCAGCGAGGACCCCCCATTCTTCAAAGAATCTGTTCGTTTTCAACAAACCTGTCTATTAAATGTTGGACTAATCAGCCTGCTTTAAGACATTTCTTACCTGATAATGGTACAGTACATAGCCTTTTTCTGTTAGCCTTTTTACTGATTGTTTCTGGACTGTGCTTGCCTCTGGGTTTGGCTCAACCCATTTCGCTCGGGCGAACTTTGCTTCCCTACCCTATCCCCATTTACCACCCACCCCCACTTTCCTTAAACTTATAAACCTAAACCACACCTTTCTAACTCATTATCCTATAACTTGCAGCTACCTCATCCACCACACCCACAATCATTTTTTTTTACTTTCGCCCCTCCCACCTCACTAACCATTATTTTATCCCTTGTATAACACGGTCTCCCATACTGTTTCATAATACTGTCTCCACATCACTGTATCAGTACATTTCTGTCTCTACTAAACTGCAGACACCAACCCACCCATATTTTCTATTTCTCTATTTCACTATGTCAGTTATCACCACTCTCTTGAGCAACACTCTGCTACTCATTACCCTTTACCTAGCCTCCCGCTCCACTACCTTCATCACATCAAACATAACACACTGCCTCTTCTCTTACACTCACCACTGTTACATGCCATGCAAAACCAAATATCAGTTTTTACATCTGTTCTCACCTCTACACTAAATGTAACATATTGCTTTTCCACTAAAAATATGTCCAAACCCCCAACTCTCCTTCCTATCCAGAATTCTTTCATAGCCATTGATTAATATCCAAATTCAAACTCTCTCTCTCTTTCTACAGTCACTAAAAGAAATCAAACTCCAAGCTGACATACATCCTAACCCAAGACCCACACAGCTACACCCACCACTCTTGCTAATAATACACTCTGCCTTCTTCCCCTAAAAAATTCCAAATCAGACTTATTTATAACTAATTTTAACCTCAGAAGTATTGTATCACAAAAGAAAGTGAATTTCATGCAGCTCTACTACTTACACTCCTGATATAGTAATTATTACAGAGACATGGCTAAAACCCCACATTAAAGTTGAGGAAAATACTTACTAGTGGTTATAATGTTATTAGACAAGATAGGCTGAACAAGCATGGTGGAGGCATTGCCATCATGTATAAACATTTCCTAAAAATTGAAAAACTAATTTGTACTCCCCCAGATCTATCATCAGCTAAAATTCTAATCAACCAATTTGAAGTAAATCCTCATAAAACCATCATATTTATTGCTTCCTACCTACCACCAGGAAATAATCTACCTACCATTGAAAGTCTCCTATCTTGGGCATCCTCTACTTTCAACCAAGAAACTATAGTGCTAGGCGATTTCAACTTGGACTGGCTATCCTGATCCTCTGACAACCCCTCCAATTTTATAAATGTATTCAATTTCACCCAAACTATAAAAATCCCCACTAGAATCGATAAACACACTAAGAAAGAATCTATTCTAGACTGGATGCTAACCAATAAGCCCGCCCTTGCCCACCAGGCTGGGTGCCTCTCCGATTCTCTCAGTGATCACTCTTACCTTTCTTCTAAGGAAATGCATTCACTCCTCCTGTAATGTCATTTTCAAACACATATGCAGCAAACAAAATGTTTCCCCTATCATCTTAAATTCCCTACTTCAAAACTGCAACTGGTTATCAAAACTGCTACTGGTCACCTATAAAATCACTCCACCTAGGCAAAGTTGTACAATATTTCAGTGATCTCTTCCTCAACATCCATAATAACCTCACTCCAACAAAAAAAAAATCAATCCAAAGCCAAAAACCTACCTTGGATAACCAAAGATGCTAAATCTCTTATTAAACAAAGGGATAGAGCCTGGACTGCTTATCAGACCTCCAAAACCTCAGAAAACTTTACTTCTTATGAGCAACTAAGAAACCTAAGAAGCAAATATTATCTGACAAAAAAATCGTATTTTTTAGCTTGTCAGCAAAAACACATAACTCACAAAAATTTTGGCAAAACATTAACGACCTCTTCAACCCTGGCATAACCTCTACCTCTGCACCATCTACAACAAATAGCACTGAATGTTTAGTGTCCTAATTTAACTCTCATTTCATCACAACTATCACCTCACTTTTAAACAACAACAAATCTAACCAATCCTTTACAGTGCCACCATCTAGTAACTCTAAACCCAGCTACTTCTCTATTAAACCCATACAAACCTCTTATCAAAAACTCCTTCAAAACTAAAAGCTACCTGTCTAGCAGCTCGCCAACTCCTAATGACCAGCTAATGACTTCTTAAAAACTGCTGCAAGCTCTATTGCCTATCCAATATCTATCCATATCAGTCATTTCATCGCAGAACAATATGTCCCCATACTATGGAAAATATCCCATATCATCCCCCTCCAAAGGAGAAGAGGAGGGCAAAGGCATGCCCGAAGGCAGGAAGAGAGGAGGAAGGTTAGGAGTGTAGCAGTGAGGGTAGGAACTTTGAATGTCGGCAGTATGACTGGTATAGGAAGAGAGCTAGCTGATATGATGGAGAGAAGGTAGGTTGATATATTGTGCGTGCAAGAGACCAGATGGAAGGGAAGTAAGGCCAGGTGTTTAGGAAACTGGTTCAAATTGTTCTATCATGGTGTGGATGGCAGGAGAAATGGGGTAGGGGTTATACTAAAGAAACAATATGCCAAGAGTGTTTTAGACGTGAAGAGTGTTTGACAGAGTGATGTTTATGAAGCTCGAAATTGATGGTGTAATGATGAATGTTGTTAGTGCATATACTTCACAAATTGGGTGTGCGATGGATGAGAAAGAGAAATTTTGGAGTGAGTTGGATGATGTTGGGGTGAGTGTACCCAAGGGTGAGAGACTAGGGATTGAAGCGGACTTCAATGGGCATGTTGGTGAAGTGAACAGAGGGGATGAGGAAGTGATGGGTAGGTATGGTGTTAAGGAGAGGAATGCAGAAGGTCAGATGATTGTGGATTTTGCGAAAAGGATGGACATGGCTGTGGTGAATATGTATTTTAAGAGGAGGGAGGAGCATAGGGTGACATACAAGAGTGGAGGAAGATGCACATAGGTGGATTATATCCTATGTAGGAGGGCCAGTCTGAAGGAGATTGGAGACTGTAAAGTGGTGGTAGTGGAAAGTGTAGTTAAGCAGCATAGAATGGTGGTCTGTAGGATGACGCTGGTGATCAAGAGGAGGAGGAGTGTGAAAGCAGTGCCAAGGATTAAATGGTGGAAGTTAAAAAAGGGTGAAGTGGAGTTTAGGGTAGAGTTAAGACAGGCACTGGGAGGCAGTGGAGAGTTGCCGAATAGCTGGGTAACTACAGCAGAACTAGTAAGGGAGACTGCTAGAAAGGTGCTTGGTGTGACATCTGGGCAGAGGAAGGAGGACAAGGACACCTGGTGGTGGAATGAGGAAGTACAGGAGAGTATACCGAGGAAGAGGCTGGTGAAGAAGTGGGATTGTCAAAGAGATGAAGAAAGTAGACATGAGTATAAGGAGATGGGCATGGCAAAGATAGAGGTGGCGAAAGCTAAGGATAAGGTGTATGGAGAGTTGTATGAGAGATTGGACACTAAAAAGGGAGAAAAGGACATGTACCGATTGGCTAGACAGAGGGACAGAGCTGGGAAAGATGTGCAGCAAGTAAGGGTGATAAAGGATAGTGAGGGAAAGGTACTCACAAGAGAGGAGAGTGTGTTGAGTAGATGGAAAGAGTATTTTGAGAGGCTGATGAATGAAGAGAATGAGAGAGAGAGAAGGTTGGATGATGTGGGGATAGTGAATCAGGAAGTGAAGTAGATTAGCAAGGAGGAAGTAAGGACAGCTATGAAGAGGATGAATAATGGAAAGGCTGTTGGCCCAGATGACATACCAATGGAAGCATGGAGGTGCTTAGGAGAAATGGCAGTGGAATTTTTAACTAGATTGTTTAATGAAATTTTGAAAAGTCAGAGGATGCCTGAGGAATGGAGAAAAAGTGTTTTGGTACCTATCTTTAAGAATAAGGGTGATGTGCAGAGCTGCAGTAACTACAGAGGGATAAAATTGATCAGTCACAGCTTGAAGTTATGGGAAAGAGTAGTAGAAGCTAGGTTATGAAGGGAGGTGATGATTAGTGATCAGCAGTATGGTTTCATGCGAGGAAAGAGCACTACAGATGCAATGTTTGCTCTGAGAGTGTTGTTGGAGAAATACAGAGAAGGTCAGAAGGAGTTGCATTGTGTCTTTGTAGACTTGGAGAAAGCATATGACAGGGTGCCTAGAGAAGAGTTGTGGTATTGTATGAGGAAGTCGGGAGTGGCAGAGAAGTATGTAAGAGTGGTACAGGATATGTACGAGGGTAGTGTGACAGTGGTGAGGACTGCAATGGGAGTGACAGATCCATTTAAGGTGGAGGTGGGATTACATCAAGGATCAGCTCTGAGTCCTTTCTTAATTGCAGTGGTGATGGACAGGTTGACAGATGAGATCAGGCAGGAGGCCCAATGGTCTATGATGTTTGCAGATGACATTGTGATCTGTAGTGAGAGTAGGAATCAGGTTGAGGAGACCCTGGAGAGGTGGAGATATGCTCTAGAGAGCAGAGGAATGAAGGTCAGCAGGGCTAAGACAGAATATATGTGTGTAAATTAGAGGGAGGGTAAAGGAATGGTGAGTATGCAGGGAGTAGAGTTGGTAAAGGTGGACGAGTTTAAGTACTTGGGATCAACAGTTCAGAGTAATGGTGAATGTGGAAGAGAGGTGAAGAAGAGAGTATAGGCAGGGTGGAATGGGTGGAAAAGAGTGTCAGGAGTGATTTGTGACAGACGGGTACCAGTAAGAGTGAAAGGGAAGGTCTACAAGAGGGTAGTGAGACCAGCTATGTTATATGGATTGGAGACAGTGGCATTGACAAAAAGGCAGGAGTCAGAGCTGGATGTGGCAGAGTTAAAGATGTTAAGATTTGCACTCTGTGTGACTAGGATGGATAGGATTAGGAATCAGTATATTAGAAGGTCAGCTCATGTTGGACAGTTTGGAGACAAAGCAAGAGAGATGAGATTGCGTTGGTTTGGACATGTGCTGAGGAGGGATGATGGGTATATTGGGAAAAAGATGCTAAGGATGGAGCTGCCAGGTAAGAGGAAAAGAGGAAGGCCTAAGATAAGGTTTATGAATGTGGTGAGAGAGGACAATGCAGGCAGTTGGAGTGACAGAGCAAGATGCAGAGGATAGGAAGAAATGGAAAGAGATGATCTGCTGTGGCGACCCCTAACGGGAAAAGCCGAAAGATGATGATGATGATGCCCCTCCACAAGGGAGCCCCATCCAAAGATCTCTCTAATTATTGGCCCATTGCCATTCTCACCCCTAGCCAAAAGTTTAGAGAAATGTATCATTAAGCAGTTCCTAGATCACCTCACTACAAATAACCTCTTATCCAGTTTTCAGCATGGCTTCCATCCCAAACACAGTACCTCCACAACCCTCATGTTTCATTAACATCACCCTCCTCAAAAATAATGGGCAACTAGTCTCTGCTATATTCCTTGATATGTCCAAAGCGTTTGATATGGTATCTCACCAACTACTACTCAACACACTAGCCTCCTTCAGTCTCAACTCTACAGCTCTCAACTGATTCTTTAGCTACCTTGCTAATCAACAACAGGCAACTAAATAGGATAATAAACTCTCCACACTCCTCCCAGTCTCTGTTGGGGTTACTCAGGGTTCCATCCTTGGCCCCTCCTTCTTATATTCAGAAATAGTCTAAATGCTGCAACTAAATCCGCTTCTACTATTCAATATGCTGACAACGCTACTCTTATTTGCTCTAATTCCACACCACAAGAACTCCAAGATAAACTGCAAAAGTAATTTCTAGATATTGAAAATTACCTAAATGCTCATCCTAAATCCAAACAAAACAAAAGTAATGAGCTTCTTTAACAGGAACTCCAAAGCCAAACCACCTCCTGTCTCCATCTACTCCACTAATGGCACTGTAATAGAACCAGTTAACCAAACAAAACTACTTGGTGTCACAACAGACAGCATAACATTCAATAATCATAGGATCATAGAAGCTTACTAAGCTAATGGCCCTAGGGCCCTTACAAGCCTAGCCAAGTACAACCACATATCACTCACAATTAAGAAAGTTCACATCAAACTTGGTGCACTATATAGGGCCAAACCTTAACTTACTCAAGATGCCGGACTAGCCACAGCCAGATCCCACCACCTGTATACTCTATATAGTCTTCTCTACTGTTTCACTAACCTGCACAAGTCTGATTTGCATCTGCTTATTTCCTGCTATAATAAAATAGCAAAATTTGCTGCTAATATACCCAAGAGAACCCATGACTGCCCTGCTCTTCAAAAAGTACACTAGCTTGAATTTCCCAATATGTTTTTGCTCACTCAGCTCACTACTGCCCACTCCATTATCCACAAACCTGAAAACTGCCCTGCACCCTCCAAACTTGTGCAACTAAATACCCAACCCCAAGACCCTTGGATCATCCATTAAACTTATACTCAAGGTAACAAAGTCCCATAATTACTTTGGTGACTCTCTTCTCCTTCAAAGTAGGCAAACAGTGGAACCTTTTACCCCACAATATCTTAAAAACAGATCATTGTAGCTTCAAAAAAGTCCTAAAGGAATACCTTACTCAACAATGGCTTTGCTCCTGTAATACTCCTGGCTAGATTATCATACCTTCAATCAAATGTTTTCTGTTCTGCTATCTTCTTGTCTTACTTCTACCAAACTAAAATACAGCAATGTTTTTTAGTTATATATCCAATGAGTTTCATATTACTGTCAGTAGTAAGGCTTAGAAAATGTAATGTTTTCTGTTTTACATTCCCATTTTTGTAAATTGTGATTATTGGCAGCTGTCAAATGTTTTGTATATTGTTTGAAAGTCTTTTAAAGATTTTTGTAATCTTTTTGTACTATTGTTATGGAGCTTTTCTCCCTGGCTCTTTGCTGAAAACGGGCTACTTGCCCTGCCGGCCTCTACCTGGCTAACAAATGTAAAATAAATAAAAATAAAGATACTACTTGCTGGATATCCCTGTCTTGTACAACTCTTTATTTCTATCTCCTTGCTTAGCCAACCATTAATAAATAATCTCACTTTATTCTTATTATACACTGAGGCAAAATCTCCCACAATACTTGTGTATCTTATCAGAAGCTTTAGTCACATCCCCTGTCAAAATCTTAAGCTCTGAATTTGTTTAAAACATTATCTACCACTTCCTTTATCATCAAAAGTTCCTGACCCTCTTTTCCTTTTATCTTAAATATAGACACATTCAACAACGTATTTACTTTTCTTTCTATTCTATACGCCATTATTTTCACAGATATCTTATAATTTTTTTATATCTGTTTTTTCTACTTTTTTCCATATAAATTTAATTGTTCCATACATATTCTTTCATTTTCAACCCCTTTCTTTATCCATTCATTTAATACCTCTAAAAATATTATTTTTGTCAGTCTTGCATATCTTTGTACATATTCAGTTAAATCCAGTCCTCTAGCTGATTCCAGATTCACTGTCTTTGAAATATTTTCTATTTCTTCCATTGCTATCTTTATTCTATTACTACATTATCTTCAGTTAATTTCTTTAATCACCATTTATATTCTCCTGTGGTTTTATATCCAGAAAATGTTTTCATAATATGTTCATTATTGCCTTCATGATCCCTCTGTGTCTTAACTCTATTTCCCTTCCCATTTCATAATTCTCCTACTACTTTTGTATTTTATTTTACCAGTTTGCTTAAGTAAGGTGCCACTTCCTCTTTCTTTTGTTGTAAAAAATATTTCTTTAAATATTTTTTATTTTTTCTTGATTCATTTTATATAACTTTTTTCTTTTTCCATAAATCCTTATTACTTATTATATCTTTAAATTCTTGATACCTGATGATCTTATAATTGTTTCTTGTGTTCTTTTTAACTTTTGCCATTGCAAAACTTTTTTTTTTATATTTTTCTTTCAAACTTATTTACCAACTTGTCCATGCCTTATAAAACATTCTTATGTCTATATGATCTAACCATAATTGTATACTCATGTTTCTCATTTGTCCATTTAATTCCATTTCATTTATTCTTTTAATGCCTCTACCTATTTTAAGTATCCTCCTTTTTCTTGTATCACTATCCAAATCATGTTGTTTTTTCCCTTTGTCTAGAATTTTTAAACACTCAGAAATCATGAACTAATAAAGTTCTGTCCACCGTTTATTATTCCATAAGTACAACTTTCCACTTTTTAAGATATCTGAAATTACTTTGAATCTCCCTTCTTTTCTCCTTTGCCTTATGTCACAATTAAAATCTCCTACAGATATTATTTGTATATTAGCATTAACATAAATAAGAATCTTCCTAAACATTATTGCCCTTTGCTTCTGTAAGACATGCACATATTGCAAAAATTCTACATACGTGATTCTTGTATCTTGCATCTAATATTGTCATTCTCACAAATATCACTAAAGTATAATCCAAAATTTCTATAAATTCTATACTTAAATTTGCTATACCTGAGCACATTTCTTCTCCTATATTCCATGTAACTTTACCCTTTCATAATTCCTTTACTTGTCTTCTCTCTCTGTCCATTAAAATTCTAATACCTAATATAATATCCATACCAAGCAACACACATCATTCTAACACACCTAACCTTTTTATATTCTTTACAGTATTCACATTTATAGCTAAGATTTGCACTTTATGAAGAAAAGTATTTATTATTCTCAACCCTTTCATTTTTTTTATTCTCTCCCAAACGTATATATTCAAATTTGTTTTCTTTCTTTATCTTTTCCTAGTGTAGTTCCTTTTACTTTATTAACTGCTTAGCATCCTCCACTTCTCTAGAACTACTTATTTCATCTTTCTTTCTGTATCTTCCCTTTTGTATCCCTCATTCATTCTTGAGACTCTTACCTCTGCCATTATGTCTTTCTTTTCCTGTCACCCCCTTTCTGTGTTCTACTCTAAAGCACTTTGTTTCACTTGGTCTTTTTTCCCTTCCCATTTACATCTCAATATATCCACAAATGCCCATTTGTTCACATTTTTTTTACGTTTTTGTTCACATCCTTTTGCTTTGTGACCAGTTTTACCACAAATAAAACATTTTATTTTATCACAGTTGCTAATCAAATGGTGATTTTTACCACAAAAGAAACATGTCTTTGGTTGCCCCCAATTTTCACAAACTTTACCATTCAAATTTTATACTGGGCACATGTATTATTTTTTTCATTTTGCACTTGTAAAACAACTTCACATTCCCATCGCACAGTCGATAAACCTCTGTTATCATAAATCTTTGTAATGTCTGACAACTTTGCACACAGTCTTTAAATAGTCTCTCTCTATGCCTTGGTATAAATTTGTATATACGTTTTCTTTTTTGCTTCTTTATTAAATGCCTGCACAAACCTATAAATTCCAAGGATTATCAGTTTATCTCATTGTTCTAGAAATGTTTCCATATATTGTTCTGATTAATAAAGACCCGTTTTGTGACATTTTTGTTAATGTGAAAGAATGCTCTTCCCTCTCTGTGAGCGACACCCAGTGGTACAGTAACAATGCCCCGTATTTCATTTCTATCTCGTTCCTCTTCCTACTCGCTGCTTATTCATATACAGTGCTTCCTTTTCACCACAGTCTTGTCTTCTCTTTTCTCTCCCTCTCTTAACGTTTGTGCATATGATTTCTTCCTTTTCTCCTCCTCTTCTTGTATCCTTTCCATTATTTCACCCCACAGCACTGCCTTCTTTCTCTCCAGTTTAGTCTGCTCAATTAAGTCATTCAGATAAACATCCTGCAGCCCTCCTGACTGGAGGGTTGTAACAATACACTCCACTTGTGATTCCACCTAGCCTTGCACAACTTTTGCTGAAACAGCATTTCTGTATCGTGCAAAGGCTTGGGTTCCTCCTTCATAACCTCCCTTCTCTGCTTCCACTCCTCCATATTAGCTAGAAGATCTCCCAATAGCAGACCCTTTTGCAAAGCCTTGACTGCAGTCACCATCACTCCACAGTCTTTATCTCCACTTCCAGTAACATTATTGCCCACGCTGTTGTCATACTACTATCTGCTTCTCTGAGCCACCTCCAAGGTCAGACCGGGACCAGGAGCTGTCATGCTCCTGTATGCAAAAAGACTAGGGGAAGTTCTCTGATGCCCTAGACAAATTTCTCCCACTAGTATAAATACCACCTGAAAATAGGTTCCTAACCTAGTGGGACTAACCAAGTCCTCAAAGGATTAATATATATGTATGTATATTACATGGTAGCGCATGCAATAAAACAGTATTAGTTGTTTTACAGTGGATATAAAAAGTTTGCTCACCCCTGTTAAGATACCACATTTTTGTGATATCAAAAAAGAGACCACAATAAATCATTTCAAAACTTTTCCCACCTTTAATTTCACCTATAACCTGTACAATTTAATTGAAAAACAAATCTGTAGGGGAAAAATTTATAAAAAAAAATAAAAAAACGTACAATATGCCGGTTGCACAAGTGTGCACACCCTTAAACTAATACTTTGCTGTGTGTGCACACCCTTAAATTAATACTTTGTTGAAGTACATTTTGATTTAATTACTTATTATTTAATTTTGAAATGATTTATTGTGGTCTCATTTTTTTCTATCAAACAAATGTGGCATTTTAACAGGGGTATGTAAACTTTTTATATCCACTGTAGATGAAGCATCATTTGAAAATGTAATAGTGAAAGCTGAATAAAACTGAGTATGCACTTAATCAGTTATGATAATATCCATTGTCTTCTTGAAGACCTTTGACGGTCTTTTCCATGTTTCAACCTCTGATCCATTCTACAGCAGTACAATGAATATCTGGAGAACCATAAAGTAGTGTCACAGGAACATGACAGCTCATCAGTTCCATGCTTGACCTACATTTGGCACATTCTAAAGAACCGATCTCTTTAGTACTGCATTCTACACATTTTGTGGTTTAAAAAATATGAAGCATCAAAGCAAATGGTGAAGAAACTTGTGTACTAGATATTTCTCATTGCAGCACATGGAAACAGAAATGCAAGCAGCACTACTGTAACATTCAATGCTCTGCTCATCATCATACATGAGTGTGCAAAGTGTTTATACACTGTGAAGATACATTATACACTGTGAAGATACATTTCCTATAAGTTTTCCTTAGTGTATAACCAACAAGCAAAACAAGACGCATTGAAAAGCACTCCATATGCTATATATATTTATTTTTAACGTAAAACATTTTACCAATGGCAAACTGCTGAGAAGACTATTGCATGTGTGCCATGCTCTTCTTCACTCAGGAAGCAGGTGAGTTGTGAATATTAAATAACTAAAACTGTAGTACAGTAGGTAAGCAGACACTTCAGGCTAAAAAGGGTGGTGCTGAGGATAGTGAATCTGTGGCTCCCAATCCAAAGATCAACCCCAATGATAAGTTCCAAAAAATTAGAAATGTTCAATTGGAATAGAAATAAAGTAAATGCTGGAAGTTGTTATATACTTTTTTATTTGTTTGTTTTTAAGATGGTTTGTTGTTCTTTAGACCTCACAGTTTGAGGGTCACAAATCCACTACACCCCTGCAAATATGTGCATACACTGAGACCATTGTACCTCAGGGTAGTGTATTAAAATACATACATATATTTGCACATACAGGCTATCTTTTCCGAGGATTATAATTCTAGTTTGTCGAATTTCAACTGGAACTAGTACTTTTGATTTCAATGAGTAAATAAAAGGCAGTTGCTTATTCTATGACTAAAAATAAGTGTATTAGTGGTCGTTTGGAAAAAAGGATTGATACCCATATTTTGCGGTAGCAAATGCCTTGCTGATAAAATAGCAGTGTCCTTTTTTCCTTGATTTAGAAATTATAGAATATTGATGAAAAGAAATAACCATTACAACTAACATTAATACTACTAAAATAAAATTATGCATTTGGTCTTAGAGTTTACTAGCAAAAGGAAGATTGTACAAATATATTTTATGAATGCAAATAAAAATTTAGTAAAAAAAAAAGATGAGCCACTTGAGAGTTGTAGTTAGGAGAACTTCATAAAAATGATTTAATAAATAACTCTGATTAAAAAGTTAAATTGCTAAGGAGGAAATGTAAAAGGAGAGCAGGAGTTTGGAAAACAGATATGAGGAAATTTGAAGGGTATATAAACAGATTTTTCCTTCGGATTAAGTCACTTGCTTTGCATATTTGAGTAGCAGATAAAAAATAAGCATTTTATACTCCTGATATTTTTATTTTTAGATATCGGAGAGGAAATGGAAATATTTGGAAGTTATGTGGCAAGACAAATGTTGACAATGTGCGTGTTACATGTAACTATGGAAAGAAAAGGTTAAACGTTGTAAAGCTCAGATGTTACCGTTGAGACCTGGTATTCACAAAGATAGTAAACATGTGCAAAACTGCTTTCTGACATAAATTTGGTACACTGTCAGGGACTACGGCATTTCAACTATCTAAATGTGGTATTCCCCAGGGTTGCATATCACCTCTCCTGGTGTCCTGAATGGAGTACAGTAGTACCTGATATGCATTCGTCTACCAGATAGTCCTGTGCTCTGTGTATCCTGACAGTATTACAGAGACAAAATAGCTTACCACTGTATGGTATGTCTTTCCCAGTAGCTACAACTAGTTAAGGCATAGCAAGGTATACTATACTGTAGCAAGTGTCCGTACTTCACAGTGCTATACACAACTGGCATACTTCATAGTTTCATATATAGCTGGCATAAATAACTTTGATTTTGTGCCCGAGTATGCTGGGATCACTACCATATTATAGTAATACAGGAAAGATATAGTGCTATGAGAGCTTCTAATGTGGGAGAGTGCGTACATCACATGTGGACATGGACAAAGTCGTGTGCCGTAGCATGTTTGCATACACTATATCTGTCAGCTGCTGGTATCCACTTTACTGACATTACTGCCTCAGTTGCCCTTTCTACAGTAGCTAATTGGTCATAGTAACAGAACTGTGAATCTCTAGAGATTAGTGAGAATGAAAGTAGGAGAGCTTTATTCATTGTCAGCAGTCGTAAATGTAATTTTCAACATCATGTAAGAGTAAGAAGACAACTTTAAAACAAAATGTCAGAAGTTTTTTTTTTTTCAGAATTATGGTGTGCACATGGAGAAAGAATAGCACAGAAGTGCAAAGAAAACCAAAGTGGGCATCCATAACATCTTGCTTTATTTATGTATGTTGCAGAGCAGATTATTTGTACAGAGGAAAAGGTACTCAGATGAAAAAAGATGGATGATTAGGATGTTGCTGTCCTTTCAATTAAATGCAAGCAAAGATTGCGGGAAGTCCTTGTCTTGAAAACTAACAAAGCCTTTTGTTTCACCTCAGTTACCCTAGTGTCCATGTACTCAGTTACCCTAGTGTCCATGTACTCAGTTACCCTAGTGTCCATGTACTCAGTTACCCTAGTGTCCATGTACTCAGTTACCCTAGTGTCCATGTACAGCAGCACCAGAGTCCACACTGCTAAAGAAAAAAGGAATTACAAGTCAAACGTTAACATACCTGTATACAAATATACATGAACTGCAGAGGTGTTCAGAAAAAATACAGTAATAACTAAAAGGAGAAATGAGCTGATTAAATAAATGCGCTTTTCATCATGCATCCACTAACATTGTCATTTTAAGTATGATGGTCTTGTTCAGAAATCTATCTTGACCTATTTATAATAATATTTTTTTACAATGTTCTTTTCCTTTGATGCAATAATAATACACGCTGTGCTTGGGAAATATATTCAAATGTGCTGAATGCATCTTTTGCATATATTGCTTATTACATTTTTTACATCTCCTTCTCTTTAGACTTCATTATAAAACCTCATATGAAATAACTTCAAGTAGTTTCATGATCCAGTGGTTTGCTATTTCCTGAAACAAATTTATACTTTACTATGTAATGCTTTTTACTTGGCTTAATTACCACATTGCTCTAGGACAATATAGTTCAAGACGTTTAATGTTTTAGCTTCTATTACCTTTTTATTTATCTAAACTATTAAGCTACATTGTGTTCCAAATATTTGAATGAAAATTTGTGTTCTTTAAAACAACTGAGATACGACAATATGCAGCACTTTATTATTTTGTTAACTTTTTTTAAATGTTCACTTTTTCCTTTAGTTGCATTAATGTTTTACAAATACTACCTTGAATGATCCTTCTTATTAGAATACACCACTAATGAGCAACACCCTTTTCTGTAACATGGCCAACATTATTAAAATGTCAAAGTTACCAGTATAGTACTGTTTGTGTAACATGGCCAACATTCTTAAAATGTCAATGTTACCAGTATAGTACTGTTTGTGTAACATGGCCAACATTCTTAAAATGTCAATGTTACCACTATAGTACTGTTTGTGCAACATGGCCAACATTCTTAAAATGTCAATGTTACCAGTATAGTACTGTTTGTGTAACATGGCCAACATTCTTAAAATGTCAGAGTTACCAGTATAATAGTACCTTTTTGATTTGCTTAGGTTGTTGAAATCAAAGCAGTCGATTCTGTTTCAAGGCACCATTTTTAATACATAACATGCGTCTTTCCCTAACCAGTGAGCATCGGTAATAAAGAGTTTAGTGTGGCTGCATTTTTAAAAGCAATGCGTCTCCTGGCTCCTTGCTAATATGTGTTTACACAGGTGGTCTCTCTTTTTATAGAAACAGTTGGGCAGTATAGCACAATTAGGCAAATCCTGGCTAGCCTGGAGTCAGTTGTCATCAAGTAAATTATTTCCCTTTAATATCATTTGCATTTTGATAAACTGCAACTACACTCTTGAAAATGTAAGTGAATATATTGGTACTGCTGAGTCATGCAGGTATGATAATATAATCAACTGTAGTCCACAGAAATATGAAACGCCACACCCAACTTCTTTAATTTCATTTTTGTGGATGCAAGGAAATTTCTTGCACCTCGGTACAGAGGGCTTGCACTTAACATTTCCTACTCTCGCACTTGATATAAAGGTTTTTGTTAACTGAATGAAATGTAAAACCACTTAAAACAAATCAGTGCTAGCATTTTGAAAAGAAAAAAAATACACACACGATCGCAAGAGGAAAAAAGTCTCCATGAACCAAAACAGTGTTAATAAATTCATACCTAATTTATTTGAATAGTAGTTCTACAGAAAGGGTTTTTCAAAGACAATGTGACTGATCAATGGCTGAACATACAAAAGGAAAAATAATTTGTAAATTGAGTAGCAGTACTTTTAGAGAAAAGTTTTTACTCTAATAAAGTGAAGGGTTGGGGGCAGGGGCAGGGTTAGGATTAGTGCACTTTAATACAGATGGGAAAGGTCTTCACCCCCTGAGCCAGCATACTAATGCATGCTAACCCCACACCTGCCTCTAATATCAACACTAACCCTGTACCTCACATTTCTGAAATGCCACCACAACAATCTATACCCTTCCTTTTAGCCCTTAATATAAGTCTGACCCACAAACACTCTTACAAACCCGCTAATGGTGAAACCTTTGGTACATATATGAAACATGCAGACTTAACACCTAAAACAGTTCCATTTGACACCTGCGTCATTCAAACCTAAAAGCACCTGATAAAATTTCATCACACTTCACTGTATCAGTAAAACTGAGAGTTCAACAGTTTGACAGTAATACATATATACACACACACACACACACACACACACACACACACACACACACACACACACACACACACACACATGTATAAAGAAAGAGATATAGATAAATATTTAGATGCAGACACTGTTACTGTGCAACCTTTTCAAATGCACATGTTGTCATCAGTCATTTCTGGTGACATAAGTTGCCAAAAACAATCATTGTTGATTGCAAGACTCAACAAAAGGAGAAATATTGAATGTTGCATTTGTGGTAAGTGATAATGGATGGTAATACCTAACCTTCTAGATATATCAAAACTGGTGGTACTAAGGCTAGGAGTGTGTGTGTTCATGGCTTAAGGTTAAAGCAGGGGGTGGATTTTGTGTTCTGCACAACTGTGTGTTTTTGGGGTGAGTGTGAATCTGACATGTACATTGATATTTTTAGAAATATTTTGTATAGTAATGTAATGAGAGAGTTGGGATTATTGGCTGGGCTAAATTTAGACCCAGCAGACATAACTGTACCGCTGCCCCCACTTGGTAATGTATGCTAACCTTCACTATATCCTTGCCTCCAGCCCTAGTATTGCTTTATCAAAAAACTTTTCCCTAATGGTGCCAAAACACAGATTTGTGTGTATGCGTTAGTGGTCATTATATTTTGTTTCTCTTTGTCTTCACCAATCAGCAAGTTTTTCATTCAGGTAAGTGTGTGTTTTTGACATGCAGACATTAGTACAATGTGCATGAATGTTTTTGTACATTGATGCATAACCTGTTTTCTCTCTCTCTCTCTCTCTCTCTATATATATATATATATATATATGGGTCTAGGACACATGCTCTACTAGCATATGTCCAAATCACAAAACATCGAACACACATACACAAAAGCGCTTAACTTCAAAAAGCGCTTCCGTGCATGTGTAGTTCAAAAAAAAAAACTACATTTCTGCATGGGGGCTTTGCCCCTACTTTATTTTTCTCACTTTGAGATCACACTACAGTGGGGAAAAGGGAAATTTCCCTTACCTGCACTGTAGTCCGATCTACGAAACAGGCACACATACACGGAAGCGCTTGTCGATGTTGTGCTTTCGTGTGTGTGTGTTCGATGTTTTGTGATTCAGACATATGCTAGTCGAGCATGTGTCCAGATCCCATATATATATATGTATATATATGTATTGACATATATATTGACAACCTGTTCCTTATTTGGACAGGTACGTCTACTGAACTAACACAATTTGTAGATGCTATAAATTCTAGTAATAGGTATCTTAAGTTCACCCATGAGTATTCAGAAAGTAAACTTCCTTTTTTGGATATTTACATAGAAAAATTCCCCAATGGATTGGTTAACACGGGTGTATACAGGAAGAAGTGCCATAAGAATGCATTATTACACAGAACAAGTATGCATCCGGGGTACGTATATCACAATGTGGTAAAAGGACAAGCGATTCGTATATCTAGGTATAATCCAACTGAGCTAGGATATACCAATGAGATTAATGAACTAAGTAATAGGTTTTTATCTAGAGGCTATTCAGTTAATGAGATCAAAAGAGGATTTATAGATATGCCCGTCCTTAGAGAGAATAGTGCTGCCCCCTATTTCAGCAATGGGCACCCACACAGTTCATTTACGAATCAGGAGTCCTTAGCAAGTGGTAAGGAAATAAGTAGAGGGGAAAGAACAGCCTGTTCCATTTTCTACACTAGCGATGTGGGGAATATTAAAGATGTAGTTAGGAAACACTGGGATATTTTAACTATAGACCATGAACTTAGGAATATAGTAGGGGAAGCACCTAGATTTATTTATAAGAATAAAAAGAATCTGAAACGATTATTATGCTACCCCAAAGAAGAGATGGCGAAACATAATATTGAGTTATATGGGACAGAGAAGTGCAATAAATGTAATTTTTGTAATTATATTAATACTGATAACATGTTTATCCACCCAACAACAACTAGAGAGTACATTTTTAGAGTACATGGGAATTGCCTGACTTCGAATGTGGTCTACCTGGCATCCTGTTTGGAATGCCAGGCATTCTACATCGGTAAGACTAATAGGATATTCAGGGATAGGATACGGGAACATGCCTATAACATCAGGATAGGCTTGAAATCAAATGCCCTGGCTAGGCATGTCATTGAGAAAGGGCACACACACACGTTTAAGTTTTTAATAGTGGAAATAATTACACCAGGACCTAGAGGTGGTGACATTAGGACCTATACTGAAACTAGAGAGGCGAATTGGATCATAAAATTAAGATCTGACGTTCCACCTGGCCTCAACGGTATGGTCCCTGTCAAACCTTTCTTAAAGACTAGGAAATTATATAGGTGAGAATATATTAAATATTAATGAATATATTAAATATTATTGATTTAAATTAACATCACATTATTGTATATTGCATATTCAAGTCCAGTGTCATGTGAGTTTTTAAATGTTTAAATGTTTTAACAATGAAGTTTCTATTTGTTATATATATATATATATATATATATATATTGTATATATTTTTTATATTAGCTGTAATAGTTGTGATATATCTTTAAGACTGAATGATTTTCCTGCCTTGTAGCGCTATATAAGAACTGTTGTTTGATACACAAAACATAGGTCTGAAGAAGCCACTTCGGTGAAAGCGCTAACCTGTCTTAATAAACAGTTTATATTATTTTAAACTTGGACTTTGTCTTTGAAGAAAACCAATACAGTTTGTATATACGCTGGCTTTGCTGCAGTTGGTCATTTGTTTGCTACTTCTGTTCTTTTTTATAATTCACAAAAGAAACCTCAGAAATGAGGTTCCTTCTTAAGGTAGCTGAACTTTATCCCCATGAGATAGTGAAAAAACGGACAGCCTTGGAAGGATCCTATGATGCAGGTATTGCAGATATATACTGAGGTAAGATAGATGCAGTAGTTTGTGCACTTTGTGAAAAGAACTCAGGTGTACCTGGTATTGCCCACTGTGAGGATATATTTGGGTAGACCTAGGACACACAGGAAGGATTGCTCATTTCTGCTTGCCTGTGATGTTCAGGGATTCAACACAATGAGTTGAAATCTTAAGCTGGAAACAAATTGATGTTTGGATGGATGGAAAGAAGGCTAGATGACTGGATCTTGATATGTGAATATAACACCATGCAAGGTTTGCAAAAGCACTAATAAATAAATAAAAAAAAATTCATGCTGACGAAATGACACGTTAGCATCTGCACAGTTGAAAACCTCCAGAGAAGCTCAGTGCCATAACAGGAAATGAGGGCAGATATAGGCTACTTTGAGCTGGACACTAATTGCAAGAACATACACAGCTCTAAACACAAAGTACGAACTAAACATATAATTCTTTAGGAATTGGAGCTACTAGACTGAAGTCCTGGAGTGCATGCAGGCATATCAGTCTCAGCCCTTCATTTTTTTCACTTCTCTACTTCTAATCCTGTGCCATTTTTCTCCAAATAAGTCATTCAACATATAGCAGTAAGGAATGGATTTTTGTTTTTAGTTCCAAGGAAAACGCTTTGCTGGGAAGAAATGCCCAACATCCACCTAGACATGTGACTATTAGTGCTCTCACTTTGTGACCTCTGCTGGATGGCATCCCATGTGTGGCAAAACCACACATACTGCCCCAAATAAAGGAGATCAAACATCAGCCACTTGTTCCTCTCCGCTGCCACTTGGGCAATTCCTTCAGTTTCCAGATTATTCAGGCTATTCAGAAACACGTACTCTGCATCAGCTTTCGGTTCTGATTCTTTGTTTGCATATTATGCAACTGTGAAATCAGTATTTACATGCAGCTTCAATTCAGATTATATAAATGGGAAGGGTGGAAGTGATATTTACATTGGACCAGATTCCAGAACATTTTATTCCCAGGCAAGTTGCTGTCCCATAGTTGCAAGGACTTTATAAATAGTTGCAGTTCCAGTGGTAGATTTCTGGATGCACAGTACAAATTGAGAAGCGAGCAATTCTTTACTGGAGTTCCATTTGTTGCATGCAGTTCTATCAAACTTAATGCTGTGATAATGGGGGTGATTCTTTTTCATTCCGGTCATCAGCAAAAGCAGCAAGACACTGCTACTATTCTCACGGACTCTCAGTTCATTGATAAAACTTATGCCTGCAGTAAGGACGTTTTCTTCTTACCTTAAGGCTAGGTAATCGCAGAGTTAGTATATCTAAAGATGCAGAGCGTCAGGTGGACTTTGACTTTTATTCCTGCACAAACTCCATTAAGGGGTTAGTTTTATTAATACTGTAGCAGGTGATTTTCTGTGGTGTTAGAAGTCAGCATGTTGGGTAACAGGACAACTGAACTTGATCCACAACTGACCACTGCAGCTCTGATGGGTAGAAAATCCAGTTACCTGGCACAACTTATCCTGTGAGGTATCTCCTCAAGTTTAAAAGGAATTATCGTCTACCTTTATTCATCTCTTGTTATGGCCGTCATTAAATATTATCCAGCCTTCAGCATGCACCTCACTAAACACCTAAATCAGCTTGAGAGACCTCAACATGTCCTTAACAAAAAAGTCTCCATACTCTGACAGAATAAAAGCCCGGTCCCACAAAAACAACAAAAAACATAAACTTCAAAAAGCCCAGTTCCCACTACTTAATGTCAGATAGACTTCTGAGGGGATGATCTCTGCTTAGCCTTTCGAGGCTATTGAGTACCCTGCAATCTTTGAATATGTATTCATATTTGCTTGCTTGGCATTTACCTAAATGCCATTTTTATTGAATTATAAATCATCGAAAAACATCTGTTGAAAACTCATTTTACTAAAGCACATTTTCTTGAAACACACAGAAAACAGTAGAAACCTGTACGCAGGTCACTGTTGACAGTCACCGTTACTGTGATTTAGGATCATAGGCTCTATAAGGCATGTGGGTTCAGAAGACCATCTGTGCCTTGGCAATGTCCACCCTTATGCTGTAGCCCCCATTTCTAGAAGTCTGTGTTTGTCCCCCACCAGTGGATTTGCTGTGTGTGATGGTTTCTCTTTCAAGTATGGTTGTCCAACCATAAAGTTAGTATATTTAACTAATTAACACCTGTGCGGTGTGGAGTGTCACACCTCTTGTAGCGTACACACACCTTGCATTCCATAGAATTTTCTGAAGAATAAACTTAAGTATAAAATAAACAACTCTAAATATTTTGTCAGAAATAAAAGCTATATCTTATCTGATAAAGTTCCTTTATAATTGAATGTTGGAACAAAAACACTTATGTATTTGGCTTTTATCTTAAATTTGTTTTAACTTTAGTGGAGCACTTTTTTTTTCAAAAACTTTTGCACTAAAAACCTTTGGATTAAGTGAAGTCACCTCAGCAGCTATTCTTTTGGATCAAAAATAAAAGCTATAACAATATAGAAATACCAATGTTACCGGTAAAAAGTATTTTTTACAAAGATAATAGTCGGTACACTTGTGGTCTTTCTATAAATACTATATTTTAATGCACACAAACCCCAATTTATATTTTTTGTAATACTTTCACAAATTGCTGTTTTTTGGAAACTGTACTACCTAGACATATATTAGAATGTGTTAACCAAAGTTACATGTGACGACAGGAAATTCCTCTGAGTGCATCATAGTATCAACCTATGAACCTATAATCTTTATTGAGATATTTACAGAAACATGAAACTATAAGCTTAATGTATAATTAGCAATATAATTAACACTGAATATTGCTAGAAATGGGAAACTTAGAGTGAAAATATCAGAGTTTTCTTCAAGAACAGATAAGGTTGCAGTTGATGTTTTGCAACTGCTTATAAGTTGCTTGGTTTTTGAAGCATTAACTACATATAGAAATAGTGTTTTATTTTCATAATTACTAACAGCAAGATGGGTTGCTGTGGTGGTGCAGCAGTTAGTGTTGCCGCCTCACAGCAAGAGGTTCTCAGGTTCGATCCTTGGCTGGGGTGCCTTCTGTGCAGAGTCTGCATGTCCTTCCTGTGGTTGCGTGGGTTTCCTCCGGGTGCTCTGGTTTCCTCCCACATCCCAAAGACATGCAGTAGGTGGATTGGACACACTAAACTGGCCCTAGGCGTGAGTGTGTGTGTCTCTGTGTGTGTGCCTTCTGTGGAAGGTTGGGCGTCAGGCTGGCAACTTGACACCGTAAAACTCCACTGCCAATCATGAGCGGACAGATGATCCGCTGTGGCAACCACAAACCAGGAAAAGCCGAAAAAAGATGACGACAAACACTTAGTAAGATGTCAGGTATAATGCGATATAAATGGACACTGACGTTGAGTTTTCTTCTTTCCCACCATTTTACATGATACCCCCTCAATAATACTTTGGACTCTCACTTATGAAAATATGAACATATATAAAATTATGATAAATTGAAGAATGAATTGATTGGTTTCTGTACTGGCTGATACTGAAATTAACTAGAAACAACGGAAATGAGGCTGGAATGAATGTCTTTATTTGTTAATTACCCAAACTTGTACTGCAACAGATGCCAGTGTCTCCTTTATGGACCACGTCTTTTTGTACTATTTAGAATGAATTCTGCAAATGCTGTAGTTTGGTTAACAAAGCTTTATTGGATGTTAATATCTAAATACGGTCTCCAATAACAGTCCTGATAAACAATAACAGTCTGTAGAAATTCTGGAATGCTGACAAATATTACAGTACTGATAAGTATGTCCAAAGATTCTGTACACACACACATATGTGTATATATATATATATATATATATATATATATATATATATATATATATATATATATATATATATATATATATATACATACACTGATTCTTCTGAAAAATATAAACTGAAACCCTGAAAAGTATCATTAATGCGTGATATTTGACCTGACGTTGGTACTCAGGCTCAAGTGTCTGTACCGCAAAGACCTTTTGTATATCAGTCTTCCAAAAACTGACTTAACTGATTCAACTGACCGTGTCTGAAGTATTTTCTAATAATAATAAGAAACCCGCAGGCCAGAGAGACTCTAACAAGTACAACAGCCAAGAAAGGTGCAGTAAAATGCAAAACAGTGCAAAAACAATGGATTAGTGCTTTTGTTTATTAATATAAACTTCTTCAGATCTTCTGATTTGAAGCCGTTTATCTAGCATTCTATTGTAAGTACACATATTGTTACCTTGAGACAGGAACATTCTGTAGCTTTCCCTTGAGAACTGTTAATTTCTGCACATCTTATGCTTAACCAGCAAGATATCTTTTCCCTTCTACTTAACTGTCTTTGCCTGAAACTGCATGCATAAATGAAAACTCAAATCGGACTCTGTTTTTTAGGCCTAATCTAACATTCTACATTATCAATCTTAGTGTAATTCTGTTAATAACTTTGCACTTTGTAATACTGTGTATTATTAGCTCTCATCTCACTTGGTTAAAGTCAGTCCCAAAACTGTTCTGGACACAATAAGGAAATATGGGTGTATATTGGAAGCATATAAAAATGGAGTTACAAGCCTGAGTGAGTTAATTAAGGGGGTAAAGACTCCTAAATGGGGAATGCAGTAGAGCTTTTCTTCATGTAAAAAACTGAAGAATTTATTGAGTTGTAAGAGTTCTTTATTAACTGGATCCCTTATAGCCATATAAGCAACATACATATCACCTGAAAGGAGCTTGTATGAAACTATGGATAAATTCCACAGTCTTTCTCATAGTTTAGATCTTTCAGGCCCCTGATCTTTTTAGTTAAGAAACTTCTGAAGTCTTTCAAATTGCTTGAAATGCTCAGTAATGTAAATCTCCACTCGAGTATTGAACTCAGTAATGGGTCTAATGTACAGTACAAGGAGGTAAGGACTTTTGATCTGGAAGAAATGCCTTTTGTTATGAGCTGTGCAAAATAAAATAATTTTGTAACCACAGTTGCACTATGATGGTCAAATATATGAGAGTTGACCACCCATATCCTCAGGTCTCTCCCAACCTTTTCATTTTGAAGAGGTGTATCTATACTGAATGCAGAAGCTTCCTAAATGCTTTAAAGTTGCACTTTTTCACAGTGAGATTGATATCAATTTTAGTATCCAAAATACAACACCTAAAGTCACTAGCAAATAGTAGAAGGAATGATCCAGGCTCTTCAAGGTTCACACTTTTTATTACAAAGCTGAGAATAAAGCGCTTTCATCTCCTGAAACAGAGACTGCATCAGAATAATTAAACAACCATCTGAAAGTGCTTTGTATACTATTTAAAACATGATAGGCAATTCTCATAACCAATCCACACAGTCAATATCACAAAATTGCAACTTTACATAAATAAACAACTCCATCCTCTCTTTTTTTTTAAAAGCATACAATATGCCAAAATAAAAGCATGCAAATGTATTATTATATATAGGTTCATCGGTAGGTACTAGGCTATTGGCCCTAGGACCTATATAAGCCTAGCCAAACGGTACCCTGGTTTTTGCCACCCAAGAACATTATTTCCCTGTGCCCCTGTCAAGCAGAGCCACAGAAGTGATCATTGGTGTGAATTTCCTATCTCCCATCCAGTCATCAAGATTTTTCTTGAAGAGTGCTAATGAGGAGCTTTGTTTGATATAGATAGGTAGTTTGTTCCAGAGTATGGGAAGTCTCTGAGATAGGAATTTATCCCTCCAGTATGTTCTGTTTATTGTGGTGACAAGATTTAGGTCCCTAGAGCATGTAGCTCGGAGGGATTGGGATTTCTTTACGTGGAGCATGTCCAACAGCTCTGGGTTTGACATAGCTTTGTATATTAGGCAGAGATTGCCACTGAGTAGGCGATATGCGACAGAGTAAAGCTGGAATTTTTTGAGACGGTCTGCATAGGGCATCTGTTTGAGGCCGGTAATCCTCTTTGTGAGGTATTTCTGTGGCCTTTCCAGTTGTTACGTTATGGAATGCTAATATAATTGAAAACGCAATAGTCGACCTGTAAATGTCGAAGTGCTAAAACTTTGAACAGTTAATACCCAAACAAACCATTTAAACACTGTAAGCAGGGGGGCATGCCCCCCTGCACTCCCCGCTACTTAAATATATCAACTCCGAGATCGCACTACAGTGCACACAATGGAAAACTTCCATTTCTGCACTGTATAGAGATCTCCGTTGCAACATTTGAGGTGCTAGCACTTCAATATTTACGGATCGACTACTATGTTTTCGATTACGTTAGTATTCAATAACGTAATATAGACCCTATATATATATATATATATATATATATATATATATATATATATATATATATACACACACACACACACTCCTATATATAAACATATTATATTACACAAAAATTAAATTAAAATGTATTTGCTCTTTCGTGTTGCATAGGAACAGTAGATACAGAATCATTTATCCCTGGAGGGTCCATAGCTGCCAGCCTAATCTGCCACTCAGTTTCTTTTTTCTTTAACAAATTTCTCCAGTCATCACCCCCCCCCGGAGTTCAGTGTTTACATGCTCCACATTATCAAACACAAATATTTTAAAATTTAAACAATTTTGCGAATGCTTAAACAATGCATTATTTTTTTTTTATTATTATTGTCATTTCTATTGTCGTATATCCTGTTCTTGAGGGCACATTCAGTCTTACCTATATAAAATGTAGTACATGTCAAACTAGTAGCTAGGTATACCACTCTACTAGTTGCACAGTTTCCCTTCTGAAACTTTATTTCACTTTTCAGTCTGTTACTCAGTGTTATACAAACTTCCTGATTTATATATGGGCATTGTTGACAGGCTCCCCATGTTCTTGTTCCACAGTCAGTAATTGTTCTTACATGTATTTTATGCTCCAGCAATCTTTCGAAATGTGCTTCTGTCTTGTGAACAAATCTCTGTTTCTCCCACTTTGTCCAATACCTCATTGTTCACCCTAAACATGTTCTAATTCTTTTGAAGGACTTTTTTTTAATACTACTATTGAAATGATTGTATTTAAGTATACATACCTTTTTATACTGTTCTTTAGTGGCAAGCGTTGTGCTGTTCCTTTTTTCTTTAGTGACAAGCGGTGTGCACACCGGTTGTCACTAAAGAACAATATAAAAAGGCATGTATACTTTAATACCATTATAATATGAGCTACATTGTTAACATTATAATACATTAACATTATAATAGGTTGTTAATGGCTGTTAGTGGTTCATGATTCTTTAAGCAAAACATTTCAATAAAAGCGATTTTTTTTAAAAAAGTCCTTGTAGTTCTTTCTTCTGTATTAATGATTTTAAGGAATTTCAGTCTCAGTACTAGAATGAAGAGGACACTTTTTCTATTCAGATGTTACTAAAATGGGTACTGTTGCCTTTTACTGTCTCCCTGATGTTGTGAACTTCTGACTTAAGTCAGTGCAGTCGCTCTTTGTAGTATGAAATGATTTCAGTTTCTGTTTCATTTTTTTCACAGTTTCAGTACGGCTTGTGTGATAACCCTTACTCTAATCGCAGCTCTGGATCTGTCAGTTTTGAGTGTTACCACCTAAAGGGGGTTGATAAAATGTATAAATAGTTTTACCAGAGGCTAGGTCAGGCCCAGCGGAGGATGCCCCCCCCCCATTGTAGAAGCAAGTAGTCCACAAAACTCACAAAAAATGATAGGCCACAAAAGAGCCATAATGACGATAGAATAGACTATTAAGGATAAGAAAGAAATTGTGTATTGTTACTATTATGCAAAAAAAAAAAAAAAAACAGAAATTCCAGATACAAGATATACAAAAAGACTGAGCGAAATTAAAGGAAAGAACAATACTTCCACAAGAAAAATTGTCAGAACCTCAAATACAAATTTGTGGTCATTAATAAAACAGATTTCTGAAAAACATTATAGAGACCAAGAAACATTGATCTGTTTGGAAAAAGAAGCATCTGAGAAAGTGCAAAAATATAAACAACAAACACTAGTGATTTTGGAAAAGTATAAAAAAGAAATATGGACATGGGAAAGAGAGAGAAATTTGATATGGTGCAATATTTATGCAAAGTTGAAAGTCAAATTAATCAATATAAAAAAGGCAGCCCCAAAGATACTTGAAGAGAAATACAGGCAAAGACCTCCAGATATGGAAAATTTCACACTAAAGAAAATAATACAACAGAGGAAATGCAGAAAAAAAGATTAATAAAGAAGTTAAAAAAAAAAGAAGCTGAAGTTATGGAGCACCTGTGAAGTGAGAGAGTTGGTGTAGAAGGTCGAACACAGATTACATCACAGCATGATGGAATGAGTCCGCAAAGTAAGGAGAAATAGGAAGTTCAGCAGATATATGAAGAAGAAATACGCACATTGGAAGAAAGAGATTTAATATGGTGTAATATTTTATACAAAGGAGAAAGCAAAACTAATCATTACAAAAAGAGCAGCACCACATATATTTCAAGAGAAATACAGGCAAACCAATCCAGACATGGAAAACTTTACAATACAAAAAATAAAAAGACAAGAAATGTAGCAAAGAAGATTGGTAATTGAGAAGTTAAAGAAATCGAAACTGAGGTTATGGAGTACCTGCAAACTGAAGGATTCAGTGTAGAAAATCTAACTCACAAAGCACCACAGCAGGGTAGAACAATAGACATCCAAATCAAGGACAAACCAGTGTAACTGGAACAAAATGGCCAGTTGCCATATGAAGATATTTTGGAGCCTTCCACAGGAAACCAGTATAAACATTCACTTGAAGCTGGACAACAAGGGAAGGAACAGGAAACTGTGACAACTCTGACACAGTCAATGTTGAGGAGTGATAGGCCAGTTAGTTCCCATGTGACAGAGCAACGGATCAGACAGGATAAAATTGAAGAGAATGTGCCACAGGAACATGTTATAGAACTTTCTACGGAATACCCGCAGAGAATGGAGAAAAAAAAATCTGCCCTCAATTTAAAAGAAAATCAGCTAAGAGAAGAGTCGCTTGATTTAATAGAGATAGATATATTAAGCTAATGAAAGAAATACACTGCAGAAGGTCAATAAAACCCAACAAGTCAGAAGTTGGATAAAACAAATGAACACAGTAATTAGGACTGTCCGTACAGATCCATGTGATAGAACAGAAGTAAAGAGGATATATTACTGTGCAACTAAATTAATAACAGATAAAATTCTACCACAAGAAAACATGATAGGGAAAGGAAGGGGAGACATAAAATATCATAATGGAAGTACTGAAAAGAGAAAACTATAAAGCAGTTAAGCAAGAAGTGTCTGGTCTATATTAGATCACTGACCGCTTAAAAAAGCGAACGGTGATTAATTGACCCTATGTAAGCGAAAGCTTACAATCTCAAACTGTCAGAACAGCAATTTTTTTCCTAGGGAAAAACATTGCTGTTCCAAAACACATACACACAACAGAAGCACACCAAACAAACACCAATCCACACACACACACACACACAGACACACCTAAAATCTTACACATAACCCTACACTATACTATACACATACCACTAACTATCCACTTACCTTAACCCTAACCTCTAGGTCCGTCACTATTGCACACTACTCACTCGCTCCCTAGCCCTAACTCACCTAATCTGCCCTAACCCTCACGTCCACACAATCACACACATACCTAACCCGCGCACTAACCCGCCCTAACCCTCACATCCACACAATCAAACACTTGCCTGAACCTGACCCGTAACTTTCCATTGCAGCGCTGAAAATACCAAAACAACAGAAATGGACAACCGGATTCTTTCCCTAGGAAAAAATTTGTTTTTCTGTTGCTTCGATATTTTAAGCTTTTGCTGCATAGGGTTTGATATTAGAACATTCGAAGGTTTGAAATCTCAATGTTCTAATATAGACCCGAAGTGTCACTGTTTCAGGAATATAGAAGAGGGAACAGATCAACAAAAATACTCAAGGAGATAAACGTGATAAAAGAAATGCACAATATTATAACTGAGCTGGAGCTATCATGTACTATCTCAAATAATAAACTAAAAATATCAACACAGGCAGAATGCCCAGATAAATATAAAGGAAAAGTACAAAATAAGCAATTTGATTTTTTTTAATTTTTTTATTTTTTATTTAACATTTGTTAACCGGGAAAGTCCAACTTGGTACAAAGCCAATTTTCAGCAGAGGCCTGGGGAGAAATGCTCCAGATGCATGCCTTTGTAATGTGGGAGGAAACCAGAGCACTTGGAGGAAACCCACACAAATGCAGGGAGGACATGCAGACTCCACACAGAAGGCACCCCAGTTGAGAATCGAACCAGAGAACCTCTTGCTGTGAGGCGACAATGCTACCGCTGCACCACTGCGCCATCCTGACCCCAAAACGTTTTATAGAGAATTGGGAAGCAAGGTGAAAAGAATTGAAAGACCACCCAAAAAAAGAATAAATAAATACATTTATAAAGATCCTGTGGAACATAGATGCTAAATGGATAGAAGAAGTAAAAGAAAGTATAAGACGTTCAAAGGTACAGGATATGAAATGGGATGAAGTAACAGCCAGAGAGATTGAAACTAAGTTAAGAAAAGCCTCTAACTGGAAAACCCCAGGCCCAGATGCAATACCTAACTTCTGTTCAAAAGTATCAACATCTTTGCATGAAGATTTAACCATGAGTTAGAACTATTTATATGGACACCCTGAACAGACACCAACCTGGCTAGCAACAGGAAAAACAATGCTCCAACTTGAATGAACCTGTAAACTACCCTAAAAATATTAGACCAATAACTTGTCTTTCAACTATGTATAAACTATACATCAGAATTGATGCCAACAGAGGTTATAGTCATTTTAGAAGAAAACTCAATCATGGCAGTAGAACAAAAGGGCAATAAATGAAAGTCATATAGAACAAAGGATCATCTGTTGCTAAATAAAATTATAATAGGGAAATGTAAAAAAGAGGAAGAATCTAAGTACGGCATGGGCTGGCTACAAAAAAAATCTGATGGTATCCCACATTCATGGATAAACGAGTGCTTAAAAATGTATAAGATACATGATTCACTGATCAACTACATTACAGTGACCATGAAACAGTGGCAGACCGCTTTGCAATTAAGCCATGATAAAGAACAAATTCTTATTCCAGGGATAAGAATCCAAAGGGGGGGATATTCCAGGGTGACTCTCCGTCACCGCTGCTATTCTGCCTTGCTGCATTTAACCCATTAAGCTGTTTACTTAACAGGCTAGGCCATGGCTGTAACTTGGCTCCTATTAAACGACAAAGTGGAAAGACTTCTCATCTTCTCTTTGTCGATGATTTCAAACTGTATAGCTCATCAGATGAGGAACTGAAAGCACAGTTGCAAGTAGTCAAAACATTTTCAGATGATATAAGAGTGCCATTTGGTCTTAAATGTGTAAAAGCAACCTTTAAAGCAGGAAAACTACAGCACCAAGAGAACATCAGTTTGGGACAAGAATGTGATATAAAGAACTTGAGCAAGATGAGTGCATAAATATTTAGGAACTGATGAAGGATCAACAATAAAACCTGAACAAATGCAAATAAAATTTACTAAGGAGTATTTAAATTAATCCTGAAAACAGGATTGACATCCAAGAGCAAAATTCAAGCTATAAACCAGTTTTCTCTTCCTGCCCTAACTTACAGTTTTGGAGTGATTGACTTGCCCCAAAATGTGTTGGATAGGTTAGATAGGAAAACAAGAAGGATGCTTCATGCTCACCAAATGATTTATAAAAATCAGTACATACCAAATTTGTATATTCCCCAATCCAAAGAAGGTATGGGCATCCTTGAAATTGATTACATGTGTAGATCTGCAATCATGGGACTGCACACACATCTGCTGTCTTCACATGGTGAAAGTTTTGAAACCTGAGAATAAATCTAAGATGACTTCCCTGCTTAGTCTAGCAGAAGTATATCGACGTTGAGCAGGAATGGAAATCAAACCAGAATTAAACAAAAATCAGGCAGCGACTAAATGTTCCAAAAAACAAAAGAAAGAAAAAAAATGTGAAGGATCAGATGAGAAGGCAAGAAATGTGGAAAATGCATAAATATTTATTTATTTTTATTTTATTTTATATTTCATTACTGGGCTGGTCTGACTAGGCAATCAGGTGCCCGTTTTCAACAGAGACGGGGGGGGGGGGTCCACATACATGACAGTCATAAAAAATACAAAATACTAAAGCTCCACACACATGAAAAAAATACAAAAGTCGGAGATGAGTACAAATTAATAGAGCAAACAATAGTATATCATGGCATAGTATAAGTTACAGAAGTGTACAATATATAGTGTGTACAGTATTTATGCAGAAGATATGTAATATATTTGAACAAGAAAGTGCAGTAAGTAATATTACATTCAGTTCTATACATACATTTAAAAATACAGTTCGCTATGGTATGTTTTTCTGTGTGTTTGACCTTTGAGTAGTGCCAGAGGAAGATTTACCTGAATGGTGGTAGCAGGGCTAGCTATAGTCAGTACAGGCACATTGCCAGATGAGACTGAGGTGGACTTTTAATTGGGTTTAAAGATGGTACTGCTGTTTTGCAATCTGATATCTGGTAGAAAAGAATTCCAGATTTTAGCAGCTGTGTAGGAGTAGAGGGATTCATCAGCACTGTCTCTACACTTAGCTAAATATAGTTACAAGTATAGAAAACTTCTGGAAGATCGTCATGTTGCTCAAGATCGAACACAGGAATGGTTGCGGAGAGGTGAATTCAAACCGAAAGTTGAAAGGTTAATATTGACAGCCTAATATAGTGGGCTACTCACACATTGGTTTACAAAGTCCATTGAACATGTGGGAGAAACAGACAAATGTATGTTTTGTAAAACAGAATTGAAAAGAGTCTCACACCTCATTCCTTGTTATGACATACTAATGACAGAAGGACTGTATACTGAAAGGCATAATAATGTGGCGAGACTGTTGCACTGGGTATTGTGCAAACATTATAATACTGAAGTAGCTGAAAAACACCTGGAAACATGAGCCACAAAGCATCACAGAAAATGATGGTCTACATCACATGGGATCATCCATTACCAACCGTTCAAAAGACAGATGCAAAACAGATATAGTGGTCCATGGAAAGAAGACAAAAGTAGCTTTTATTGAAATCAGTACACCCAGTGACTGCAGTATCTTGCGTATAGAGAGATACAAAGTCATAAAATATCAGGACTTGCAGGCAGAAAGGAGATCAGTGTGTGGAAGAAAATGTACCCAGGCAGTTTCAATAGAAGTAGGAGCAACTGGTCTTATAAAAAAGAATCTACAATCTTATTTAGAAATGTTACCAAAACATGCAACTCCACATGAATTGCAGGAGGTGTCCTTACTGGGCACATTACAGGTGCTGTGAAGAGCACTTCTGGCTGACATCAATGTTTGTTGAAACAATGCTAATTTTATGAACTTTATTCATACTTTGGACTTTGGAATGGGGTCCATTTTTGTCATGGTAATAGAAACCCAAAAGACTTGGAGAAATTAAAAAGAGTAGTATGTGAATGTTTACAGACATATGTTTGAAAACTGGCCCTGCAATTCTCAATGCTTTACTTCTGACCATTTCTGCACGTTTAACCTGAAAGAAGGAATTTTAATTCAGAATTAATCGTACATATGTTACACCCAGGAAGCGGACTTCCCTAGAAACATAATGCCACTTTTATCAAAATGAGCATTATTTCCTCATCACTAAACCGATTATGCAGGTTGGAAAGGCGGTTGTTAAAACTATCCGTATCTTTGCTGTTTGAAATTGGAACTTCTTTTTTGATGTTGTCTGCCTGTTTTCCCACACAGGAGATTTGGATAGTTATTAGTGAAAATACAACATTATACCGTGTCAGTTCAAGAAGATCCTGGGAGACTGCAGTTCTAACCCTGGCCATTCTAGAGTAGCAACTGTTAATTTGTGTCCATTGATATATTTCACTAAGCCATTTAGAGAACCACTCAGCTATAAATGACTGTGTAGCAGCTATGTTGTAGAATCGACCATCACATTACAAGGGATATTGTCAAAGGCCTAGATATACCACATCCACAGTTAAGATAATATCGATAGTTTTACTAACCATGCATACTATTTCATCCAGATTTGTATAAGTGCACTTCTTGTCCCACTGCCTTTCTTGGCAACAGATGCCTAGTAGTCTTCCTATTTCCCCCTCCGAGATCTCCCACAATGCTCATTTTCATTGTCTCTCTTTAGTGACTCCATCGCCTCTCTTCTGTTGTGCTTGACTTTTATTATTTCGTCCTTTATCTTCTTCCATTCCACTTTTCTTTGAGTCATACAGTGCTTCTCAATGCCCTGTCATTCTTTTCTGTACTTAATATGTAGATATATCTTCTAAACTCTTCCCCTTCAGTTCATTTAAACTGTATGCAGACCATTTATTTATTCATTTGTTTATTATATTTAATACTAATCTCAGTATATTTTTTTATAACCAAGTAGGGTCACTGCTCCGAGGAACCTTTTCAGTCCAGACTCTGGTCATTGTGGCTAGTACATTTGGTAGCACATTAAAACATCATTGGCACAGTAAGCAGTAAACCAGCATAATCAAGCCAAGTCGAGTTGGAGGCAATTTGCACATTTACAAATGATTTTTCATTCCTGTGTTACTCATAAGGAGTGGAGTAATGTAATAGTCATACTCTCACTTTTACATAGAAGTGAGTGAGTAATATAAAAAAAATAAAAGCAGAGAAGTGACGGAATGATGTACAAAGTCACTGATTTCAAGCAAGTTATGGTTTGGAACAGAAGGCCCTTCAGGTGACACTTACCACATGAGACTACTGGCCAGCAGAGCACTGCTCTGTGTTGTTCTATGAATTATTTCCATAGTTTCAGTGACTGAGATTCATTTGTTTTGGTTACGACATAAAATTACTCTGCATTTTTGTTGTATTTTTGAGAATGTGCGACATGAAGAACAGCACCCTGACTGGAGAACAAACATTCTCCAGCAAAGTGTTCATCTACAGCTAAGGCCTGCAAAAAGACGAGTCTGCTGCTTCGTGGTAGTTTGTTAAGCCACCATGGAACTTGCACTGAAAGTAATATAATGGCCTCCATTATTGTATACATGCTAAGTAGTGCTTTTGTGGTTTAGCGAAGGTAAAATAAAAAATTTACAGAAGTGCATGTCTGTGTGCATGAGAGTAAGAGCGGGGTTGATAGTTATTTTACACTTGCTAAACAGCGTTTTTGCTGTTTAGTGAGTGAAAGAAGTAAATGAAACAGAAGAAAGTCTGTGTGTGTGTGTGAGACAGTGAGAGAGTGAAGAGTGAGAACTGGCAGCAGCAGTTAAGACGCTTGCATACCTGTCTACCTCTTGGCTCAAGATATCTGGATAAAGCCTAAAATAAATGGGGACAAAGGCTCAAAATAGGAACATATTTTCAATATTGCTGTGATAAAATCTGTTATAAAATCACAAAGTTGCTTTAATAATAGAACTTGTGTCAGCATCTGAAGAGCAATCATGAGAAAGTGAGATCGATCAGCATTGGGCCTCATAGCAACCCTGGGTGGGCTTCAGTTGCACAGTAACACACACCTTGTTTGGCACTATTGCTTGAATATTATATCAGATTGTTATGTTATATTATTGTATTACATTATAGCATAGTATATTATATGACAACCTAGACTACGTTATTCTGTCCCGGTCGGCCAGAGCAGTTACACTACCTTCTCTCTCTATCCCTTCCTAACATTCCTCTTATTCCTAATTTCCATTTCTGCTTGTCGTTCTAATCCCTGTGCAATTCAGCTCATGTCTTATTTGTTCATTTTGTTAGCTTCCTCTTCCTATCCTTACTAGAATTCACATTTTTCTTAATCCTCCTCAGTTATTGGTGCATCTCCTTTCATTCTGGATTTCTTCTTCTATCTTATCCGTCATTTTCTACCATAATGCTGCCTTATCTTGTCCTGCCATCTTAGCTCAAACTCCTACTTTCCATTTTTATTCCTCTGTACCCCGTATCTTATTGTTTAATGTCTGCTTTCCTTCCTTATACCCTCCCTGTCGATCTTCATCATTACTCCTCATTTCCCATTCATGGGTTCAAATCTCTTCATCCCCAAATTGCTACATCTTCAGCCTAGCCCCACCATCTTACTTTTCCCTAAACACTCAGATGTCTTGTCTTTCCTGGCTAGTCCTATCCCTTCTAAACATTTTGTCTTTTCCTTGTGCATTATCGTCCAAGCATCCACCAATAACTACTGAAGTCCTTCATCTTATTCTGTAACTGTCCCCATGCACTTCCACTGCTAAACTCCTCCTTTGCATATACAGCCTTTCTTTCACTGGGTCCAAAGTAATAGTGAAATTCCCCTATCTAACTTCTGGTTTACCCCTCCAAATCTTCCCCTGCCCCTTAAAAGAACTCTTTAATATCCAGTTCTGATAATTTTTGCTGACATACATTCCGAATCCACACTACAGTACTTGAATCCTTCATTCTTAAATGACCAAATATCTCACATCCCTGCTCTTGCACATTTCACTATTTACAGTATAAAGTCTGTTCCTAAACTACATGGGTACCCTCTTTTATCCACATTCCAATGTCCTTGTTCGGATGCTCTTTGCTCCTAAGCTTTCATTCCTTCCCAAACCTTTGACTTTTTCCTGTAATAACACCTGCTTTCCCCATTACCTTATCAGATTTAGCAGAATCCCAGCTTTTCATACAGTGTACATCATAATTATTCTCCTTTTTTCAGACTCTGTTCTATGTTGAATATCTGTTTACACCCCTTTTCTATTTTTACCTGTTCTTACATCCCTCCATGTTATCTGGATGCAAATATCTATGTCTGTGTACTAAAGCTGCCATGAATTCACGTATGCATAATAGAGGCTGTGCCCAGTTTAGTAATACAATACCTACATTCTAGGCATCTTGCTATTATGAACATTTATTTACAAGGAAATGTTCAAATAACGGTCATACAGAACCTCAATTGGTGAAAATTAAGCAACAACTGCACAACAAACAACTAAGCAGCATTTGTCCAAAAAAAGATATGACTGAAGTATGAATGCAAATTTTTTTTGACGAAAAAGTGCAAGACCAAACACCTAGTCTCAGTGGAAGGTGATCTATGAAAATATAGCAATATGGCTATTTAGCATCAGTACGTAAGTACATCAGTGTCCACTGATGATTTATGTCCAACATTTTGTTTGTTCCAAATAGCGTTACTTGATGAATAAGCAAGTGGCGCTTATATTATGAAAACTAATACTAGGTTGCTGAGACTGGCCATATAAGAGAAAACGACATTCTTATTGGTTATAAATTCCATTGGCTGTTCTCACTGTAGGAAATTTATGATTGGATACAAGCCTCATTGGAAGGTGACTACCAAGGAAGCCAGCAATTGGACACCTAATTCATTGGTTAGAAAGTGAGAATTGAGACAATGATTGGTTATGAATCAAAAATTGTGAATCATAGCAACCAAGCACTGCAAGCAAATAAGCAATTTATGCAATGCGATAGAGCGTGGCTAAAGAAGATAGTGACTAGACACTTAACTTATTGGCTGGTAAATGTCAAGTTAGTGATTGGACAAGGGCACAGCAGCATCAAGTATAGAAGTATTGAATTTGCCACTCATTGTTGAAACTAAACAACTCATTCTGATAGTGCTTTGTCTCTCCAAAACAACACCAGTGTTAATTGTAATATCTGTCACGCCTAGGTTTATATTTGGTTTGGACGTGGTTCATTGTTAAATTGTGAAATATGTTTCCTAATAGCACCACATTATGAATGCGTAGGAAACACTTGCAATCTGAAAGTGTATCTGATTGGCCAAATAAAGGAAAATATTGTTCTGATTGGACATCATTCTCATTGGAGAGTGGCGCCGAGAGATTGAATGGATAAAAATTTCTCATTTTTTACTGGAGGATGGTGTTATAGGAAGCAGATGATTGGCTACTAAATTTTATGGTTAGTAATTAATGCAGAGTCAGCGAGAAATGCAAGGGTATATACAAAAGTATAAAATGAACACATGGATGATTAAACGAATAACATGCAGGTGTTCTACAGATTTAAAGTCTAAGAACATGAGATATATCTTGTTTTATTTAATGCTGTCCTCATTGTATCTATATATCCAGGCGGCCTCGTGCTTGATTCCACAAAGTACTTTTGAATGTTATTGGATAGGAATATTGAAGAGAAAGAAGAGATTGGAAACTTTGGCAACCCGAGTAAAAGATGATAATTGGCTAAGAAGCATATGTATGCATATTTTAAATAGATGACTTTTTATTGGCTATACAAGGAAGATCTGGATTAATGATTGGATGAAAGTGACTTTAAACTGGAGAGGAGCACACTGGACACACATGATATAATGAAGGCTAGTGAGCCGAAAACGCTCATCAGAAGATTTATGTGCTCCACTAAGCTTGTTTTTATTAAAGTTTTTTATTGAAGATTACATTTTGTTTTTAACTTTTCATTTGGTGTAAGTCATGGTGGAATCGAGGATTTTCTCTAATCATTTTCGTATTTATACTCTGCATCTTCAGCAGTGCAGCCACGTTGTGCTTTTTTGTGTTTCTATTTTTAGTACTTTGCCCAAATAAGGAAGTTCTTTGCTTTTTAGCATCTATTGTGAAACTCGGTGGCAGGGAACTATGTCCACCTGATGGTGGAAATGTTGGTTATAGATAATGGTTACAGGGTTACAGTCAGTTACCTGTCAGGGCCCAGGATTTGCCAGATCATGTAGGCACTCGGGTCACTCAACTTCAAGTACCAGTATGACTCGGTCATAGTCCATGTGGGTGTCAATGACGAGAGATATACTTCCCTGGACTATATGCAGAGAGACATGGTCGACCTTTCTGAAACACGTTTTGCAGTTTAGTATGAGCCTTGCACTGAGCAGCATTCTACCCTCGGCAAGAATGATATCACAAAACAAACAGAAAATGATTGACCTCCGTCATTGGCTTAGCTACTAGTGTCATTCTGAGAGGATCCAATGTGTGTCATCCTGGAACAACATGCTAGCTAGTGGTGTCATTACAAGAGGATCCGATGTGTGTTATTCTGGAACAACATGCTCAGGCCACACTGCTTTGCCAGAGTTGGTCTGCACCTGTCACTGCTTGGCTTTCGAATACTGGCAAATGCATTAGCCAGCCCCATACTGCCTTTTTTAGGCAATGCCAAACTAACAGACCAGTCAACGTTACAAATTCTTCTGTCAGGGTGAAGGCATTGCTGCTCAATGCTAGGAGTCTTAAAAAAAAAAAAATAAATAAATAAAAAAAAAAAAAACACGGATTCCCTGGAAGCTGTCTCTGCCCTGGAGAATGCTGGTGTCTGTGTAGTTATAGAGGCATTGTTAAAGGCTGTGGAAAGCACCCAAGCAGAACAAGGTACAATGCTGATCGCACATTCAAACCACCCTCTGAAAAAGAAAAAGATGAAAGAAGGACGTGATTCTATTTACATAAACAATCGTACCACATGATTGCTTAAGCAGCACGACTCACTTCAGCTTCTCCGTGTCCAGATGACCAAAGACAAAATCCCCCACCGTATTATTGCTAGCTAGACATCCAAACTATGAACCTTGGAAACCACTCTGCAAACCTAAAGTTACTAGAATCACTTATCATTCAGTTCAACACACTACTCATGGGAGATTTTAACTACTCCTCCTGGGTAACATACTTGACTATTAACATGCAGGCTCAGAAATTCCTGAACTTTGTCAATGCAAATGCTTTGGAACAGCTGGTCTGCACTCCTCCCACTAGGGGTTCAAATATCCTTGACACAGTACTCACTAACGTGAGGGAGCATTGCACCACCCACTACTGTAATATTCTCTTTGGTAAGATCAGATCATTAATTCATCTCCTTTGAAATAAATGTAGCAGCAGACCCCGTCCCAATTTTTTTTCCAAGGTAAATTACCTTCTATTAAGTGATAGCATATGTGATTATAAAGCTCCCCTAACCCTCAAAACATAAAACCTATGAGAAGTATATAGGAATGCCCCTGTACAATCACTTAAACAGCTGCATATGAATAGCATTACCTGACCGAATTAGACCCAGATGTAGCCTAAAAAACAAGTCAGCTTTGTAGACCTCTGGTGTAAATATATTATGCTACAGGAGCAAGTGGGAGGTGCACATCTCTGAAAAAATCCCTGATTAGTCTCAACAGGCAAATAAGGCAACTAGTCAAGTTCTGAAAACCTACATGCGAGAGTAAAATAGTCTCCAAAGCATTTTTTAATTATGTCCAAAATCTTAAGGGAAACACTCAACATTGTGC
Source organism: Protopterus annectens (assembly GCF_019279795.1). Lineage (NCBI taxonomy): Eukaryota > Metazoa > Chordata > Ceratodontiformes > Protopteridae > Protopterus > Protopterus annectens. The sequence continues at coordinate 1,118,826,960 of NC_056748.1, forward strand.
TGAGTTGACTAGATGGCACTACCTATACTCAACCAGAAGAAATAGCAAACCTGCTGGTCGATAAATTCAGGTCAAATTTAAACTCCTCATCACTTCGATTACTTCCCATGACATATCCCCTACCATTCCTTTCCTTATCACAAAAGAACAGGTCATCACTGTCTTCTGTAAAGCTAGAAACACAGAATCAGTGGAATCTGGAATTCAAGGGTGCCTGTTAAATGGCTTGAAATATGACCTAGTGGACCCATTTGGATCTCTGTTTAACCACAGTCTCCAAACAGGCTTTGTCCCAGTAGCGTGGAGGACAGCAATAGTCATCCACCTGCATAACAGGGGAACCATCTCACAATCCAGGATACTACTGACCCATAAATCTGACTAGCCTCATATGGAAGGCAATGGAAAGGATAGTCTTGGACCTGATTAATGACCACATATGAAATCACCAGACTAGAGATCCTACCTAGTTTGGTTTCACCAAGGTCTGGTCCTGCCTCTGCAATCTAGTGTTCTTATTTGAAGGTGTCACTAAGGCCATGGATGAGGGTGAGACAGTGCATTCTGGTTACTTTAACTTGGCTAAGGCATTTGATTCAATGCCTCATTTGGGTATTATATGTAAACTCACAAAATTGGGCATAAACCTCTACTTCACTCTCTGGATAGCCAATTGGCTCATGGATAGGACACATGTTATTAGAGTGTGAGAATCTGCATCCAGCATGAGGGCAGTCACCAGTGGACTACCATAGGGCTCACTGTTGGCCCCCCTCCTGTTTGGAATATACTTCTCAGATGTCAAGGCAAATGTAGCCTTTAGCTGACCAGGTTTGCTGATGACTGCAAGTTAGGGGCAATCACTGACTCCCCAGATGATGATAGTAACCTATAGAAAGGACTGACACAGATTAATGATTGGGGTCAGAGTCATGGCCTCAAACTAAATGCAAGGAAGTGCATAATAATATCCTTTGGGAATGCAACTGAAGCATCCTCAGAGGTTTCTCACCAAAAAAATACAAGTGTAACAACTGCATGTCATATGCAGAATGATTAAAAGCCCTACAAGGTCTAACAAGTGTGTCATAGGCAGACTGATTAAAAGCCCTACAAGGTCTAACAAGTGTGTCATGTGCAGACTGATTTAAAGCCCTATCACTGTATCTAATGACTGAGCCGTGACCTACAAGACAGTCTGTAATCCAACTTCGATGAAAATATTGCATATTTGCAAAACTAACTACACAAGGGTTACCCACTCCAAAGATTTAAACCTGTTCTCTGACATGAATTGATCATGCCGAAGAGACAGACATGTGTCCCATAGAGTGCCCCTCCCCTGGAATAGGCTTCCTATCCACATAACGCAGAGCCCTTCCCTGACCATCTTCAAGCACAATCTGGACCAATGGATTGTAAATTGTAAATTCTCTCCTGGGGTAGCACCCATGTCCCTTATGGACCGAGCCATTCTGTAAAAATTGTCAAAATGGAGATGATTCCTCTGAGCTGCCATGCTGAATCAGAACTGCCTAAACATGGTAAGGCCTCGCTGTCGCTAATTATGGTGGCTGCTAAAGAAGTTATTACTAGAAAATGGAAATCAAAACCTAAACCAGAACAACTGGAAATGAGATCTTTAGAAAAGATCAGGAACAAACTAATTGGGAAAAATGGGAATTCTGGGAACAATACATGCAGGGGAGGAATGAGGTTTAAAAGAAGGCAGGACTTAATGAGCTGTGTAACGTTTGACAGAAAGGGACTGGGTAGATTATAAGTGATGTATATTGTTTGCAACTGGAAGTGTGTCAGTATGGGTTGTGATGTAAAATGCTTCCAACTAGGATTATGTTGGTGTGGTTTGTTTTCATTTATATAAATGTATGATTGCCTATGTTGTAAATGATGGTTTAATAAAGATGTTTCTTGTTTAAAAAAAAAGGGCAGGAATGAAGTAATTTTGTAATGTTACGTGGGATATATGATATATAGTAATATATGTGAACCATAATGTTTATTAATGTTAAATTCATACACTTTGATTACTTTTGTATAAATGTAAATTTGCCTATGTCACAAGTGATAATTCAGTAAAGGTGTGTGAAATTAAAGCCAAAAAAAAACACATCATGACCCCTTAATACCTTTCCCCAGGGATTGAAAATTGGGTAAAATCTGGATAAGCCTGGCTAGGCTTATTAGACCTCTTGAGCAGTTAGCCCTGTAATCTCCTATGAACCTATATGCCCAATCTGTTAGTTGTACACTGATAGGCTGAGACATAGTTAGGGAGTAACCCTCTAAGCTGTGGCACTGGCCACTGTTTAACTTTAATAGTTGTGGCCCTCGTAGGTAGTTTTTACTGCAAAGAATCTACCCCTTTCTTGCATATTTATTTATTTGTATGTTTATTCATTTATTTGGTGACACTGACGTGCTAATACATGAGTGTCTGTTTTTAGCCAAGATGATACTGCAGTCAAACAAAATGCATTAGATATAAGATACCAGTCAACAATATATGAACAGCTATGGAACTGGAAGAATTGTGATAATTGCATGCAGTGAACCTGGCTTCGTATGCAACAATGGAGTAGATTAGGACTTCAGTTTTCTATCTAAATATAGAAGTGTGGGGTAGGTGTAGGGTACCAGGCACATAACATAGATTTTATTGACTTAATGAAAGATGAAAAAGTGGTAATATTTGGTATATGTGGAGACAGACATAATTCTATAATTCAGTGCCACTTTTAGATGAGGAGTATTCAGAAAAGAAGACACAAATATCACGAATGAGTACAGTAGATTTGTGAAGGCTAAGATCTTAACTACCCTAGAATGTGTTGGGAATTTGTTTCCTTGCAAGGGTTGGGCATCAGATGAACTGTAGGAATTTTGTCAAATAAAGGTGTTCAGAGTTGAGTGGGTGGTAGAACATGGAACTGCATATATTTTGAAAGCTTTTATTAAGCATGTTTGAAATGTTAATGTTATGGCAATCTAACATGGCGGTCACAAATGAGTAGACTTAGAAGGCCTTTGGACTCTCCGGAATCTCTGGATATCAGGTGTTAGTTTATGAAGGATTTTCAATCTTTGCTAGAAATTACAAATTATCTTTTGATATGAAAGTGAAGCCAATCCAGAGGATTAAGTATTTAAACAGAGTGAATTTTGTGCAAGTTTATAAAGGACAGAAAAGATTGGGAGGGGACTTTTATTGAGCTTAGTTTCTTCTGAGTATCTTGGAAGATGGATTTGTTTGTTTGTTTGTTTTAAGTTAATGCTTAAGCTTAATTTGGTGGACTAGACAGCATATGTCACATTTTGAACGGACTCTAGCAGCAGGATTGTCAGTGTATTACAAAGTGCAATCATCTGTATGGAAATTGCATTTTGGTTCAGTATGTCTGAGATGTGATTCTTCTTCTTTCGGCTGCTCCTGTTAGGGGTCGCCACAGCAGATCAACTGTGTTTCCATTTCTTCCTGTCCTCTGCATCTTGCTCTCACAACCACCTGCATGTCCTCTCTCACCACATCCATAAACCTTATCTTAGGCCTCCCTCTTTTCCTGTTAGCTGGCAGCTTCATCCTTAGCATCTTTTTCCCAATATACTCTGCATCCCTCCTCAGCATACGTCCAAACCAACGTAATCTTGCCTCTCTGGCTTTGTTTCCAAACCTTCCAACCTGAGCTGACCCTCTAATATACTTATTCCTAATCCTGTCCATCCTCATCACACCCAGTGTAAATCTTAACATCTTCAGCTCTGCCACGTCAAGTTTTAACTCCTGCCTTTTTGTCAATGCCACTGTCTCCAACCCATATAACATAGCTGGTCTCATTACCCTCTTGTAGACCTTCCCTTTCGCTCTTACTGGAACTCATCTGTCACAAATAACTCCTGACACTCTTCTTCACCCACTCCATCCTGCCTATACTTTTCTTCACCTCTCTTCCACACTCACCATTACTCTGAACTGTTGATCCCAAGTACTTAAACTCATCCACCTTCGCCACCTCTACTCCCTGCATCCTCACCATTCCTCTGTCCTCCCTCTCATTCACACACATATATTATGTCTTAGTCCTGCTGACCTTCATTCCTCTTCTCTCTAGAGCATATCTCCACCTCTCCAGGGTGTCCTCCACCTGTTCCCTACTCTCACAACAGATCACAATGTAATCTGCAAACATCATAGTCTATGGGGACTCCTGTCTGATCTCGTCTGTCAACCTGTCCATCACCATTGCAAATACGAAAGGGCTCAGAGCTGATCCTTGATGTAATCCCATCTCCACCTTAAATGCATCCGTCACTCCCACTGCAGACCTCACCGCTGTCACACTACCCTCGTACATATCCTGTACCACTCTTACATACTTCTCTGACACTCCTGACTTCCTCATACAATACCATAACTCCTGTCTAGGCACCCTGTCATATGCTTTCTCTAAATCCACAAAGACAATGCAACTCCTCCTGACCTTCTCTGTACTTCTCCAGCAACACTCTCAGAGCAAACATTGCATCTGTAGTGCTCTTTCCTGGCATGAAACCATACTGCTGATTACTAATCATCACCTCCCTACTTAACCTTGCTTCCACTACTCTTTCCTGTAACTTCATGCTGTGACTGATCAGTTTAATCCCTCTGTAGTTACTGCAACTCTGCACATCACCCTTATTCTTAATGATCGGTACCAAAACACTTGTTCTCCATTCCTCAGGCATCCTCTCACTTTCCAAGATTTCATTAAACAATCTAGTTAAAAACTCCACTGCCATTTCACCTAAACACCTCCATGCTTCCATAGGTATGTCATCTGGACCAACAGCCTTTCCATTCTTCATCCTCTTCATAGCTATCCTTACTTCCTCCTTGCTAATCCACTACACCTCATGATTCACTATCCGCACATCATCCAACCTTCTCTCCCTCTCATTCTCTTCATTCATTAACCCCTCAAAGTACTCTTTCCATCTGCTCAACACACTCTCCTCGCTTGTGAGTACTTTTCCCTCATTATCCTTTATCACCCTTACCTGCTGTACATCTTTACTAGCTCGGTCCCTCTGTCTAGCCATTCGATACAGGTCCTTTTCTCCCTTCTTAGTGTCCAACTTTTTATACAACTTTTCATACACTTTATCCTTAGCCTTCGCCACCTCTCTCTTTGCCATGCACCTCATCTCCTTATACTCTTGTCTACTTTCTTCATCTCTTTGACAATCCCACTTCTTCTTCACCAACCTCTTTCTCTGTATACTCTCCTGTACTTCTTCATTCCACCACCAGGTCTCCTTGTCCTCCTTCCTCTTTCCAGATGTCACACCAAGCACCTTCTAGCAGTCTCTCTTACTAGCTCTGCTGTAGTTACCCAGCTATTTGGTAATTCTTTACTTCCACCCAGTGCCTGCCTTAACTCTTCCTTGAACATCAACTCACAATTACCCTTTTTCAATTTCTGAGATGTGATTAATAAACAGATAACATAGAAGGCAAAGTGCTGAATTCTTGACAGACTACCTAGAAGTGGGTTGGTAGGAAGGGAATTGTAAAGTACCCTAATGGTTCTGTCATTTTGTTAATCTTTAAACTACAAGAATGTCATTGTTGCTACTGAATGATAGAAGCAATTGCAGGAATTGAAATGATGCACAAAGTTGAAAGCTTTGTCAAGGTCACTGAAAATGGATCCTGTTAGTTTTCCATTATTTGTTACATCAAAATGCCCATGTAAGGATATGTCTCTTGTTATAGCAGAATGAATTATTAGATTCTAAATGCTCCATGATTGTCAGGACATACATTTTGAAATGGTGTGAGAGGGTTGAGAAAAGCAGTGTTCAGGAAAGCAGAGTTGAGACTCTGATAATGGGATGATTAGGGCAGATTTCCAGAAATCTTGAAACATCCTTGTAGAATACTGATTATATGCTGAAGGTTTATGGCTATGATTATTTTACAGATATGAATGAACCCAGGTGATAGACTATCAAAACTTTGGTGACTATTAGTTTTTAGGGTGCACAGCCATTTATCGATGGTAGAGATTGGTATGGGATTACTGTTAAACCAGAGGTTGGGTAAAACCTAGAGTGCTTTACAATGAGAGGTGAGATATGTCTGGACACCATCTGGAGATGGACTGAGCTGGTTATTTTACAGATGAAACCTACTATATATTTTAAATTCATTTTGTAGTAGTTTGGGGTTATTTTTGAGATAAGCCAGTGTGGTTTTGATGAAGGTTTTCTTGTTTTATTAACCAGATTCGTAACTGAGTTTCTAAGGAAACAATATTGTTCCCAGAGTTTCTGGTTATTACAATACTTGTAGATATACCAGCCATTAACTATTTTTCAGAGCAGATTTTACTTCAGCAATAGTAGCATAATTTAATGTTTTTTTTTTTTTTTTTTTTTTTTTCAGGAGCAGTACTTGTCCTGAAGGTGGAGTATCATACTGAAAAATATTTAAAAAAAAGTATTGGTATCAGATTATGAAGTGATATTTGACCAATTGTTTGAGTTGGGTATATTCTAGAGGGGAGGCTTGTGCTTTTAGGAAAGATGCAATTTTTAGGTAATTCTGAAAACCCTATTTGCTGTGGATGGAAAGGCATTGGCTATAGTATTGTTTCACTTAGTCATACAAGTATTTTGTCATGGAGAAATAGCAAGAGGGGGTTGGCTAGGAGTCAGACTAAGACAGCATATTTCTATTTATTGGATTTAGATAGGGAAAAAAAAACGATTGCATGTGTCTTAACTGTGTTAAGTCACAGTTGGTGAAAGATGGATACTTTTATATTGCAGAACAAATTGATTTATTTGGTTAGAAAGATCTATTTGGTGATGACAGCTATTTATTTTTCTAGGCTGTTGAAATGGTGTTGTCCATCGTTTCACGATTAATCAACCAATGGGTTATCATTTGCAACAGACTACCATTTTACTTGGGCTCCTATGATGGAAGTAACTCGCACCCATTTGAAATCCTGGTTGGAATAACTAGGCAATAATGCTTTTGTCTGACATGGGCAGGTGCTTTTAATAAGAAGCATTACTTCCATTTCTGATTGGTTTTCCCCAGCATGTCATTTGGAGGTTATAGTAGTTGATGATGATGTAATCAGGTATTACTTTGGCAGGTTTCTGTGGTTCCCTATTACATGAGTGAAGCTTTACTTAATCGAATAAGTAAAGCTCAAACTTGTAATATCAAACCGTAAATTGTTGAATGGCCGATTTAACTCCGGGAAATACTCCCCTTGGCTGTTCTGTGGAGTATGCCCGTTTCTCCAATTTGGAGCAATCTCAGAGTTGGTATATTAAAGTAGGGGGGACAGAGCCCCCCACTTAATTTTGAATGTAAAGTTTTTTTTTTTTTTTTTTTTTTTTAATTCGGCCAAGGTCAGCCGTTTGAAAATTTTAGCTGTCGATATAACAAGATCGAGCTTTAGTTATTCGATTAACTAAAGCCTCAATGACATAATATAGATGCGTTTCTGTAACTTCCATGATATATTGATTAAAAATATGACAAGATTTGATTGGTTTGTTGATGGTCATGAGAAGTAATTAAGTTATTGTTTGTATTTTATGAGCAAGTGATAGTAATAGCCCAAAAAACTGCAGTACTCCAAAAAAACAAACAAAAAAAAAAAAAAAAAAACAAAGTCTGAGTAATATCAAAGTATTAAAACAATATTTTGCTGTACTGTTTATTCTACAAGTTGCTATGTTTATCCTGCAGGTATTACATATAGTTAGAGTTTTTGTAGTCATCAGCTGAGCAATTTACAATTGTAGTATATTCAATTTTGCCATTAGAAGGCACTCTAGATAAGGGAAAAACCTGGAACTGGCAGATAAATTACCCTAATGCTTACTGTAGTGTGTAAAGTAGCAGCTCCATACGTTTCATTCTGTTAGTGCAAAAAATCAGGACAAAGCCTGATAGAATGGTGGGGACAAAAGGACCAAAAATAGGGAAAGATTTTAAATACTGCTCTTATAAACTTAGAAAGTTGTTACAATAACAGGATTCACCTTAGCATGCGTTTTTCTGAAGGATATGAAATCTGAAACACAAATGTATATAAGAGTGGTAAGCACTAGGTAGCCTAGCTACTAAAAGAGGAAGTTTCTGGCTCTGAAATTGTAGTTTATTGGCTGTTTGGGCAGTTTTTCTATCTCGCGCAAGACCACTATGCTGCGGTAAACTGTTACCAGTGCCAGGAAGTCTGCTCTTCAATTTTTCCCGTAGATTTTGCTAGTTCTCTTCTCTCTCGCACTTTAGCTTATTCGCCTAGCACTTCATCAGGCTTTTTGTAGCAATTATTGTAGCACACATAAGTGCTATCAGCACTAGATGTCCTATAAGGAAATGGCTCCAGTACTTAGTAATGATGACCATCCCTCCTGGCATGTCTAAAGGTCAGTTCCCTGTGCTTTCTCCTATTAACCTGGTGAACTTGGGCATTCTGAGCCAGTGTAGCAACTGCCTCATATACACGGACAACCCTCTCCTCTCACCTCCCAATACTCAGACTTGTATGTACAAGATGCACTTATATCTCCAAATTGGAAGCCATGCACTCTCCAGCCAAGACCGGGAATACCTGTTCAAGAGGAGAAGGTCAACACCTGCAACACATCACATGGAACATACAGCCCTCCAGAACACCCACCATCACAGCTCTCACATAAAAACACAAACCACACACCCACCTTCGCAGAAGCTCTAAATAGAAATCTACCCAAACAGCAGAGAGACCTCCAAGGCAGAAATGCACTCAACCACCACAAGACACACAGCTCACCTACACAGTGTGCCCCTCAACATAAGCCCCTAAGGCAAAACAGCTTGCCCAGTACATTAATCATAGGTGACTCAATACTGAGGCACACTGATGTCCCACTCACTAAGTTGAATAAGGAGAAGGTAACGGCTGTCTATCAAGTGCCAGAATCTGACACACAACACACACACTCAGGTCACTCCACAACAAGTACAAGTATGGCTCTGCCATTGTCCATGTGGGTGTGAATGACCTGAGACGCACTTCTCTGAACTACATGAAAAGAGACCTGGTGGAGCTCTTAGATTATGTTGCCCAGGCAGGTATGACCCTACCCCAGAGCAGCATTCTACCATTTCCCAAAATGATACCAGAGTAGAAAATGATCGACTTCAACAATTGGCTAAGTTTCTGGGGTTATTCTAAAAGGATCCCATACCTGTCTGCTTTGGATGACATGATTGACCAACCTTGATGCTTTGTCATACATGGCCTGGATCTGTCATCCCTGGGTTTCCGGGTACTGGCAATGGCTGTTGCCACCCCTATAGTGCCTTTTTTAGGTGGTGTTCCAAAGACCAGAATACCACCATAACAGCTATAAATAAATGCAATCTGAGGGTCATGATGCTAAACACTAGAAATCTAAATCTCAAGATGCACTCGCTCAAAGCACTCCTCAAAATGAAGAACATCGACATTTGTGCTGTAATGGAGACCTGGTTCAAAGCAGCTGAAAGCACACCCGTGCTACCAGGCTATAACTCATTCCACACCTTTTGCCCCAGAACATGGACTGAAGCTCCAAAGGCGGTGGTGTCTCCATATTCATAAAGGATATGCACACCTCCAGACTAGTAGCCCAGCATAACACATTTGAGATACTTCTGGTACATCTAACATTGGGGAAGACGGTGATACAGGTTGTAGCCTGCTATAGGTCCCCAACCATGTCCCAAGACTCCCACTCCACATTCCTAAGCATCCTGGAAACTATTAGGGTCCAGCCTAACACTGTCATACTGGGTGACTTCAACTACCCCTCCATCAAATGGGAAAATTACTCGTGCACCAATACACTTGCCCAATGCTTTCTGGAATTCATCAATTCCAGTGCCCTGGACCAGCTCATTCTTACCCCCACTTGAGGAAGCAACATCCTGAACCTGGTTATTACTAACATGGGCAACCATTGCTCTATACCAGTAGTCAATTCCTCCCTGGTTAGATCCAACCGCAAACTAATCACCATGGAAATCCACATCTCGCCCACACCCCCATGCAAAGGTAACCACCATGAAAACCTTCTCCAAAGCTGATTTTGGGCTCCTAAAAGCAGAGGTGGCTAACTTGACATCACCCATGCCAATGGAAAATAGATGCATGACTGCTGAATCATACACCAGTGCACTGTGCGAACACGTACATAAATGCATGGAACTAGCCATACCCACCAGAACCAAGATGCTGTTCTCCAAAAAAAAAAAAAAAAAAAGAAACCAACATGGTGGTCCCCTGTTACTAATACACTCTACAACAGAAGGAAGAAACTGTTGCAGAAAAAGGTAAAGTCCCAAGACTGGGAAAACTCTCTTATTAGCCTCAACAAAAAGTTGAGATCCCTCATAAAAACCTCTAAAGCCAGCTATGAAGCCAGAATTGTGGCAGACACTAAAAACAACCACAAAGCCTTCTATAGTTCTATCAAGAATCTCCACAGCAATACCCAGATTTGCTCTGAGTTACTGTGCAATGGTGCCTCCTGTTCTGAGCAAACAGATATTGCCAACATACTGGCTGACCGAGTCTGTGCCAACTTTACCCCTCTGCCCCCCCCCCCCCAAGGACCATTCACAATACTGGAAGAATGCCAGGCACCCAGCATTATTGCAGTACAGGTTAAAACCGATTGTCCAAGGCCAGGAATATAGCTTCCATGGGACCTGACAATATCCCTGGCTGTGTTCTACATGAATTACAAAGTTGAACCTTCACCACATCTGTGTGCCCTGTTCAGTCACAGCCTCACCTCAGGCTTTGTCCCTACCAAATGGTGCATTGCTACAGTCATTCCACTCCACAAAGGAAGAGCGACTACAGACCCTGAGAACTATCACCCCATTAGCCTGACTAGTCTAGTTTATAAGGACAAAACACAAATCCAAAAGCAGCTGGGGTGAAGATCTCCCAAAAAAGCAAAATGCAATAACAAAAGTCCAAGCTGGGAGTAAACAAACAAGGCTCTCTCGCTATTAAATAAAAGATAAAACTTTTATTCAGGTACAAACTAGTGAGTGCTTTCATGCCTCCTGGCACTTCAGACAATGCAAACACTACAAAAATCTCAATTAAAAGGGGTTGCCTCACCCACATTATTTCACAGCAACCAATCATACATCTTCAGCAAATAAAATTCACCTGCTGGCAATAATCAACAAATATGTGATGTCAAAGACTTCACATATCAACTAGCTTAGGAAATCCTTACTTACCAAATTGAAGGTCTGAAATTATACACAAAAAAATAAAATAAAATAAAAACATTAATTCTCACTTTCACTACTATCAGCAACTATATAACCATACAGAGAAGTGATGGCAGTAAACACCAGTCATAATTTTTTTTTACTTTCTCACATACCTCAACCTGATTGACTTCGATTCGGTATCCAGAGCTGTGGATAAGGGCAAGGCGGTCCACACAGCCTATCTAGACCTCACTAAGGCCTACAACACCATCCCCCACTCTGGAATCATAGATAAACTTACTAAGCTGGGCATTAATCCCTACGTCACTCGATGGGTTGCCAACTGACTTACTGACAGAACCCACACTGTAAAAGTAGCCAAGTCAAAATCCAGCTCCAAACAAGTGACAAGCGGAGTACCTCAGGGTTCAGTCTTGGGACCGCTCTTGTTTGGCATCTACTTCTCTGAAGTACAGGCCAGCACTAAGGGACTCTGGCTAACAAAGTTTGCAGATTACTGCAAACTGGGAGCCATTATTGAATCCAAAAATAATTTGGATATTCTACAAAAGGGCCTTACAGAAACATATGCTTGGTGTCAGAGCCATGGGCTCAAGCTCAATGCCAAGAAATGTATACTTATCCCCTTTAGGAAAAACCATGTGCCCATGAATTACCACATAAGTGGCAGTACACTAAACACCAAAAGTGTGATAAGGGATTTGGGGACACAGGTGGACATTGTTGTCTCACCTTCGATAACCTCATTGCCACAACAGTCAGGAAATCCTTTTATGTGGCTCACCTCATCATTAAGGGCTTTTCATCCAGAAAAAAGGAGGTCATTGTCCCACTGTACTCATCCCTCATTAGACCCATTATAGAGTACAACGCCTCATTTGGTATGTACCTCACAAGACATCTGCACCAACTGGAAAGGCAACAGAAATACCTCACTAAAAGAATCACAGGCCTAAAGCAGATGCCCTATGCTGACCATTTAAAAAAACTCCAGCTAGACTCTGTCACATATCACCTGCTCAGAGGCAATCTCTGCTTAATATACAAGGCCATGTCAAATCCAGAGCTGTTGGACATGCTACACTTAAATAAATCCCAATCCCTCAGAGCCACACGCTCCAGGGATCTAAACCTGGTCATCACAATGAACAAAACATGCTGGAGGGATAGGTTTCTGACTCGGAGACTTCCCATACTCTGGAATAGACAGCCCATACATGTCAAGCTGAACGCCTCTTTGGCCCTCTTCAAAAGGAACCTTGACGATTGGATAGGAGATAGGAAATTCACCCCGGGGATCATGTCAGTCGCCCTGCTAGACAGGGGTCCAGGGAAGTAAATATCCTGGGAAGAAATAGCCAGGGAATTGTTATGGCTAGGCTTGTATAGGCCCTAGGGCCGATTAGCCTAGTACCAACCTATGAACCTATATAAAACTACTGACATCAACCTTCTCACAGTTGTAGTACTAGAGTATACCAGAAGATGGCAGTCGTATACACCTTAAAAAATGTATTCCAGAATTCCTAAGGCAAACACCTAACACTCGCATATCAGGCTAAAATGCAAAGAACAGTAAGCAGAAAGTTTCTTATCCTAAAAAACAACTGGCATGCATGTATCACTAGGTAATACTGGCAGTACATCACAAAAAGCTAAAATACTGTAAGAGAAATAGTTGAATATATCCTAGTAATAGCATTCTTAATGTTTCAATGGCCTCTCAGCTAAGTAAGGTTTCAGGGGCACTAGTTCATTCAGGCCATATCCTCTATCTGCCTGCAATCTAATTATCCATCTAACCTCACATTTCTCCATGTAGTTCTTATAATGTCCTAATCTAGCCCCTCTAGTGGTCATTTCAACAGCTATAAACCTAAACGCATGTCTGATGCCATATTCAAGTGTATGCCTAGCTTAGGGCATTCCCCTCGTGTTCTTTACTGATCGCATAACTATGCTCTCTAACCCTTTCTCTGAGTGTCCTGTTGGTTTTGCCAATATAAAAACATGGGCACTCTATACATCTGGCTAAGTAGACTAGGTCCCTTGATCTACAATCTGCATAGTGATTAAACACTAACACCCTCCTCCCTCGTAGTTGGAAGCATAAACTTATCATTCAACATATATGAACAGAAATTACAGGTTCTACATCCAAAAATACCCTTCCTTTACTGATTCTGTTTCTTTCTTTCTTGTTGTTCTCATAGCAGAGTACTCTCTCGAGAGATTTGTTATTTTTATAAGAGTAACTCGGTTTAGTACTCACTATCTTCTTTATCTTCTCATCAACTAATGGCATCTCCCATTTCCTTTTAATAGTCTCACAAACTGCTCTATTGTCTGTGGAACAGGATATAACAACTCTACAGGTATCTGTCCTTTTACAAATATGTTCATTTTCCTTTCTTCTTCTTTCAATATAGGGTCTACCTTTCTGTTTCCTATCTATAAACATAGCATCATTCAGTTTCCCATATTCACTCTTCTTATAACCCCTTTGACATAAATCTCCTCTCGCCCATGTTTTTATATTGGCAAAACCAATAGGACACTCAGAGAAAGGGTTAGAGAGCATAGTTATGCGATCAGTAAAGAAGACCAGGGGAATGCCCTGGCTAGGCATACACCTGAATATGGCATCAGACATGCGTTTAGGTTTGTAGCTGTTGAAATGACCACTAGAGGGGCTAGATTAGGAAATAAGAACTACATGGAGAAATGTGAGGTTAGATGGATAATTAGATTGCAGGCAGATAGAGGATATGGCCTGAATTAACTAGTGTCCCTGAAACCTTACTTAGCTGAGAGGCCATTGAAACATTAAGAATGCTATTATTAGGGTATATCCAACTATTTCTCTTATAGCATTTTAGCTTTTTGTGATGTACTGCCAGTACTACCTAGTGATAGATGCATGCCAGTTGTTTTATAGGATAGGAAACTTTTTGCTTACTGTTCTTTGAATTTTAGCCTGATATGCGAGTGTTAGGTGTTTGCCTTAGAAATTTTGGAATACATTTTTTAAGGTGTATATGACTGCCATCTTCTGGTATACTCTAGTACTACAACTGTGAGAAGGTTGATGTCCGTAGTTTGTGAGAAAGTAAAACATTTTCAAAACAGTGTAAGAAACTTCTCTGTGTGGAAGATTTTCAGTCCATATATTTCTAGTTAATCACTGTATATTAATCAGATCAGACAATAGTAGTAGAAGTAGCGAACGTAAACTCGTCAAGTCAAAAAGTAATAATAGAAAATATATAATTCTACAGTATTACTAAGTATTCGAAAGTAATCCAAGCAAGGCAGGCAGTCTTTTCCCAGTCGAAAATCCTTTATTAAGTACACAGACAAGCGATCCAAGTAAAACAAAAATAGAGTAATAATTTCCTCACAAGCTTTCTAAATATATATATACTTTTTATCAGGCATGGGAGTGGTTTACTGTGCTGTAAAACAGTGTTATTGGTACACATGTTAAATTCACATCCCTTCCCCCATCAGTGTGACATTCGAGCTGGTCCTGCCCTACCTAGTAGCTGTCATAATAATATATAGCCCTAATGTACTTTAATGGTACATCTTATTTAACCAAATTATTAAGTCTGTGATTTTATACAAGGCAATATACTACATGGCTGGAAATATATCAACCTTAGTTCATTTTGCGATCAAAAATTATATATAAATATATACATATACATTATGCATGTAAAAATCAGTTTCTATTTTCATAACCTATTGTTAATCAGTTTTTATGACTGTTTACTGCCGTCACTTATCTGTATGGTTATATAGTTGCTGATAGTAGTGAAAGTCAGTAGTGAAATTTTATTTTATTTTTTTGTGTATAAGTTCAGAGCTTCCATTTTGTACATAAGGATTTCCTAAGCTAGTTGATTTGTGAAGTCTTTGACTTCACATTACGTTTGTTGATTATTGCCAGCAGGTGAATTTTATTTGTGAAGATGTATGATTGGTTGCTGTGAAATAATGTGGGTGAGGCAACCCCTTTTTATTGAGATTTTTGTAGTGTTTGTATTGCCTGAAGAAGTGCCAGGAGGCACGAAAGTGCTCACTAGTTTGTACCTGAATAAAAGTTTTTTTCTTTTATTTAATATCGAGAGATCCGTATTTGTTTACTCCCAGCTTGGACTTCTGATATACAAGGGTAAGGAGTGCATCATCATGGACCTAATTAACAAAGATATAGGGAATATCCACACTCTAGATCCCACGCAATTTGGTTTTGTGAAAGGTAGATCATACCTGCTCAACCTGGTTGACTTTGAGTCCGTCACCAGAGCTGTGGATGAGGGTAAGGCAGTTCATACAGCCTACCTCGATCTGGCCAAGGCCTTTGATAATTTTCCTCACCTAGGAATTCTTGATAAGCTCACCAAACTAGACATCAACCCCTATATCTTTACGTGGGCTGTAAACTGGCTCAGATAGAACCCACAGTGTGAAAGTAGCAGACTCCAAGTCAGACTGCCGACCAGTCACGAGTGGAGTCCCACAGGGATGAGTCCTGGGTCCTCTCCTCTTTGGCATCTACTTCTCAGAAGTCCAGGCCAACAAGGAGGGACTCTGACTTACCAAGTTTACAGATGACTGCAAGTGGGAGCCGTTATTAACTCCCCAATTGATGTATGTACACATCCTACAGAAAGGCCTCACTGAGACCAATGACTGGTGTCGAAACCACAGCCTTAAGCTTAATGCCAAAAAATTCATCATCATCCCCTTTGGTAAAAATTCAGTTCCCACTAATTATCACATCAGTGGGAGCCCACTGAACACTGAAGACGTTATAAGAGTTTTGGGGACACAGGTTGACAGCAACCTCTCCTTCGACCACCACATTTCCACTGTAGTCCAAAGGCCCTTCTATGTGGTACATCTCATTACCAAGGGTTTTGCATCCAGGAAAAAAGAGGTCAGCATCTCTCTCTACTCTTCCCTCATTATTTCAATCATCGAGTATACTGCCCCATTTGGCATGTACCTCACTAGACACCTTCAACAGCTGGAGAGGCCACAAAAGTACCTCACAACGAGGATCATCCGTCTTAAACATGTCCTACATGGACAGACTCAAAAAAACTCCAGCTAATCTCTGTCTCATATCATCTACTAAGAGGCAATCTCTGCTTGACTTACAAAGCCATGTCTGACCCAGCTCTGTTAGAAAAGCTACATCTAAAGAAATCCCAATCCCTGTCCACCGCATGCTCCGGAGACCTAAACCTCATTACCACAATCAGCAGAACATGGTGGAGAGGCAGGTTTATAACTCGGAGACTGCCCATGCTCTGGAATAAACTTCCCATACACGTCAAGCAGAGCACTTCACTGGACCTCTTCAAGAGAAATCTTGAGTGGATTGGAAATAGAAAGTTTACCCTGGGGATCACTCCAGTGGCTCTACTTGATAGAGGCACTGGTAACTAATGTCAGGTGGCACGATGATAGGGCACTTCTATGGGCTAGGCTTGTAAAGGCTCCAGGGCCATTAGCCCAGTACAGACCTATGAACCTATTATTTAGTTAGTTCAGTACTCAGATCATCTGAGTGATTTGTCAGAAAATCACAAATTTTATGAGGAACAGAATAAAAGTATGAGACAAACATCTGGACAGTTGAGAGGTATGAGCAGCTCTAATCATTTGTAACCAGCAATGTAGTGGATGCTATGATTAGGCTGCATCTTGTACCAAAGGTTATTTAGTGACTGGTTAAAAAAAACAAACACTACAAGGGCAGCTCTTCAAAAATGGCTTGTATAGTTAATAAGATGGAGGTACATTCACCTAGCCAGGTGGTCTTGGCATATCTGCAGTCTAATATTTTATTCAACAGATTATATGACTCAGTTTTTGCAATGCTTCAGAAGAGAATACATTTTCAAGGTCTGTGTGTGTGTGTCTGTCTGTGTCTGTCTGTTCGTAGGGAGATTCTGGTGAAATTAACATGTTTAGACAGTCTCCACTTTGACTAAGTTCCACTTAACATAGAGGAACTTCATAGAATGGGCTTGTGTCTGACAAGAAGACAACACCCATTGCTGCAGTGGTTGCTAACAGTGTTGGGCACGCAGAAATTTCTAATGTACACTAGGAAGGGCACAGGCTTTACTATTAAAGAACTATCACTACTTTACTTAGAAAACGCTGAACTATTTAAATACACTTTTGCACACCTAATTATAATAAATTTGAAATACTGTATAGTGTTTAAAAGTAATAAACAATGTAAGACATCACAAGGATTATTCACCAAAAAATCAAGATCAATAACATATTCCAGTATAAAAGTCCACATGCAAGTGAAGTGAATGGCTGTAAAATATATCACTCTCAATCTTCAAAGAATTGGTTCCTTGTTCCAAACCACGATAAGAACACCAACACGAACAATTCCAGTATAAAAAGATTTATTGTATGCTAGCACTGTCAGTAAGCGCTTTCACCTCCACGGCTTTATCAAACTACAAAGTGCATAGTCAGTAAAAACATTTAAATACAATGAAATCAAACCCAATAGGTACAAATTAAGACAACTAAAAATGACATCATTAAATGAGGGCACACCTTTCCTGAGTTAACCCTTAGTGGTGAGCATATACTATGGTCTAAAAATCCTCTTCCTCTTAAGGGCAGGTTTCACTTGCACCTTGTCATTAATGCCAGGGATTTTATCTGCCCTGAGCCTAATAATCCATTTAAGTTCACATTCTAAAAGGCAAGTATCTACATCCCCTCCCCTAATATTAGTCTTTAATTGTTGCAGTACACTAAATACAAACTCATTGTATTTAAATGTTTTTACTGACTATGCACTTTGTAGTTTGATAAAGCCGTGGAGGTGAAAGCGCTTACTGACAGTGCTAGCATACAATAAATCTTTTTATACTGGAATTGTTTGTGTTGGTGTTCTTATCGTGGTTTGGAACAAGGAACCAATTCTTTGAAGATTGAGAGTGATATATTTTACAGCCATTCACTTCACTTGCATGTGGACTTTTATTTTTGACTTTTTATTTCAAGTTGCAGTGAAGTTAATCTGTTTGGTGGTTTGTGTTGGCTGTTTTATTGTTAACATATTCCAGTAGTTTGAATAATGCGTGTGTTTGGAGGATAGAGGGCAGAGATGAATACTTGCTTTACAAGTGTACAGGAGCCCTGATTCTACACTTTCAAGGTATCCTACAGAAAAGAAAAGCAGAGAGGCCTATGGCTTAAGGTGTATATGATAATTATCTCTCATCAGTTTTAGCATTAAAAAAGTCAGTGAAGCTCCAAAAAGTACATGTAGATTAATTTAATTTAAATAAATTATATCATATATAATAATAATATCCTATAGTACTTATTTGCAGACTACTACTTTTGCACTGCAGGGTTTGCACACAGTTAACGATTTTTTTTAATGTAATTTTGTTAAATAACACTTAAATCAGCAGTGCAGCGGATAGCATTGTCACCTCGCAGCAAGAAGTTCCCCAGTTCGATTCTCGACCGTGCTGCCTTCTGTGCAGAGTTCGCATGTCCTCCCCATATTTGTATGGGTTTTCTCTGAGTGCTCCAGTTTCCAAAGACATACAGTAGGTGGACCGGATGCTCTAAATTGGCCATAGTTGTGAGTGTGCATGTAAATGTGAGGTGTAGAAAACCATAGAGTGGCTAACCATCTAGTGGTGTGAACCTTGGCTTTAAATGATCATTATTGTCAAAGTGGAACCCTGACCCTCTGTGAAAAATGGGAAAAAGAGGTTGTGGATGGGATGGACATAAAAAATAGCTGAAAAGAAGCCAGCTTTTTATAAATACATGTAGCACAACACAGGATCAGCAAATACCAATCCTGAAAGACTCCGATTTTTAAAAAACCAAAGCAAAAAGAAAGACTGCGTACTATGTCACCTTAATCATTACAATCTTGGTGCTTAATTTTCTTAAGAGGAGTTCCCCCATCCCCCACAGAAAGATGATAAAAGTCCCTCACCTTTCCGTTGTTTCACAGCTTTTATTTTCTATTCCTTATTCTCCCGCGAAGATAGTACCCTCTTATAAGTTCTAATGTCATTCACGCCAATCAGCTGCTTCCTCTGTTGGGTATCCCCCTTTCAGCTCCTTAGCCAGCCTCCTAACACAAGAATGAAGGACTTTTCTGCTGGACTCCATTATTCTCTTATCATCTAAATCAAAAATCCAAAACTCCCATGTCCTAGGAACTGTCCAACCAAGAATCATTTCCCACTCCATAATGTCTTCCTACTGTCTTTCAATATCTTGACACAGCCACAGGATATGGATATTTCCAATGGCTTGATACCTGCATCTCCAACACTTCCCTTACCCCATGCCATTCATCTCCTGAATTAGCACTGAGGGTTTGAATCATCTGTGAAACCACCTCATGTGATGACTCCACACCAAAGGTAAAGCCTTCAACCTGGCCTCTATTTTTGGATAGAATTCCCATTTCTGTTGGGACAAAATGATGCCCCCATTTTTCCTCCCATCTCTTTTGCAATCCCTCCGTCTTCTTACCAAACTAGGATGCTATATATTCTACTGCATCATAGATTTTCTCTTTCCACATTGTTCTTGTTTTTCCATGAATCCCTAACCACTCCTACCATTGTTTTTAAGCCTATGCCAAATGTCTTAAAACAGCCCTTAAAAGCATCTGTTAATGCATGATCACATTTTTGCAGTTATCAGGCAGCTTATATTTTTGTTTAAATTCCTCCCAGAAAAAGAAAACCTAACAACCTCTGTCAGTTGCTTGTAACAGAGAAGCTATAGATGTAATACATTTATTCCTCCATTCCTTCCAAACTATTGTCTGACTTTTGAGATATTTATGTTGTGATTGTTCCATAACAGTACATAAATTAAGCTCAAAGCTCAGCAGGATTACCTTTTAAATTTTCATAAGCTTTACAAGCACCTCACCCTTTAGGCAATCTCCCTCCTCCGCTCTATACCTCCTGAATGTACAACTGCCACAGCAAAAATTTTAGCATTCCCCAGCTGCCCAATTCCCTTGCAAGTCATGTACTGGGGATTGGAGGTTGACATAATGGTTAACATATTTACCTCACAGGCACAAGGTACAGGGTTTGATTCTAACCTTTGAAAAGGAAATTGGCTAGGCTTAAAATTTCCCAAAAGAACAGGTAGCCTAGTACTTATCTATGAAACTATGTCCCCTATCATTCCATATAAACATGTTGCAAACACTTTGAATCTTTACATGCCATTTGCTACCACCTTCTCAGCTGGCAAGTGCCTACTAACACATATGACACTGAGGTGAATCATCATATGAATAAGATTAACACTGCTCATTAATGGAAAAAAAAAATGTTGGCCCATTGAGCAAACAAAAGAGTTGTTTACTGGCATGAGCTATCATGGTTAGTTTCTATGACAGACTGCTCACTCTCCATCATAATTTTGTCCATGTATTTTGCTGATAACCTCTCACCTATTCTGTATTTTTCTGTCAAGTTGGTATCTCAAGTTAGTGCTTACTCTCAACCTAACTTGAACTGTTTTAGCCCATTTACATTCCAAACCCGAGATTTGTTTAAATACCTCAAACACATTAACCTCTGATAATATAAGATAAATCCTGTCCAATGCTAAAATATAGTTATCTGCAAATAGGTGGTGGATGGTCTGAGAGACATCTTTCCCCAGTATCTGCATCCTCTTCCTGATCCAGGCCTTTACCACTAATCAAAAATCTGTCTAGCCTGCTGGCTTGATTACCTTCATCTCTTGAAAATGTGAAAGCTTCAAGTGAGGATGATGCAATCTCCACATATCCACCCAATTTTCTTCTTTAATTCATATTCCACTACCAACATTGATTAACATTACTTTCTGCTTTCCTTATGGCCAAACTTCCTGTCTATCCTCCAGGTAAAAACCACATTAAGATCTCCCCAAGTCAGTTCCTTTCATATTACGGGAGGCCATATCGCCACTGCTCATAAAATCCTTTAAAGAAATTTGGGGAATTTTCACTGGGGCCATTTCTTTTCCATATCTTGCCTTCCTACTCCTCTGTGTCAAACCCCATGATTATCATTTCCCCTCCTTGCTGCTCTAATTACTCACCTATATTTTATAGCCAAGACTACCAACCCTCAGTTCCACCTTTTGGAAAGAATCCTATAATCCAATAAAGTACACCCCCCATTTCAATATCTTCTTTCTATTTAACTTAATTTCTTGAAGAAAGACTATGCCTACTTTTAGCCATCTTAATTTGCTTCTGATTTTTCCTCTTTTAATGATGAGGTCTTCCCATATTCCATAAAACGAGTCTTTCCATAACATTGCCCCATCCCTAAATTTACTACCCATGACTCCTACTCCTCCGTTAGGTCCCAAGTGAGGCCAGTCATGACAAATGGACCCACCTAGGATTTATACTTTGATCTCAGCTGTGGTAGCTAGGATAACCAGAAAATACTAGCATAATGGATGACTGTTCCTTATGCCCTTAATAGAAATTACAACTTCTTAAACAGTTCTGCTTACCCTTCCCTGATCCCTTGAAGAAGAGAAATAGCATTTATTTACTTCTCATAAAAATTTTCCTTATATTTACAGGTAGGACAATTTGCTATATCACATACAAAAAAGGCTTCAAACCTACCAGCATTCAGACTGGTGACAGGACAATGAAGTACATTCATTCCCTATCCGATATTGAACCTCATGATCTGAAGTAAAAACATTGTTAAATAGCAGACGTACACTCATTAAACATGGCATAAGACCAGCAAAAGCTCTCCAAAACAATTATACAATAATAAGTCGAAACAGCATAACTAACTCCCTGTATTTCGCAATGTAAAATATCAACTATGTGCTAACCGTATTGGACAAACTATTTGACTAGCAAATCCTTAATGATCTTGGTATTCTTTTACAAGGAGCTGCTGTTCTTAAACAGTCATTTTGTCAGTAACAGAGTCCAAAATGGTATTTTCAGGCCTACTCTCTTCCTCTCCCACGTCTCTTGCTTAGACCATCATGTTTACTATAGCAGTACTAGTGTATGTCAGTGTCTTGCCCTATCAGAAATGGTAAGGATCATTTGTTACCAGAAGGGGCTTCCCTGTGGTCATTTACAACAGGACAACATGGGGATTCACCTTCAGGTACCCCAACCAGTCGATCACAGTAACACTCCTCTTTCCCTTGTCTGTGGGATATGCTCATAGCATCAGAAGAATCCTCTTCATTATGAGATCTGATTCTTCTGCAAATAGCGGAACAATCCATTTCTTGGTAACACCTGCAGTGTTGCCAAGGTGCCAGGCATAACTTCAATTTCTGCCACCTTAGTAACATGCTGTGTGGCACTCTTAATAGTCCCAGAAGAGGCCTGAAATCGGTGTCTATCTTTATATGCATCCTGTGGTGAAGCGCATCATCTGCCCATCAACTACTGCCACTAAGACCATTGGATAGGCTACCCATCATATGATGGTCAGAAATTTCATTTCAGTGTGAATCCCCGAGAATGTAATCCAGGAATGGTCTAATTTCCTCCAGTTCACGCTCTGTGATGGAGGTAAGTGTTATTCAACAAACACTTTTTCCCATTTTTGAGTGAAGCTTAATAACTTATCAAGGATGTTGAGACATTGCATCCCTCCCACACAATGTAGCCCATCTATCTTCCAATCCATATCTGTAAGAGTCTAAAAAGAATCCATCAGTTTTCCATCTGATAAACACAGGTTACTTCGCCTCTGGCTTTTTTACAGGTCCTCTACCTTGGAACAGAATGTGTTCACTTTGAACTTTAACTCTGTTATTTGGTATAATTGCTTGTAAATGTCCTCCACGTCAATAGCTGTGTACTCTTCTATAGATTTAATGCCACTTTGTTGTTCAGTAATGTTGTTCTCTAGCCAGCTCTGTAAGCCTTTAGTCTCAAGGAGAATGTCTTGAAGGGTTTCCAGAATTTGAGATAATTGTTTTTCCAATGGATCTGGAAAAATTGGCATTGAAATCTGTTCTCTCCCTGTCACATCCTTGCCTGCATTGTATTCATTCTCACCAGACATCAGGTTGAGAGATTGTTGATACTGCAGGGCTTAAGGAGTTCAGAGAATGTTCCCCCACGTTCCCCCACAGTTAGAGTTTATGGTCATCAAGTGAGCAGCTTGGGAATTAACATCAATGAAGTAAGTCGAGCTAGATTATTAGAAGGCACTTAAGGTGTAATAAATAGCTTTACATGATAGAAAAGGTACCGACTGGACATTGCCATCAAGTAAAGTGACATATTTTATAATAAAGTATTATCTATTTAAAAATATTCCTTATAAATCAGTTAGCCAGCTGTACAGTATATACTGTGATAAGGCTGTAAACTATACCTAAAGCTATTCAGTGGTAAGACAAAAGTTACAAGGGCAACTCTTTAGTACAAGCTTGTATTGTTATTAAGATGACGATAGCCACACCTGCCCATGCAGTTTATCATTCCTGTGGTATAATAGTAGATAAGTACCCATAAGACTCGGTTGTTGTAAAACTTAGCTGTTGGCCTGTAGCACAAGACAGTACAGAATTAAAAGGTGGAAACTGTAGCTGAATTAGCATAGTTTTAGGCTTTTGTTCTTTGTCTGCATTTGCTCACATAACATAATAGTGCTTCATGTGCTAGATGGAATTGTGCCTAGCAGTACTTGGGAGGGGGTGCAGAGAAAACACTGCTAGTATCCCCTCTCTTCTTCAAAGGGTAGTAGAACAATAAAACAAACCTTTTGCACAAACAAAAATGCGAAGGGCACCATTTATTTGCTTACTGCCAGCTGAACTATTATATAGACTATATTACTTGGGGCTCAGTATTCTTCCTGTACCTATCCCCAGGCACCACAGTTTTGTTTTCTATGAAGCAGTTACAGCACAGGGATGGGACAGTCCTATACTGTGTGACAGCCATACTCCAACCCATCCACATATTATTTACTTTACAGCCATAAGGCAATATCCCATCTAACTCAGCCAATTGCTGATCATCCTGACAACCAATCACATAATTTTCTGTATATCTTCCAGCCACACCTCATTTCATTCAGCCAATTGCTAACCATCCTCATAAACAATCAGATAAATATCTACCCAAGATACCAGTATTAACTCAGCTACAAAAGCTACTTTCTTCCACTAATTCACTTTATATCCATGTTTAACATTTTATATTCCAGAAATTTTCTTCACCTCTGTTCCAGTACTTTTCCGTACCATAGCAATTTCTAGCCATTGTATTGTCCCTGAACTTCATCCCAAACACTTTTCTACCACATCAATTTGAACCACTCTGGTCTCTCTGCAGTAACAGCATATGTAAACTGATTTACTCATACAATTGTCTATGTTGTGCACCTGCCTAGTAAACTCCATGGATGGCAGTTGCTGTTGACTGGGTCACAGCAAGAGACAAATACAACCTGAGGGCATGAATGCATGGGTTATCTGTCCATGTGGTAAATTAGTTTAGTATGACCTCCAGGCAGTGGCGGCTCGTGATGATATAGGACTGCAGCCCCCCCTAGCTGTGACCACACAATGGTACATTCCTCTTAGAGCCTATATTTACTGCATAACATAATCCGGACTGCTGCCTTCCCAGTCCGGATTCAGGAAGAAGGCAGCAGACTGCTAATTTTCCAGAAGTCTATGCAGTGCTAACCACATAGACTGGAAAGGGATCGGACTGCAAGGTCTGCGGTCTTGAATGTTGGAACGAGCAGGAACTAGAAACCAAAATTGTGTCCAGCAGAAGAGTTGGTGCATTGAAGTTAGCTGTCTGTGACGAACAAGATTTTTGCTGCTGATTAAGTTAGCTGCCTTGCTGCCATGAACAGAATGGTTGCCTTATTTCCATGAATGGGGGTTTGGGTTGCCTTGAACAAGGCTGTGAACAGAATCCAGTACACGGTATGTGTTAGGCATGCTGACGTGAACGGAATGGGGTTCAAAGTGTGTGTGTGTGTGTGTGTGTGTGTGTGTGTTAGGCTTGCTGCAGAGGTTGGATTATTTGAACAGAAGGGTTGTCTTATTGCTGCCATGAATGGGGGTTTTGGTTGCCTTGAACAAGCTTCCGTGAACTGAATCCGGTACTGTTAGGCTTGTTGCCTGGGTTGGTGCATTGCAGTTAGCAGTCTGTGACAAACAAGATTATTATTGCTGCTTGTTGAGTTAGCTGCCTTGAACAGAAGGTCTGCCTTATTTCCGTGAACAAGAGTTTGGTAAGGCTTGCTGCCGTGAATGGTTGCCTTATTTCCATTGCCTAAGGTATGTGTTAGGCTTGCTGCCATGAACAGAATGAGGTACAAGGTCTGTGTGTTAGGTTTGCAGCACAGGTTCTCTTTGAACAGAAGGGTTGCCTTGAACAAGTGTGTGTGTGTGTGTGTGTGTGTGTGTGTGTGTGTGTGTGTAATGCCTCAGTTCCTTTATACTGCTGGTTACAGATCAGGCTTGAACCCTCTACCTTCAGTATAGGTAACAAGAGCCTGAATTCCCTACCCACCACAGTTTCTGAAATTTTTGCAGATTTTTGCCTCATATTTCCTGTTCTGTTCCTCATAACATCTCTGGTTTCTGAATACTTAAATCCTTACATATTTCATGGTGCAGTGGTAACATTGTTGTCTCACAGCTACATGTTCTCTGGTTTGATTCTTGGCTGGGGTGCCTTCTGTATAGAGTCTGCATGTTGTCCCTGTGTTTGTGTGGGTTTGCTCTTGTGTCCTCCCATGTTACAAAGACATGTATATTTCTCCATGTCTGCATTATTTCTCCCTGGGCCTCTGCTAAATATTGTTTTTTTTGTCCCAAGTCAGAATTTCCTGGTTAACAAATGTTAAAATTGACAGGCATATGAATTTCAGACTTCATATTCTTCAGAAAGTACATAGTAACACAAAACCTTTTATTCTAGCAATTTTCTAAATTTATAACATGAATATTTTAAATTTGTCCCTATTTTTGGGACTGTATCCCCCATTATTGGCTTCTTCCAGGTTTTTTTGTGCGAAGGTTGACAGCTATGGTGAGAACTGAATTCACTAAATGGTAGCCATTTAAGTTTCAGTCTTCCTCTCTTTTACAAAACAGCTGATTTGGCATAGTGGTATGTTACTCTGAGTGTTTTGCACAGGGACCTGGGCAGTAAAATGTATGGTGGTAACAGCATTATTTTTATTCTAGGAACTTTCCAAGATTATACAAGCAAACAAAATTGAATGTGTCCCTGTTTTTTGGGTTTTTGTCCCCCCCAATAAATTTTGGCTTTTTCCCCGATTTCTTGTGCTGCGAAGTTGAGAGATGCAGTTGAGTATCGATGAGATTTTACAAGGAGCTGAGAGCTGCAGGGGAAGAGAAGTTTAGTGCTGCCTATGCGGAGTCTGCTTGCATTGTTACAGGTAGTGTACTTGCTTTTAATGCAGAAGGCTGTGGGTTCTACTCCCACAGGGGGTGGATGCTGTCGTACTGAGAATGTCCTATTGCAATATTATGTAATATAGGCAATTTATTCCTCAGAGGCAACAGGCACTTTTATTTATAGATGAAACAATGAAATATAAAGTTGCTTGCTAACAGCAACCTCTTCATTAATTACAAATCTCTTTAATGTGGAATTATTTAGATGACTGAATTCTGCAGAGATTGTTCATATTTACTGACACTGGTGGATTGTATAAGTTTGATTAGACTTTTATGATGGAAATGTTCTCATTTGGGCAGTTTTGCATTACTGATGCATGCATTTTGAATTATTGTTTACTGGAAAAATGTTCAAAACAAGGGGCCTATCATTTGAAAACAGCCCAAAGTTAATCTTTATACTACCCAAATGTATTTTCTTTGAATGTGCGTTTCACTGCTGTTTCAATGAATGTGTTTCAAGGGCAGAGTTTTAATACCAAGTTTATTTTCATTGTGAGACTGCGTTGCTTTGTTCAGCAGATGTCTATTAGTGTTTGTGCTGTAAAATGTAAAATAAAACTTTCAAATGAAATCCAAATCATCATAGAAGTAAAGCAGTTTGCACATTGCAGTGTTTATGGCAAATGGGGCAAAATAGCCAAGTAATGGGACATTGGAATGGCTTCAGGGGGTGGCTTCATTTGACCATGATTTTATGAGGGGGAAGGATGGCAAACTCAAACAGCCCTGGCTCGGCTGAACTATACCTCTCAACTGTATAGATTTTCACAGAATGAAAAGATTTTTACTTCTTATATTTAGTTTGTTCCTCATAAAAGTTGTGGTTTTCTGGCAAATCATTTAGGAATTAAGTCACTAATGACAGACATTGAGTTTCAGACTTCATAACGTTCAGAAAAATGCATGTTAAAGCAAGACCTATTCTATCAACTAAGTTTATAAAAGAGCAATTTTTAGTACTGTTTGTATGTTCCCCCAATATATTTGGCCTTGTCCAGATTTCCTGCATTAACAGGTTGAGAGGTATGTGCAAATTCCTTTATAGAATTGGGCATATACAAACCTCTCAACTGTCCCTGATTTTGGCTCAAAATGTTGCTCTCCCTCTAATAATCCCTCCGCAAAATGGCAATTTTGGAAGAAAACGTGGAGGATTTACAATTAATAAATAACTGTAATAATCAGAGTTATTCATTACTTTTACTTCAGAAATGCATGTAGATTGATTTATTTTGTCAGCTCAGGCTAACAGTACTAATATTAAAAAGTGTTCCCAGCTGTATTGTGTGGCTATTTTATATTTTTCCATCACATTTTTGGTCCAATTTTTCATAAAATTGTGGTTTTCTGGCAAATTAGTGGCAAATCATTAAAGATTGAAGTAAGAAAATAATGACAGACGTTTCAGTTTAAGATTTCATACCCTTCAGAAACTTCATACTAATGCAAGACCTACTATTCTGAGCAATCTTTAAATATTGTTTTTATTTTTGGGCCTTTGTCCCACTTCTATGTATGGCTTTGTCCAGATTTTGCTCTGAGGTTGAGAGGTATGACAAATGTCAGAGCCTTCGCAGTCAGCCAGAGACATTTCAAGTTGTGACATACTTGTTGCACCCCACTCAACCATGTAGTGACTCTGGATGTGTCCAAGAAAGGCAAGGAGCAGTTATGTAGTGGAAGTGTGCAGAGTATCCCCCCATCGAAGGTAGACGCAAGTACTACATTGGCTTTTCATCTGTCCTTGATTTTGCAGAATGTTCTGGTTTTCTGTCATATTTTATACTGTTGTTTATGCTTCTTATTCAGAAAGTGCCTGTTGCTCTGTGTTTAAATAGCAATGATTTCATGACCATCAGGTAAACTTGTCTGAGATTGTAAGATGCAAGTAAGCTTACTGTTAAATAATTGCCAACATTGAAAGCCTTTTTGTTGCCATGCAGAGAATACTTACATAACTAGATAATGTATAAGCCTTTGGTATTGAAATGCATATGACAGTATTTGTAATAAAGGACAGAATTACAGTATTTTAAGAAGCCCCTTTGTTGGAGACTTGCAGTAATCTCTGCAGGCTTTACCCATAAACTAAATAGAATGCCAATCTATCATGTGTGGTCCATAACCTGTGCAGTAACCCTTTAAGCAATTTATCTTGAGCTTGTTTTTCGTTTGCTGTTCATTTTTTACTTTGATCATGTTTTCCCAATGAAACAAGTAGATAGTTGTCAGGCAGCAGTTTTTTTTGGATAAGAAAATATTTACAAGTGGGGGTATCACAGAGATTGCTCCTTTCATCATGTTACTTGGTACTTTTTATAAAGCTGAATATAAATTATAATTAGAACTGCAGTGCAAGGAGAAGCGGTTTGAGTTGAGTGATGCTTGTTTTTCTTGCACTTGATTTTGACTGGCATTCCAGTAATGTATTTAAAAAGTAATTTATTTTTTCATGCCTCACAGCCTTTTTGTTTCCATCTAGATATTAAGTAAGCTGTCATGCAGCCAATGCATTGAAATATTTTTTTCTTCTGCACTTCACATTGTCTTGATTGGACTGTCATAATGATGGTTTGGCACCCAGGGCAGCATATTTAAAGTTTCAATTTTTGTGGTTTTGAGCAAGCTCCTCCCCTTTCTAACTGGCCACACCCATTCCCATTGGCCCCACCCATTCAACTGTCTCCTACAGCCCCCCTTCGATTTGAAGTCACCAGCCACCACTGCCTCCAGGCCTATGCATTCCCTGTACTCAGAACAAACAGTGCAACAAAATGGAAGACAGTAGGACAAAAGAAATCCTAAGGTTAATGTAAATGTACAGAAATAGTGGAGTGCTTAGTTACCCAACAGCCTAGCCATCAGTAGAGAGAATAATATTACCATTATGAGCCAACTATCAAAACAATGGCCACTTAAATGTACTCTGAAAATTGTTTTTATTATCTGCATGCTCTTATTAATATTCCAAGCAGGAGACATGCATTTAAATCCCAGTCCCTTCTCTGTTGCATACCCTGCAAAATTTTATTCAAATCCTACTCTGGTCATAAGAATTTGTAGGTCAACAGCATAGCTAAAAGGAGTACCTTTAATGCATATGAACATATAACACATGGTACGTACCATACCTCACAATTGTACAGATTTTCACAATGTCCAGATTTTTGCCACATATTTTGGTATGTTCCTTATGAAATTTGTGGTTTTCTGGCACATCATTGAGGATTGAAGTAACTACGTTATACTAAATTATGACATACATTTCAGTTATAGACTTCAAATACTTCAGAAAATGTGTAATAATTCAGAACCTGTTATACTAGCAACTTCTAAGTTTATAGGGACAATATTTAAAATCGGTCCCTATTTTTGGGTCTTTGTCCCCCCATTATTTCTGTCTTTGTCCAGATTTTTTGCACTGAGAGGTTGAAGGGGTATGGTACATCCTGGAAGTGTAGCTATCCACCTGTAACTTACCTGAATCTTAGCTAAAGAGAGATGGCTGGATGTTTGCCTATATTAAAGTGAAGTATAACATTTTCACAGATAATTTACCACGTAAGGGGCAGGAGGTTGGAAGTACAATAAAAATAGATGATAAAGATGTCCATCTCAGTCAGTATCTGCACACCATTAATAATACTACCTGTGATGGTTCTAACTGGATAATAAATGAATCAGCAGTTGGCAGTACAAAGCTGTTCACTGCCACATTAGAAATACCACCCACCTTCCAGCAACCTAAAACAAGAGATCTTGAATCCTGCAGTATCAAAAAACAAATGACATAAACTGATAATAGCTGAAGACCTAAATATTGACAAAAGTTAGATAAAACAACTAATCATGGATCTAGATAGAAACAAATTAACCCAGCTTGTGAGAGACCCAGTACTATGTCAGGTAAAATGCAATCCTAGGTGTAGTTACCACAAATGTCAGCCCTACGAATTTCACCACCTGTGGCGAGTGACCATTATCCAATCCACTGCATAGAAATATAGAATAGGAAACGTACCACTCATACTCGTACTGAAGCCAGTAAATGCTAAAGAGAAACAAACTTGCAATTCATAAACCAGGAACAGGTCTTGATTCAACAGCAGTGTACTCGACCTTTTATAATGTATTAATACAAGATAAGCAATTCCATCTACAGAAAAAGTCTCTTCAGTAAAATAAAAACATGATTAACAAGTAATCTAAAACTAAGTTAGTACCATAGACAATGCATGGCTAGACTGAGAAAGAGATGAAAAACAGACAAAGAAAAAGCTGAGTCTGAAGGTTAACAAAAGCATTATAATAAACGCCACTATTGCAAAAGTAACCTACCAACACCCTTTGCAAATTTATCTAGACCAGGAATGCAATAGGTTCTGGCAGGACATTAGAAACGTAACTACAAACTAAGAAAAATCCAACCTCCGTTGTCCAGGCAATCATAAGACACTGTATCCTCTCCTCATCTCCTTCAACAAAATTATGTAACATCATCTGTCTGCCTGTCATACAGATGCCTTTTCATGATTACATTTCCTACCCCATTTGACTTTAAAACTTTTGCAAATAAGACATTCACGAACTATTAGATAAAACAAACACCATCACAAACCAGATTTTCACATATTGTATCCAAAATTGCTAAGAATAAACAGATACCCCTTGAAGCCTATAGTCTGTCTTACCCTCATTATCAAATCTGTTCCACTCAGTTTTAACTACATATCAACCCTCACCAGAGTAGCTGCTCAGACTGCAGTCACTGACTGTTGTCCATTTGCAATTGTCCTATAGCTTAAATTCTGAATACATTTATTTAAAGGCAAATAGTAGAATATATTTAAAAGAATGATGTATTTGCAGACAAACAGCTTGTATTAATTCATCTACAGTACAGTTATGGCACTGCATATTTTAACTAACCAAGTCTATACAAATATTGAGAATGGAGTATTCAAACATATGCCATTTTCCAAACATGATTTTAATCGGTGGACCACCAGCGACTAGTGGTGGTCAAAGTGACTTTGCTCTAGAAGTAGTTCAGTGGTTCTGAAACTACCTCAACTACAGGTCCTTTGGGGTATAGCTTCACAGTGCTATCAGAAACAGGGGAGTACAGCAAAAGGAGTCCCACATGGACATTTTGTCCAGGCATGGGATTAGTTGACTTCTAATATTTTAATTGTTAAAACCTAAACATTTTCTGACATGACATTAGGAACTCACATAAGACTCATGTAACTCTTAACAGTGGTGTAGCTATTATGGAGCAAAGGGGGCAGCTGCCCCAGGTGCAAAGTGTTATGGTACCCAGTCCTCTAATGACTGGTCCTTTGTGCATACAGGTGTTAAAATTCCAATATTGCATTTCCAGTCAGTCAAAAGTGAAGACTAGCATTTTGCATGTAGTATAAATGGCATCAGGTTGCCACATTTTAAATTGGAAAACCTTTTTCTTCAAAGTGAAACGCTGTAGCATTCCATGCATGATATAAGTATGAAAGAGATTTTTTTTTATGTTCTTTGAGCTGGGAGGGGGGGTTGGGGTACCATTCCTCTCCATTTTAACTTCCTGGAACTGCCAAGCACCATTACATTTTAATTGTTGTTTTACAGCTTCATCTCATAACAATGAATCCATCAAATAGGAAGTGAAGTAGCCAATGAATTGCTAGAGAATATAACAGCATTTGCATATTCCGTATTACAGAGAAACTGAAAGTAGAAACATGGAGAAGGATAGATACCATCTGAAGGGGACATGTTTTGGACCGTTTTCCCTTACTCTAATGTATAGTGACGTATGACTTAGCATATATGAGCCACGTGTGAGTGGGTGGAGGTTTAGGAAGGTAAAGTATTCTTGCAAAATGTTTTAAAGGATTAGAAGTGGGTGTTAGAATTGTTTTCAAACACAGTCAATACTTCAAAGTTTTGGGACTTGGACTATAAGGTGTCTCACTTCTGATAAATTCACAAAATCACATGAAAAAAAACACCCCATATGCCCTTATTTAGATATACCAACTGCATAATTTCAGAACCACGAGAGAAGAACAAATATCGTTCAAGACAAAATCTGTTTCCATTAAAGTAGTTTGTTGTAATAAATAGCATATTGAATTATATATGAAGTTCAACATGCTACCATTGTCCAGAAAGGTGGAAAAAATAACACTGAGATCAGAAACCACAGCAGTTAAGTGAAATATTTAGGAATACATAGCAATGTTGAACATGTTTTGAGAGATCAGTTTGTTACTGTTTTTGAATTAAATGGACTCAAGAAAACGACCTCTCCAATTTTTCCACCATGGATAAGTTTTCTGCCTACTTTCATTTTAATAAAGTTATCCTTGTTTTAAAGGACTTTGAAACCCTTGTTTGCTTGGGGTAACCATTCTTTCTTCCTCCTAATGACTGTAATAAATTCTCAGATGTTTTCCCCTGAAATGTCTGTGTGTTCTCTTTAAAATGATTATTTTGGTCTCCTATCTACTGTCCCATCCTCTGTTCTGTCCCAGAGTGGCTTTTTTGTCTTCTACAGCCAAAGCCCTTAGCATGTGCCCAGAATTCACACTGAACAGGGCCTCACGGACTAGGAAGATTTTAATGAAAGATTCAGAGACTGAGAAGAAAGAGAGGAGATCAGGGCAACCTGGAAGCATTATACTTACAAAAGTGGGATATTTTTTGTTTATGGCTTACTGGCAATCTTAGCCGACACTCCTACCCAATAAAGTCAAGTAGAACTCTGTCAGCATGCCATGAGGCAAAAGTTCCTAGTCTACACAGAGGACTGTATCCTGAGTGAACATTCTTTCCCTTCCACCTGAAATGAGTCGGCCAGTAAAATGTTGTTCAGTCTTGTAGTCCACCAGCTAACCCTACAGTGACCTGGTACACTACTCAAACCCAAGCTGCCTGTGTCTTATTTGTTTTTAACTTGGACTTCATCACTACTAATGTGTAAGGTCTGACACTCATTCTGGTGCTAATAAATCTTAAATAACAGATTTGTGATTTATTTTCCAGCTCATACCGATTTCTTTTCCCCTTTAAGTAACATCTCCTGTAGTTATGTTTTCTTTGTTCTTCTTTATGAAGACTGTACAATCCAGTTCTTATTCCTCTTGTCTCATGTTTTCTTTGGCACATGACACTTCCACCTGCTTCTTAGGTTCATAGTTCATAGGTTAATACTAGGTTAATACTAGGCTAGCTGACCTGAAGGGCCATTTTAAGCCTAGCCAGTATGCTAAGACCATAATCAAATCCTGTACCTCAAGTTTGAGGTGAAGACCGTTAAGCATTATGCTATACCCAATCATGTGGGTATCAATCCCTTTACCTCTTGCAAGCAAAGCACATGCTCTACCATTTGAGCTAAAACTCTGTTTAATAGTTTGGGCCCTCAGGCCTAAAAGAACATGTACCTGTTCTCTGGAGTTCAGTGCTCTACCACTGTACTGTAGAGTCAGCATCTATATAGTTTCCTTGTATCAGCAGCCATAGCCGACAATGTCTTATTGATTACATGTTACACCAACTCCTTGCTATTTGTGATGACTTCTCCTGAGTTTCTCTTTTGGGATTTGGTACTCTGCATCTTTTAGCTGTACCTTAGGTGAACCAGCACACTCCTCCTATGTATCGTCTTGGTCTTACACAGCTGCAACATCCAACCCAACCTTTTGCTTCACTTTCCTTAAGTAAGGCTACTTTTGTTCAGCCATCTTTCTCCCCCAATTCCCTACTTTATATGATGACATATGTGTTCTTTTCCCCTTTTTCTTCATGACTTTATAATTACACAAGGCAACTTGATTTACCCATTGTCTATTATAGCCACAAACAAACATCAAACACAGTGTTGGTTATTTATTTATTTATTTATTATGCATTTACCTTTGATTATGGTGAAAATGCAACTGTAAAAAGTTGTTTTAGCAGATGCCTGGTGAGAAATGCTGCAAATTACATACATTGCGCATGAGTTAAGTATACAGTATAATACAGAGGTATAGATAATTTAAGCAGTAATCCCCAGGTTATGTACACTGCATAGCACATACAGCATGTTAAACTCACACTTGCCTATAAAATATTCAGCATTATTTTACAGTATAGGTGTATGATCACATTTTAATCGTAATACACACAGAGCAAACGAGGCAAATTTTGTCTAAGTCATTAAAATTCAGTTGAGACTTGTAAACTGGAGAAAAATATTGTGAAGAGTTTTATATTATTAGTTTGGTTTGACTGTATGGGGGGATTAATAATGGGGTTGGTGTAAGATTATGGTCATTTTGTTGATGGGTACCTTTTCATTGGAATGTAACCTTGTCGGTGGAATGAGATATTTCTGATATTTGTTGTGATCAAGCTCCAGTTTGGAACATGTACCGAGTGTAGATAGTTATTGTTATTTTTAGATTTTTTGAGTGAATATAAGGTGCTGGTTTATTGAATGGATACATGTGGGCTGCGTACCAGTTTAATAATTAACCGGTGTCAGGACATTTACCTGGGTTGCAGAGTATGTTAAGGGCAGTCTTAATGCGAATGCAGATTAGTAAATGAAGTAGATCCACCCAGTTATGTGACCAAAGTGAAAGACAGTGATGTGTTTGGTTAAAGTGGTTACTTGCAAACTTTGCAGTTTTACTACAAGATTATCTCAGTTCGGCAAGCTAAGAAGCCTGCAGCATAGGACAAACTGATGTGACATATAACAGACCAGGGAGAAGACTGGTCTGAGTTATGGATGTATGTTGTGTGTGCTGACAAAATCATAAACTGTGGTCAGCCTTATTCCCATTAGTTCTGTATTTTGCACAAGCTCAGTTCTAGTGTATTGACTGTTGGGTTAGAGGTAAACAAACTATTAGTTTAGTTTTATTTAGATTTACGAGTAGATTACATTGAGCAAAACTATCAATTTTTGTAAAGAAATGGTGAAGGTCAGCTTTGAACTATTTGACTGAAGAGGTTATATATATTAGTGATGAGTCATCTGCATATTAAACGGAATTTGCTGGATGAGAGATTTACATGTATGTTATTTATAAATACACTAAAGAATAAAGCTCTTAATATTGAACCAAGAGGCATACCTGTTGTTACTTATTGAGGAGTTGATAGGTTATTAGTTGGACATACTCGCACTGTGTTTACTAGCCAAGGTAACATTTAAATAAACGGATTGCATTGATCAGAGGATGCAGACAACTATGCTGAACAGTACGCCGATGCAGTTTACAAGCAACCTATACAATTGCATGGACTCAGCCATACCCAACAGAACTAAAACCTGCTCCTCAAGGAAACACAAACCTGTCTGGTGGACATCCTCTATCAACAGGCTTTGCAACAAAAGAAAGAAACTGTTGTCCAATGGCAAAAAGGAACAAATTCCAAATCAGAAAAACTCCCTCATCTGCCTCACCAAGCAAATTAGATCACTAGTGAAAATCTCCAAGGCCAAGTCTGAATCAAAACTAGACTCCAAAACAAAGGGAAACCATAAGGTCATCTTCAGTTATGTCAGGAACCTCCGTGGCAAAGCCCAGGTTTGTTCCAAATTAGTACTTAATAATATCACTTACACTGATCCTGTTGACTTAGCCAACCTGCTAGCACAAACTTCACCCCCCTGTCCCCCCAAATACCCTTTCGTCATCCCAGATACTTGTCTCACACCTCACATCTCTGTAGATCAAGTATTACAGGTAGGCAAAGAACATAGCTTCCATGGGAACTGACAGTATCCCTTGATGTATTCTGCACCATCTCCAGCAAGAACTGGCTTCGCCATTGAGCACCCTATTCATCCACAGCCTAAGTACAGGCTTCATTCCACCAGAGTGGAGAACTGTCATTGTCATCCTCTTGCACAAAGGTGGTGCTACTACTGACCCTGGAAACTATCACCCCATTAGCTTGACAAGTCTGATCTGTAAAGCCATGGAGCATATTATTATGGATCCCATAAACAAGGACATAGGCAATCTCCAAGCACTTGGCCCCACCCAGTTCGGATTCGTCAAGGGCAGATCTTGCCTGTTGAACCTGTTTGACGACTTTGTGACTGTCGCCAAAGCCCTGGATGAATCAGTGCATACAGCTTACCCTGACTTGGCCAAGGCCATTAACACAATCCCCCACTCGGGCATAATCGAAAAGCTAGCACAACTTGCCATGAATCCCTGTCTCATCAGGTGTGTGGCCAACTGGCTCACCAACAGGACCCTCAAAGTCAAAATATGCACCTCCACCTCCGATAGCAGACCTGTCACTAGTAGAGCTCACCAGGGATCTTTCCTGGGACCCCTAATGTTTGGCATATATTTCTCAGAGGTCCAGGCAAAAACAAAAGGCCTGTTGCTGACTATGTTTGAGGATGACTGTAGGTTGGGTGCTTTCATTGACTCCCTAATTTATGTTAACATACTGCAAGTGGGTCTCACAACAACTAATGACTGGGTGCCAAAGTTATGGCCTCAAGCTAAATGCAAAAAAAATGTATCATACTATATGGCAAAAACATGACCCCTACTGATCACCACATCAATGGCAACTCCCTAAGCACACAACCTGTGGTGAGATACCTGGGCACTCAGGTTGATAAAAACCTCACACTCGACCATCATGTAGTGGCAGTGGTCAGAAAAGCCTTTTGCTTGGCTCACCTCATAAGTAAAGGGATTGCATCCAGGAAACAAGGAGGTCATTTACCTCTCTATACTCCTTCCTCATTAGACCAATAATTGAGAATAATGCCTTGTTTGGGATGTACCTCTCCAAACATCTGCACCAGATAGAAAGGCCACTGAAATACTTCACAAAGAGAATCCATGGCCTCCAACACCTGTCCTATGCAGACAGGCTCATATCGTTATCACTCTGCTCGGTATCATACAGATTGCTCAGGGGTGATGTTTGTCTCACCTACAAGGCAATCTTGGACCCTTTCCTGCTATAGATGCTCCATATCCATAAATCTAACTCTTGCACACTATCCACTCAAAAGGCTTGAATCTAATATGTGACATCAACAAAACCTGCTGGAGAGATGGGTTTGTCTCCCAGAGGCTGCCACATCTCTGGAATAGACTTCCCATACATGTCAAACCGAGCACCTCGCTGACCCTTTTCAAGCACAACCTTGATGAGTGGATGGTAAACCACAAAGTTGTTGCAGGAGTTCCATCTGTGTCCCTCATTGACAGGGGTGACAGGTGTTGACTGTGATTTCTTTTTGGGGAGTAACTCTTTGCTAGGCTTGTCAGGGCCCCAGTTCCATTAGCCTAATAACCTCCTATGATGAGGATCTGTTTCCTTCATCTACTTAATTGTATGGGACACAAAACTCAATCAAAGGCTTTGGCTTGGTTTACAAATAGGGATCCAATGATTTTATCTTGATTATGTTTTTCAAAAATATATTGTATGAATGTTAGTCCTGATTCTGTGCTGTAGCCTGACCTAAAGCTACTCTATGTTGTGGATAGCATAGCTCTCAAATTTTGCCACTTTTTAAGTACAAGCATTACTAACTCAACCTCTTGACATAAATTCCAGTTTTAGGAGGTATGGAGCAAACATTTGAAAATTTTTTTAGGCAGAGTCCATTGGATGGATATGCCAATGTAACTAATATTTCAACCTCATAATCAAATCACATTAAGGTGTCTCATCTGTACGAGATGTCTAAACAATAAATTGCCTGATCTTAAGCCATTCTTGCATGTGGAAAACAACCATGCCTGGTGTAGTTAACGAAGCTCGGTTTAAATGTATAAAGAGTTACCCACTCGATACCAGGGTTTTGCACTTTTCTTGCCTTTAGACCCAGAGGAAGTTGTGGTGGAATCTCCATGTTTGTCAGACTATATTACCTCAAAAGCTCTCATGACTCACAAAATAAAGCCATTGAGCTACCGATCTCTCTAGCGAGGACAATCTGTAAACTAATAGTTTGTTACAGAAAACTTTTCTGTCTTCTGACTCCCATAAAATGTCTGTGTTCTAAATTATCTTGCTGTTAGCAAAAGCTCCCTTGTTGGGTGAATTTAACTTACCTTTAATAAACTGAGACACCTATACCTCCCATGCAGGTATGCAGGATATGGCCCAAAATTCCCTTGAAAAAACTGGTAGATAAACATGCCTGAATATACAGCACTCTTGACCCAATTCATACAAATGTCTGTCTCTTGCACTGCTCCTCTTGGGTTTCTTTCCTCAGTGATGACTGACCATGAATTCTGACCTCTTTTAAACTCATAAAAGTTCTTTCACCAAACTTCATCAAATTTAAGTACTACAAACATGCCAACCTGAACCTGCTCTGGTGCCTTCCCAAAAATGCAAAGTTCTAGTAGTCTATAACTCAATCAAGCATCACCGGATATTCAGAAACGAACCACTTTCGTGGTCCACTGCCCTAAATATACTGTAAAACCAGAGAGAAAACCTCCTTAAATTATTTAGTTGATCAAAAACATCTCTTCTCAAGGATAACATTAAGGGCAGTACTAGAAAGCTGGAGAGTACTGTCAGATCAAATACAGGGAACTCATGAACTTAGGCTAACCTCTGCGGTCACAAATCCTCCTTTAGCTATGTTAGTAAACTAAAATAAACACCCTACATTTCAAAGAACTTATTTATAATGAAACCTCCTATTCTGACCCAAGTTTTGCTAATATCCTTGCAAACAAATTTACTGCCAACCTCATCCCAAAGACTTGCCATTCAAAGCCCTGAAATACCTGAATCCCTTATTCCGCAAATTTTTTCTAAAGATCATTTACTGAAAGGGCTAATCAAGATCAAAAATAATTTCTCCGTGAGACCTGGCAATATACTTGGTTGTTTATCAAATAGTGTTAAACATGCCCTTGACTATGCACTTCTCTAACTGTTAAACCTCATTTTAACTACTGGTCGCTTCCTGATGAGTGGTACACTATAGTGATGTCTCTTGAGGGGAGATCTATGCCCACTCTGACCTCCTGCATATCCACAAAAGAAACAGCACTAGAATTATCTGTTCTAAAGACTTAAACCTTGCCTGTGATATAAATAGGACATGCTGGAGACACAGGTATGTATCCCAGAGACTACCCCGTCTCTGGAAGAGGCTCCCCAGCCATGTGAAGCAGATTTCCTCTCTAACCAAATTCAGCTGTAACTTGGATAGTTGGATTGAAAATGGAAAATTCATCCCTGGTTTGGCACCTATATCTCTAATGGACACAGGCCTCCTTTAAGTTGTTCATTTCCCAGGACCCTGTTTGTAAATGATTCATCTCCGAGGCCCCTGATTACACTTATCAAAGGCACCAAAACTTGTCAGATATTTGGAATGCATTGCTAGGCTTAAAAAAGACCCTTGTGGTGGTTAGCCTAGTAAACACCTATGAACCTAAGTATGGCCTTAAAGCTGAACCAGGTAATTACAAAATTATTTGCCTTAGAAACATCTGCAAAGCCAAGGGACATATTATAACTGACCTCATAAACTATGATATCAAAGATCTTGTTAGACTAGACAACCAACACTGTGGCTTTGTGAAGGGGGTACATCATGATATTGTGTCTGGTAAACTTGAACAGGATTACAAAGGCTGTAGAACATAGGAAAAAACACTAGGAAAGTGATCACAGAGACCATTAGTTACCTAGCCATATGCACCTTTAAGAAGACGCACTTAAAAGGATTTACAACCCTTTACTTGTATTTAATACTGCCCACCTCACAAATCAAGCAAGACCACACACAACCCTGTTTTAAACTTGTGTACCCATCCAGTCATGAAGACTTGCTTAAAATGTAGTTTCATTGTCATGTAGTGGTAACATTTCCATATGCTGGAAATATATTGCTTTAAGAACCTAACCCTCCAGTGAGTCTTATCTGTTGATATAAATTTAGGTCCTTAGTACAAGTGTTTACACAGCCACAGGTTTTGCAAATAAATAGGAGGTCAAATAGGACTGGGTCTTTCATAGTTCAAAACAGAGAGATGCAGATCAGCTTAGAGGAGCCAAGTGGAGGAATAAGTGTAAGGAAGCTTGTGTTAATCTCTCATCACATAGATGTTAGCATTGTAGTGCACTTGGTTTGTCCTGATCTGCCCAAAGCCTTCAACGCCATTCCCCATTCTGTGTCATACAAAAAGTCAATACTTTAAAAAAATCAGAACACAGGAGTTGAAATGGATTTCAAACTATATGGATGTCAAACTACATGTCAAAACCCATACAGCATGTCTCATCAGAGAATATTAAATTGACCAGCAGTGTCCCTCTGACCTAGGATCTCTCCTTTTTGTTATATACTTCTCAGATCTCCAAGCAAAGAGGCAAGGACTATAATTAACAAAATTTTCAAATGACTGTAAACTGGGGGTTGTGACACCCAAACCCTCCAGAATGAAGTCTTCCTAGTAAATTCTTGTTGTACTCTATCTGGGCTCAAACTGAATGCTAAAAAGTGTAGTTTTGTCACTTTTGCTTGACAGCTCTTCCCCTCATTATACTGTATAGAAAACATAGCTATCCAAAATGAAAATGTAGTAACGGACTTGGGTACTTCGATTGACAGCACTCACTCGCTCTCTTTTTTGACCATCACCTGACAACAGTTGTCAGGAAATCCTTTTATTTAGCCAAGCCATTTGCCAAACAAATATCATCAAGGTGAAACAGGTAATCAGTCCGATACAATCAGCATTAATC
Organism: Protopterus annectens; assembly: GCF_019279795.1. Classification (NCBI taxonomy): domain Eukaryota; kingdom Metazoa; phylum Chordata; order Ceratodontiformes; family Protopteridae; genus Protopterus; species Protopterus annectens. The sequence goes on from NC_056748.1 coordinate 1,118,868,538, forward strand.
AGGCTATATATGGAGTACAACAACCCCTTTGAAATGCATCTCACTAAACATATCGAACAGTTAAAAAGACCCCAAACATTCCTAACTAAAATGATTACAGGCCGTGAGTCACTAAGAGAAGAGTGTAATTTATTCAGTGTCTTACAGACTTTTCTGGAGAGAGCTCTTTTTTGCTTAACTTGCAAAGACCCAGTTGACCTGGATTTTATGTTTTCTCTGCAAGTCCAGTATTTCTACTGATACTAGAATCAGGGACCTAAATTGTTATCAATAGATGAATAAAACATTGTGGATGTCTATGATGAACCTTTCCTGTGTTATGAAGTGTACATCATTCTTTTCCTTTTACACAAACTAGATGAATAAATACACAAACTAGATGAATAAATACACAAACTAGATGAATAAATACACAAACTAGATGAATAAACGCGTATCTGTAGATGCACTACAGGAGTGATTGCTATGGCCATCTAGAGAAGGGCGTTGTGACCTGAGGGAGGGTGCTTTCAAGGAGTGAATGTTTTCTAAGACTGTGATTTTTGGAATGACTAGGAATCCAAAATCTGAAGAGAGAAGTGTGGTGGAAATTAATGTGCTCTCTGTTAGCTAGATGATCAGCTGTGGGTGAAAGACATTTTCAAGTACTTTAGATAGAGGTGGCAAGATGTCTGCAGGTCTACCATTTGTTTGCTCAAGGCATTTACTACCTTTAAGCAAGAGAAAAAAGTAGAACTGATTCCAAGGTTTGCAGGATATAGCTTCTTGAAGAGAGTAATATAAAAATAGATTTTTAGGTTTACATTGGCTTTCACAGCTGTTTCTATTGGTAGGGTGTCAGCTGCATGAGCGGATTTAAGATTTTAAATTAAATTTTTATTTTGGTGGTAGGAATTGCATTAATTAAGAAGGTGCTTATGACACTGTCCATGCCCCTTATTGATATGATAGTGTTATTTTATTTATGTAGTATAAATTCAGTCCGCATGCTATGTTGTACTCTGTTTCTTCTGTGGGGATAGAGTGGTAAGTTTTTTTTTTACCAGGTTATATGTTTATTGATTATTAATCAAAACTGTTTTGAAGTTTTACTGGCGTGTGTGTTTGGGTGTGTGTGTGGAGGGGTTGTATAGTAGTTTTGCTTAAACGTTAGGATGGTATTCTTTGTTGAATCATGTAGTACACTGTGAAGTTCCCCAGTCTAGTGCCCCCCCAAAAGTCTTCTTTCAAGACTGCAGCAGACCAATTGCTGCAAATTTAGCAAGTGGTTTGTTATAGCTATGTATCATGCACACACACACAGCTGAAAATGGCTCTCAACTGTCCAGATTTTTGCAGAATGTCCAAATTTTTGCCTCATATTTTTCATCTGTTCCTCAAAAAATTGTGGTTTTCTGGCAAATCACTGAAGATTGAAGTCACTAAAGAATGAAACACATTTGAGTTTCACATTGCATATCCTTCAGAAAATGCATGCTAACACAAATTATTCCAACAACTTTCTAAGTTTATAAGAGCAATATTTAAAATCTTTCATTTTATGGCCTTTGTCCCCCCACTATTGTAGACTTTGTCCAGATTTCTAGCATTAAGATGTTGAGAGAGGTATACCCATGTTTCTCAAACATTGTTTTGTTGTAGATTGTTGTTATAGCTGGTCATAGGCATCGGCCAACTAGGTGGCTGCCTTTGGTGCCAGTCTAGTAGGGGAGTTTTTCCAGTATTTATTCTTTTTTGTAGTAAAGAAATGGTTTCTTTACTGCAAAAAATAAATAGCAGAAAAGTGCCCATGCTAGAGCAGTGAAAGAGGTGCACTAGACAGGAAGTCCTAAAGTTTTTGCCTTTTTATTTGTTGGACTCCTGCTCCTACTGCCCATGTCCTTTAAAGACAATAAATCAGGTAGGTCAAAGGTGACTCTAGGAAGAAATCAAAAAGTTTATTTTTATTTATTTATTTAACATTTGTTGACCGGGAAAGTCCGACTAGGTTCCACAGATCCTGTTTTCAGCGGATGCCTGGGGAGAAATTCTCCAGAAGCTCAAAAGTTCAAAAGTTAGTCTGGCATAAAGCGATACATTTTTATTGTTAGTGACAGGCAAGCAGATCTTTTGGATGGGTGGGGGCTGGTTAGTCCTCAGATGTCCCTAATTTTGCAGAACATGCCTATTTTACCACACATAGTTAAGAGGCATTTCAGTTTTTAGACTTCATATTCTTTAGAAAATGCTTCTGTTCAAGCAAGTTTCTAAGTTTATAAGAACAATATTTAAAATTTGTCCCTAACTAATTTTTGACATTGTCCAGGTTTCTTGTGCATAGATGTTAAAAAGCATGTGCCTCTTAGATTTGTTGTTGTGGTAAACCACTGAGAAATACAGTCAGTCAAAACTGCTAGACACTGAAGTTCTGTGCTTCTATCCAGAAAGTGTTTGTTAATGCAAAATATGTTGTCCTACATAAAATGGTGTCCTGTCTTTGGAGGAATATGACTAATGGCTGCTTTCTGTTCATCATTCTAAATTTGTCAAAGTAAACTTGACATTTTGTGCATCGGATCAATTCTTGAGGTTACAAAGGAAAGTGAAACAACACATACAAGTACAACAATAAACATAACCAATGCAATAATACTCCCAATACACACAAGAAAGAGTAGACACATTTACCAGCACTCATAAACAAAAAGAAAAGCCTCCCAAGTTAAATTATCTGCCCTATTTAAAGCAATACAAAACACACTACACATTAAAATGCCTAAGTTATTTGTCTAATATTGCACTTGAGTGCATTAAATAATACTGACTATGGATATAATAAATAAATATTGCACTCACCTGTAATATTTAGAATTGAAACTCTTACTGAATCCTGTAGTCCAGCAGCGGATGCTGCAATATCTCCTGTCCGATGCTTAGTCCATGCATAGGATGCATGTTATCCTGTATTATTTGGTGGCCTTTTGGATGCTTCTTGCAGAATAAAGATGTTGTATTGATGGAAGACTGGAACCTGCTACCTTCTCTGCAGCCCTCACCACTCTTTGTAGTACCTTCCTTTCTGTGACTTTGCAGCTTTCAAACCACACTGTGAAGTTGCAGGTGAGGATGCACCTCTATAGAAGGAGAGAATATGAGGAGGAAGCTTAGCTTTCTTCAGCCTCCTTAAAAAGTGAAGGCATTAGTGTGCTTTCCTGACCAGTTGGCTGGTGTTTCCCAACCACGAGAGATCTTCTGATATGTGTACACCCAGGAATTTCATACTCTTAACCCTCTCCACACTCTCACCGTTGATCCTGAGCACTGGGTAGTTTGTTCTCCTTTTTCTGACATCGACAATTATCTCTTTGGTCTTGCTTACATTCAGGTCAAGGTTGTTCCCCTTGCACCAAATGATCGAGATGCCACCTCCTCTCTGTATGCCCTGTCATCCTCCTTTGTGATGAGTCCCACTACTGTGTCATCAGCAAACTTGATGATATGGTTGGACTTGTGCTTAGCATAGCAGTCATGGGTCAGGATGGTGAATAACACTGGGCTTTTTGCAGGATTACTGTGATTTATGAAAGCGGAACTTGTAATACTTCAATGTGTAGCTACTGCTTCCATGGGACAAAATTAAAATACAGTTCATGGATGGCATGTTTAATGTTTAATCATAACTGCTTGATGAAGGTGGGAGCTATCTGTAGAAAGTAACTGATTGTTTTGTTCACTTGGCTTAAGGAATCACTGTCTGGCTTTACTGAATGGTTTTTCATTTGCAGAACAGAACATTTATGTGAAGCAACTTGCACTACTTTAATGTATGACTACTGTTTCCATGGAAGAGAGCTGAAATAAAGGGCATAACTTACTTTAAACATCCCAATTCAGTTTTTCACAAGTTTGTAAGTGGGTTTGAATGACTGATGGCAAGAAATGGATACCCGTATGCAGAAAAGGGACTGCTGCCCCCTCCGCACATCACCTCCACTATACATACAATGTTAACTGTTACTAACACACCTGTTTAAAGAATTATGGTTCTGTGTGGGGGGGGGGGTGCAGGGGTGACAGCAGCCCTCCTATGGATGTTATACCACCTGTCTTTATACCAAAGTAATAGAAGGTATTACTGACTCACTTGAAGGTGGAGGTGGGGCTTGCTACTTCACACTCTGTGGGGTGTTTGTTTTATTAAACTCAGTACATGACTATGCTTTTTAGCTGTAATTGCATATGAGGGGCTGACTACAGAAAGTTACTTACCCTCTCATTTTATACCATCACTATATAGTTTTGCAGGAGTTGTGTGCATTTGCAGAGTTAACATGATTTGTGTGATGCAATTTGGAATACTTCATTGTGTGGCTACTCTTTGCATGGAACTTGACAGAGCTGGAATACAATACATGGGTGTCATTTACCAGAAACATCTGAAGTGCATACAAAAGTATCTATAACTGCTGAGTGAGGTTTGGAGCTCTCTTTTGAAAGGAGCAGTGTGTATTTGTGTAAAGTAAAATGGACTACTGATCTGGACATCTGACATATGCACAGACAAAGTAACTATAATTGTTAGGGCTGTTTGTAGACTAAAATAACTAGGTACCTGCTGTTTGCTTATTATTCTGGATTTGCAGGACTAATTTGACATGTAAAGCATCTTGGAATACTTTTAATACATGACAGCTGTTTCTGTGAACTACATTACAAGGCCATCCTCCTCTGTCAGAATCAAGCATGCTAAGTTATTTCTTACACTTATTTCACTGAATTGCACTTCTGAAACGCTTATAATTGTGCTATACAGTTGATCTACTATATTTTTGCACTGTTATAAAGCTTTTTTTTATTTTTTCACTGCATTTATGTACTGTTTTAAACTGTTTTAACATTACTTAACTGTAAACTACTTTTTCATACTGAGAGTTGTATTTTCTGTTTGTGATTGCTCTATCCGAACCTTTATGTGCATTTTTGTCTGTTAAAAGCATTCTCTAGTCTGCTCCTTGATCTGTTTAAAACTTTCATTTAGTGGCTACAGCTAGGAACTGTAATTTTTTCCCACGCACCCACCCTCCCTAGTGTTGTGTGTTTTTATACTTGGTGGCTTTAGAGTTTCCCGCCCATACTGTATATTTGATCTGTAACACTCCTCCCAGTCTAGTGTCATTAGTTCACTGAATCTAATAGAGAACATTTGTGAAGGCCAACCCACTCAGATTCTTAACGTTGAATTAACTTCTGTTCCAGCTTTCTCCATTTCCACTTTACTGAAAAAAAAAAATTTCTAAGCTTGCTTCCCCCCTTTCCTGTGGCAGGTCAGATATGGATTTGCTGTGTCCAGGACTGTTTGTGAGCTCCCAAGTCCCCCCTCCCCCACTTAACTGGGGTAAAACTATTCCTGGCGCCATTGAGTCTGTTTTTCAAAATTTCCCTTGCAACTAGCCAGCTTTTTAGTTTTAGCACTCATCTGTTACTTTGATCTCAGCACTTGTTCAGAACTCATTGTAAGCACTAAATAAGTTACAAAGTACTACAGCACTCAACTTTCCTCACTTGTCTAGAGGAAAACAGTTTTTGGTACTTGATAAATAAGCACATATTCAGGCATGTCTAAAGGTCAGCTCCCGGTGTTTTCTCCTGTCTACCTGATGAATCTGGGCATCTTGAGACAATGCAGCAATTGCCTCATGTACATAGACAACCCTCTCCTCCTACCACCCAACACTACGACCTGTGAGAGATGCACTTATATAGCCAAACTGGAAGCAAAGCTCTCTTTACCAAAGACAGGCCTAGACAGTCAAGAGGAGAAGGTAAACACTTGCACCGCACCACACTCATCACATAGCCCTCAAAACCTACACCACCAAAACACACACACAGAACCACAAATCACACACCTACATTCGCGGAGGCTCTCTGTACTAATCTGCCCAAACAGAGACCTCCAAAGCAGAAATACAAGCAACCTCCACCCCCCAACACAACCCAAATGACACATAGTCCACATACTCAGTGTGCCACTCAACTACAGCCCATAAGGCATAACGTACCCAACACTCTAGTCATAGGTGACTCTGTAGTCAGGCACACTGATGTTCCACTCACCAGGCTAAACAAGGAAAAAGTTACTGTCAGCTACCTGTCAGGTGCCAGGATCCGCCACATAACACACGCACTCAGGTCACTCCACAACAAGTACAAATATGACTCTGTCATTGTCCATGTTGGTGTGAAAGACCTGAGACGTACCTCCCTGGACTACATGAAACGAGACATGGAGGAGCTCTCTGATCTTGTAGCCCAGGCTGGTATGATCCTAGCCCTGAGTAGCATCCTGCCATCACCCAGAATGACACCACAGTACAAGGAAAAAATTATTGACTTTAACAATTGGCTAAGCTTCTGGTGTCATTCTAAGGGAATCCAGTATCTGTCTGCCTGGGATGACATGATCGACAGACCACGCTGCTTTGCCAGAGATGGCCTGCACCTGTTGCCCTTGGGATTCCAGATACTGGCAAAGGCTCTTGCCACCCCTATAGTGCCTTTTTTAGGCAAGGTTCAAATGACAAATTCACCACTGTAACAGGTACAAGCAAGCAAAATCTGAGGGTAATGGTACTCAGTGCTAGAAGTCTAAACCTCAAAATGCACTCACTTGAGGCACTCCTTAAAATGGAGAACATTGACATCTGTGCAGTGACAGAGACCTGGTTCAAAGCTCCAGAGAGCACCCCTGCATTACCAGGCTATAATTCATACCACACCTTTCCAGTTTGATTACTGGGGATGTCCACTGGGCACAGAGAGCCCATTTTCAGTGGAGGCCCGGGGAGAAAACTCCATGAAACAGATTATACAGTAAAGATAGCAGTCCAATAAAAATAAAGTGCAGATGCAAATACATATCAGATAATACAAAGTGTGAGCAATATTGCCCATAGTGGAAAAATATCGTGCAGATACATTTTAACAAATTCACACAGTTAGTCAAAAGTCGAAAGCTATTTACAATATTTACACTGTGTGAGAGATCGTATGGGAATTAGCTATAGAAGGTTATAGCCACCAATAAGGTGCTTAGGAACTCAGGAGGATACCCTCCCAGGGGCTTTTGTTAAAGAGTTCTAGGTAGGGAGAATGCAGTTACATTTCCATTTGGAGGAGAGGTGGGTGTAAAGCTGAGTTTTGAAGTTGTTTGTGTTTGACATTATCCTTCGTGTGGAAGGGAAAGAGTTCCATTTCTTACCTAAGGAGAAGGAGAGAAGTTGTCCAGCAGGACGTTTAGGTTTTGCGGACAGTAATTAAGTTTTGGTGTTCAGATCTGAGAGCTCTATTTGGGGTGTACAGGGGAAGGATGTTAGTTAGAGCAGGGCGTTTGGTTGAATTAAATATTAGTCTATGTGCTGTAGTCAGCTGGAGGAAGACCAGGTAATTTGTGAATTCTAACCAGTTGAGGGATTGGAGGGTAACACAGTGATGAGTGGAATGTTTGGCTTTGGTGGCAAATTTAGAAATTTTGTTATAACAGCTTTCAAGTTTGAAAGTGATGGAAGAGAGGATAGGTTAGTTAGTAGTGGGGCGCTGTACAGAAGGGTGGGAAGGAGGTAAGCGGACACCAGAGTATTCCTGATAGAAGTAGAGAGGAAGTGGTTGTTCCTGTATGGCATACCTAGTTTTTGGTGGGTTTTCTTTATGTTTTGCTGAATATGGATGTCGAACTTGAGGTGTTCGTCTATAATTATACCGAGTGGTTTGGCAAAGGGAACAACTTCGATTGGAGAGTTGCTTTGGCTAGGGACTTGGAAGGAATTTTAATCAAAAGGGAAAGATTTTGAGGGTGTGACTAGTAGTATTTTAGATTTGTTAGCATTGAGAGAAAGTTGATTTTGGTGCATCCAAATCTCAGTAGTTCACAAGGCAGTCTGAGTTTTAGCTAGGAGTTCAGGGAGGTTAGAGGCAGAGCAGACAAGTGTAGAGTCATCTGCATATTGGATGACTTTGGCATTAGGAATAGCAGATGGAAAGTTATTGATAAAGATATTAAACAGCATTGGTCTGAGGATGGACCCCTGTGGTACTCCAGTAGGGGTGGGCAAGAACGGTGAGGTGTGTTTTTTCCATTGCACAGCCTGAGATCTATCTGACATCTTGAGAACTAGGAATGTGTGTTTTGGGAGAGATTTAGGTTTGAGAGGTGACCTCGAAGGTGCTTATGGGAAACGGTATTGAATGCTTTAGAGAGATCTAGGAACACTGTGGATACTAAGTTCCCAGAATTTCAGGCTTGATTGACAGACATGGACCTAATAAACAAAGATATAGGGGAACCTCCAAACTCTGTATCCCACACAGTTTGGTTTTGTGAAGGGTAGATCATGCCTGCTCAACCTGGTAGAGTTCTTTGAGTCAGTCACCAGTACTGTGGATGAAGGCATGGTGGTTCATACAGCCTACCTTAATCTGGCCAAGGCCTTTGATACCATTCCCCACTCAGGAATCATAGAAAACCTCATTAAGCTAGACATCAACCCCCGTATCACTCAGTGGGTGCACACTGGCTCACAGATCCCACAGTGTGAAAGTAGCTGACTCCAAGTCAGACTGTCGACCAGTCACGAGTGGAGTCCCGCAGGGTTTGGTCCTGGGTCCTCTCCTGTTTGGTATCTATTTCTCTGAACTTCAGACCAACACAAAGGGACTCTGGCTGACTATGTTTGCAGATGATTGCAAGTTGGGAGCCATAATTAACTCCCCAAGTGATGTTAACATCCTACAGAAAGGCCTCACTGAGACCAATGACTGGTGTCAGAACCATGGCCTTAACTGAATGCCAAAAAATGTCATCTCCTTTGGGAAAAACCCAGTTCCCATGAATTGCCACATTGATGGTAGTCCACTGAACACAGAAGGCGTCATAAGAGATCTGGGAACACAGCATGACAGCGACCTGTCTTGACCACCATGTTGCCACTTAAGACACAAAGTCCTTCTATGTGGCACATCTCATTACTAAGGGTTTTGCATCCAGTAAGAAAGAGATCATTGTCTCCTTCTCCTCTTCCCTCATTAGGCCAATCATTGAGTACAATGCCCCATTTGGCATATACCTCACTAGACACCTGCAACAACTGGAGAGGTCGCAAAAGTACCTCACAAGAAGATCCTAGGCCTTAAACATTTGTCCTATATGGACAGACTCAAAAAACTCCAAACTGTTCCTTAGAGGCTATCTCTGCTTGAATTAGAAAGCCATGTCTGACCCAGCTCAGTTAGAAATGCTACATCTAAAGATATCCCATTGTCTCTGCACTACACGCTCCAGAGACCTTAACCTCATTACCACAATCAACAAAACATGCTGGTGGGACAGATTCATAACCCAGAGACTGCCCATGCTATGGAATAGACTTTCCCATACATGTCAAGCAGAGCATCTCACTGCCCCTCTTCAAGAGAAATCTTGATGAGTCAATGGGAAACAAAGTTCAACCCGGGGATAACTCCAGTGGCTCTGCTCGACAAAGGCATTGGGAACTAAGGTTGGGTGGCACTATGCCAGGGTAATCCTATGACTAGGCTTATAAAGGCCCCAGGGCCATTAGCCTAGTACACACCTATGAACTAAATAAAATTATTTCATACATGGTTAACTAGAGCAGTCTTGTCTAGTTAAAATGTGTTGAATGAATACAGAAAAAACTGTGGTGCAAGACAAACGCAGAGAAAAATTAAGTACAAAGTAATCTGGATGGTGTAAACCAGGATGGGAGCACTGGGTGGTGTGTGGGGGTGACTACAGAGCCCTTTCACCTAGATCACCAGTTGTCCAATGGCCAGCCCCGATTATTAAGAAATGCCAACTTTTCCATGCTTTTATATTTGCTGTATATTAGCTTTTTTGTTTCTAATACAAGTTATGATGCAGGTTTTTATTTGACTTTTTACATGTTGAGGTGGTAAGGAGTTTAAGGTGATGAAAAACATTGATGAAGGGAGTTTCTGTGCCATCTAAATAGAAAGGTTTTCTTATTAGATGTGACTACATTTCTGATTATTTTATATTTAATGCTTGCAAGAAATATGTATCTAATAGTCTGGGTTACGATCACTAAAGGTGCCTAGTCTAATATTTATATTAGTAATTTTTGGAGGTGTCTGTTATTATCAAGTCCAAGATGCTTTCTTTTCCAGTAGTAATATCTGTCCTTATAGTTAAGTATAAGCTATATTAATCCCTATGCACTGAGTGACAGAGGTGTGAATGGCGTTACAAGTTCTCTTCGGCCAGTAGTATCAGGGTCACGTAGGCTTATTGTTTCAAAACATGCAGTTGTAGTTACGCAGCATAGCATGTCCTGAGAAGGTGACATGTTTGCAGTAGGAGGCATATACGACATCATTGTACACATACCATTAAGTTACTATAGTACTGCTAATGATCAGTTAAAGGAGAAATGTATGTAAAAGCAATGGTATGCATTGAGAAATGCAATATTATGTTTCAGTATAACAGACGAAGCATGACTTTCTTTCATAAAACAAATAATTTAAGCACCTTACCACTGGGTGGCAGCAGAATTCCTCTAAGGAAATCAAAACCAATAGATCAGCAGAGATGCCTGTTACATGAAGTGCTAACAAGTGAAAAATTATGTTCTGAGTTGATACAACAGAATAAAAATCTCCATTAATCACATTACCTTTATAAAGATAGAGATTAGCAAAATGTGTCAGATCCCAGTCGTATCATTTTTGTTAAATAAAGTGATCACTAGACCTTTTTATTGTCCCTTAGGATATCTTCCCTTAATATTTATTTTATTTATTTTACATTTGTTGACCGGGTTAGTCTAACTGGATATATGTCCATTTTCAGTAAAGGCCCAGGGAGAAAAGCTCCACATAAAAACAAAAACAAACAGAACATTGCAACTTCAGTTACAGTTCACTTGTCAGACAAAACACTTGTTTACATGGTAACTTCGCAATAATGATAGATAAAAAAATTAAAACAAAATAGAAAGTTTTTATTTTTTTTTTTTGTGGACCAAATAATAATAGAAGAGAATTATTATTAAATGTACACAAAGAATAACGGCATATGATATACTGAAATGGTTTTAATAACTGAAGTAAATCCACAGAATTCAGCCCTGTGAGAGACCAGTATGAAGAATTAAACTATATAGTATCATAGTATCAAAAAACGAAAGCCCGGTGCCCCTGTAAGTAACACAGCAGGGAAGAATCCTGCAAGTAAAACCTTGAGGGGACAGATCTGGAATTTTTCTTTTGAATTCTATTCATCCTTGTGTGGGTGCTAACAGATCCTTAGTAAATCAATGTTCTTCACTCTGCTGTAGGATTGTATTGTTTGATGCCTCTGGACGCAGTTAGTTTGTCTCGTTCACATAATGAAATAAGTAATATTCTGCCTAAGGAACTGTGGGATAAACAAAATCTTTGGCAGAGGCATTTTGTCAGTGCTAATAAACCTTAATATACTCTTGAATTTCTGGTGTTACTTAACCTTTCTTTATAGGTTCACAGGTTACTAGATGCTCTTCTGGGCTCTTTGAAGTCTAGCAAATTTTCCTCAATGGTGAGAATCGAACCCTGTACCATGAGTTTGTATGGTAAACACTTTAACCATTATGCCATCTCCTTTCTTTGTTAACATAACCAGACATTTTTCTGTTGATAGCATTTGCATTAGATATGCACACAGTATATTAACACCACACAGAAATGTTAAGAACATCTTCGCTTGCTCAAGTCCACATTCTGCCTTTCTGAGTTATATCTCTCACCTGTCCAGATTTGTGCCTCACGCTTTGCCTATTTCTTCTAAAATTTTGGTTTTCTGGCAAATCACTGGCAAATCATTGAGGACTGAAGTCAGACAATAATTGCACACATTTGAGTTTCAGACTTCATATCCTTCAGAAAAAATGTTATTCCACCAACTTTCTAAGTTTGTAAGAGCACTATTTAAAATGTATACCTATTTTTATTTATTTATATTTATTGACATCGGTTGACCGGGTTGGTGACCCATTTTCATTGGAGACCCGAGGAGAAAAGTTCTGTTAAACACACAGTTTATATAACAAGATCATTACATGACAAAAAGACAAATCAATCTAATTAATAAGAAGTACAAGTGGAACATATAAGATGGTGATGCAAAAACAGTGTAAAGGTAAATAATTTTCAGAAATAACAATGTATTTACATATTTACAAGAGCAAGTTTAATCATCAGGAAAAAGGAGTCCAAGAATATAATGTGGTAGAGGCATACAAGCTGTATGTGGGGAAGATTAAGGAAAGGTGGTGAAAGTGTAAGTTGGGGCTTGGCAAGAACAGATTTTAGTGCTGAGTAGGTGAATTTTAAGTTTTTTTTAAAGTGGGATTTTGGGCATTTGTCCTCTCATTATTTGTCTCTGTCAAAATTTCTTGCTCTAAGAGGTTGAGAGGTATGCTCTGAGGCCTACATTTCTTTCCTGACTGGGCTTTGTGATAGCCTGCATTTAAGAAAAATTAATAGAAATACTTCAGTGTCTTTACTAGGGTAAACCTCCGGTGATACTTGGGGAGAGAGAGAGAGAGAGCAGCTTTATTTTGTTTTATTTAGTTTTATTTATTCATTTCTTAATCAGGTAAGACCTACTAAGTACATGAGTTGCTTTTTCAGGGATGAGCTTGGAATAGTAATGAAGCAAAGTGGCGAGGTCAGAAGCCCCCTGAAAATGAAGACTGACAGACGCAAAACTGTTTTATTTTTCTGAAAGGTCAAATCCAGGTTATAAGTTTTAAAAAAAAGGTGTTTATCAGTTGATGTTATTTCTGCCTACCCCAGTTAAAGTTGTTACAAATATAGAAATTATTGCCCACTTTTCCTGAAGGAAACTAAAATACATATTACTGCTATAACTAACTGAACAATGAAAATGTAATTAAATTCAGCCAGAACCATAAATGGCTGACCGTTCCCCTCGAACATTCTCCTTCTAGCTGTAATAATTTCTATGCGATTCTGGTAATTACCCACAGTGTTCAGCAGTGGCAACATTACAGAAATAAATTTATGGTGCCCAGTTTACCATCTGTATTATAATATTATTGTGGAGTATATCTTTAAATAAAATGTCATCCATTCTTAGTTATTACTTTACAACAGCAAGTTACCTTGAAAATGAAGATTCCGTTCATAAGTCCTTGTCAATCAAGTTCAGGAGACAAGATTGGCCCTTCACGAACCCAAACTGGGTGGGGTCCAGTGTTTGAAGGTTGCCGATGTCTTTGTTTATAAGTTCCATGATAATACGCTCCATGGCCTTGCAGATAAGGCTTGTCAGACTGATGGGATGGTAGTTTCCGGGATCCAAGGTGGATCCCCCCTTGTGGAGTGGGATAACTGTAGCTGTGCGACACTCAGTGGGCACAAAACCTGAGGTGAGGCTATGATTAAACATGACACGTTAAGTGAGGTGCCAGTTCATATTGTAGTTCATGTAGTACACAGCCCGGGATGTCATCTGGTCCCATGGATGCTGTATTCTTAGCTTTGGAGAGTGCGTTTTTTACCTGTGTGGCCGTTATTACCGGAATTTGGCAATCTTCCGGTATTGAGATGGGCCATTTAGGAGGTGAGAGGGCGGTGAAGTTGGCACTGAATCGATCTGCCAGGATATTGGCAATATCCTTGGGATCGGTATATTTAATGCCATTCTGTTTTAGCTCGGAGCAGATCTGAGCATTGCCATTTAGATTCCTGACATGGTTATAGAATGCCTTGTTGTTGTCTTTGGAATCTTTGGCAATTTTATTTTCGTAACTAGCTTTGGAGGATTTTATGAGGGATCTCAGTTTCTTACTGAGGCTGGTAAGGAAGTTTTTTGCATCCTGGGATTTTCCTCTTTTCTGCAACAGTTTCTTCCTTTTGTTGTAAAGTTTGTTTATGGCAGGGGACCACCAGATTGGCTTCTTGTTTTTTGGATGAGAGCATCTTGGTTCTATTTGGGATGGCACGATTTATGCATGAGTGGATGTGCTCATACAGTGCCTTAGTGTAGGATTCAGCAGTTGAACTTTTAGCTCCCGTCTGCATGGGTGTCATGAAGTTTGTCACTTGACACTTATAACTTCTTCTTTCGACTTTTCCCAGTTAGGGGTCGCCACAGCGGAACTCCGGTCTGCTAATAATTGGCAGTAGATTTTTACGGTGCCAAGGTGCCAGCCTGATGCCCAACCTTCAACGAAGGCACACCCATTCACGCATGCTTTTTGAATGCCACTTGACCGCTGGGAGGACATGCAGACTCCACACAGAAGGAGCTCCAGCCGAGAATCGAATGGGAGAACCTCTTGCTGTGAGGCGACAACGCTACCGCTGCACCAACCATTATAAATATTCCCATCAATAAAATCCAGTCTGATGAAGTCTGTAAGGTGCACTGTTCATTCAGAATATAACCTTACATTTCAAACAATGGAATTAGGAACAGAAATTTGATATTAGTTTGGGACTTTAGATCTAAGTTTAAAGTTTTCCATCTACTTGTAAACTAATGATTTTACTTGACCAGAGACATCTTGCCCACAGAATACTTCTGTGCATGAATCAGTTGAATCATTCATTCTCTATTCCCTATTTTACCAGAGAAATAAGACAGTTGCTCTTTGTAGCAGAGTACACAGACAGAACCCTGACAGCAGATGACACTGCTGGATAGATATTGAATGAGATATAAAGGACTACAGTCCAATCTCCGATAATAACCAAATTATTACAGGTTTGAGGCATAGAACTCAAAGTGTTAGTCACTTTTTTATGCCATACTGTTTGTTTATAACTGTGGCAGAGCAAAGTATCTCTGCTTGTAATACTACTTTACTTTCTGCTGCTGTCCTTTGTCAATCCCAAATACATGATGCGATTTTAGCAGATCTTACGAGCGCTTAACAAGAGCTTGATAATCTTATTTCAAGCAACAGAAAGTTGATTACCAGGCTTGTTCCCAGTTTTGGAGCATAATCATGGTGCTGCATGCACAACAACATATTTTCGATCGTATGCAACAGCGTACATCTCTGCAGACAGCTGATGTCAGAGGAAAGGAAGTAGCAATGAACACAAGTGTACATGTAAACAACTGACGTCCGAGGTAATTAAGTTGTTTTCACTGTACATTGTCTGAAGAAGAAGTTAGGCACTGCAGGAAGGGCAGTCCCTCTCTGATGTCAAGAGAGTAAATGGCTTAGATCCCCATAAAAGAATTTTTGAAGCCCTCTCATCCATTGCATCATTTCAGCTGAACAACCTTCAGTGAAACAATTGTCAATGAAGTGATCAGTATAGACTAGGTGAAGATGTTTGTCAAAAAAATGTATTGACATGGGGTAATCCGCATCCATATCCTCATAAACTTATATATTCAATTCAAGGATGTTACCTCCTTTTGGGTAAGTGCTGATAGGGAGACAAAGATGCAGTGTGTCTTGTTTGGTAACACAGAAGCGCACACACACACACACACACACACACACACACACACACACACACACACACACACGCACACACAGTCCCTGTAAAACACACCTAATATGCATTCTGACAAATGCACCCAGACAGCTACTGCATCTCTACCCCATGTGCCTACACACACACACTTTCTCACACACACACACACACACACACACACACACACACACACACACACACACACACACACACACACACACACACAGCACTTGCTGTGGCTTTTATTCAAGATTTGAACATTGACGGTATCCAGTCGCTCACTTTGTGCTAACATCAATCACTTTGAAGCACACACGGCATGTACATATCATGTTTTGGACGGCACAGACAGCATCAGGTGTCTGCATAGCCACACCACAAGCACTTGAGCATTGTTTACCTAGAAGATGTTTGATACCCTTTTTGGCACACCATTTATCAAAAACTAAATATGGAAAAGTGAGTCAAGAAATATGGAAAAAACACACAATATATTTTTTGTATGGGGGAAAGTCTCCCTGCAATCTCTGATGTTGGGGAAAGCCTCCCATATCCCAAAAATTATATTTACCAACTCCATAGTTACACAACAGTGAAGAAAAGGGGAAATATGCCCGAAAAGTGCACCTCTGGTTTGCATAGTACAGCACATTGCAGTGAAACTTTTGGCAACATTATATTTCCATACTTAAGACACTCTGTCGCCAGTCCAGTGATCACCCATAATTATGCCCTTGAAGACTCACCACACTCCAGCTTTTCAGCCACAGCCAACACCACTCTCTTGATGAGACACTAAATATGCATCCAACGCACACACACTTACCTGCACAATACTCACCTAACATATCTACCTGTACATCCCAAAAGCACATTGATCACCTCTGAACCACCCTTGTATTGGTTTGGTAGGGCCTGCAGCTCTGTCATACATCAACAATCTGTTGTTATATGAGAAACATGGACCCCTCAGTGTGGGTATCTACACCACCACTGAGTTAATCTATATATTCAGCGTGTTGCTTGATATCTGGGACTCAGTCTAAGGTATCAACTGACAGTTTCTATGACTAAATAGCCTACATTCCCGGTCGACAGCTGCAATGACTATTGTAATTAATAGTACTAAACAATGTTTTCTGATATTGAAAGTTTGAGGAAAAATACTGATTCGTGATGAATGAGGAGGCTCCAGTGCCAGGAATTCTTTATATGTTGGGTTTAGACGATGTCAATTCAAGCTGCAGGTTTCAGGCTTTACAGTGCAGCTTAAAAATTCAAAAGATAAACGCAAAACATTTATCAAATGTTTATTCTATGTGACTATTCCAGTTCTGGGTGCATTTGTTTTTGGTCTTTATTTCAGATAACTTTATTGTCAAGCCTTGGCACAAATAGCTGTAGGCATTATTTAAAGGGAAGCAGGAATTTTTAATACGAAAGACCTGATATCAAGCACACATACAGTAAAATCACAGTGCCGATACACTCATCCTGTATATTTTGCTAGTTTTACTGTAATTAAGTGTCCTGTATGGTTCATGGATAAGTTTGTTAGTGTTCACAGTATTTAACACATGAAGCAATCTTTCTAGAAATATCCAAAAGGAATTCTTTCTCAGCTTTATGTCCCCATATGTTACTTGTATAGCTGAAACTGAAATTTGAAATCAGCAGTTATTGAAGTTTTACTATTGAAACAAGTTTACTTTATTATCCACACTTACATTTATGCACTATTATTCAGTAGCATTCACAAATGGCCTTCAGACTGCATAAACGGGAGGTTGCCATCTTTGTGGCATTTACAAATGAGTAAACTCATCAGGATAGTCATATAACTTAGGTGGGTGAGAACATGGTCCTGTAACTTGAAGGGTGAGAACATAGTCCTATAACATGGAGATGGGTGGGAACATGGTACTATAACATGGAGTTGGGTGAGAACATGGTCCTATAACATGGAGGTGGGTGAGAACATGGTCCTATAACATGGAGGTGGGTGAGAACATGGTCCTATAACATGGAAGTAGGTGAGAACATGGTCCTATAACATGGAAGTAGGTGAGAACATGGTCCTATAACATGGAGGTGGGTGGGAACATGGTCCTATAACATGGACGTGGGTGAGAACATGGTCCTATAGCTTAGAGGTGGGTGAGAATATGGTCCTACAACTTTGATGTGGGTGAGAACATGGTCCTACAACTTTGATGTGGGTGAGAACATGGTCCTATAACTTGGAGGTGGGTGAGAACATGGTCCTGTAGCATGGAGATGGGTGAAAACACGGTCTTGTAGCATGGAGATGGGTGACATAGTGACATGCAGTACGGCAGTCTGGATATAACACTGATGGACTGAGCAGGTGCAGGACTCCGTACTATGAGTTTATGGACCATGAATGTTCCATCCGAGCAGGGTGCAATGCATAACAGCCTTTGTGCCCTAGAGATGTGCAGCACACTGACCGCTGAACCTTTACCACCTGAATGGAGTGCACAGGTATGCACCACCAGCCTATGCAGCCATAGCGTGTAGCCATGGGCAGCAGATCAGAGTTATGGCAGCCGTAAGACATCTGTATCACAGCAGACTTTACTTGTCATGCCACTGTCAGGGATGCAGCAGCAGGTCCTCTGTGAAGGGGTATAGCAAGGGTAGTGATGGTACACAATGGCTGATACGGACACGCACAACACACACACACACCCTGAACCACTGGGGACATTAGCAACACCCTCAGTCATTGTTTCATTTCTTAAGGAATATCATTGCTGTTAGGATACCAGGAATTTAAATCCCTATTGCAACGAAGTACATGTCAATAACCATTAAACATTTTTTAAAATATATTGGCATATCATTATACATATATTCATGAGCCTGTTTATTTTTTGGTTATTTTTGTCTTGTATAAAAATTATGAAACGCATAAATTCATTGTCATGGTTTGAAAGGGAAGGGTGTTATTTACCATTTCATTTACCATTTTCACAAACACTTAAAGGCCCGCGGTACTTTCATGTCAGGCCTATTCTGGATTCTAAAGTTGTGTCCTTGCCTGAATTCATCCTGGTGAGTCACCCATATAGACAGGTACCTGAAGAATTTCATAATAAGCTTGATAGAAATACAATAATTATTTCTTCCTTTCTTTCACATTGCTCAGGTCATATACTTTATCTGAAATTCTACCTCCTGCAGCTTTGGTAGCTAAAAGATGTACAAGACTGTGATTATGCTAGCATGTGGTATCCTCCGCTACCATCACTTATAAGGAAAAGGAAGCTCTGGGCGCATCTGTTCGGAATTCCAATATTAAGATTCTGAAGCCCCGATAAGGGTTGGGGGACAGTACTTTTTGACACTATAAGATTATTCTAGTGTCATGTTTCATATTTTGCATGATAATTCTGGACATTTAGTAATTTCTAGGAATGAAATCAACGTTGTATATCCGAAACTAGATCTGTTTCTAGAAGATGTTAAAAGTATACAAATTTTTGAAAGTTGATAAGCCTGTGGTCCCCCTCCATTTTCAAAATGCCAAAAATACATCATAAGAGCATCTGGGATCCACCTTTCAGGCCTGTTGTGGCTGCTAGTGGCTCAAAAACTCACCCCATGACTGTAGATATTGATCGACCATTGAAGTTTGTTATGACAACTAAGACACACATATGAAGAGATTTGTGGGTCTCTGTAGGGGAGACTTACTTCAGGCTATATTAATAGAGTGTGTTGCTTTTTTAACTATTGATATTGTAGATTTTATTTCACACTATTCCCTCAGAAGGAAGATTGGCTTTATTTGAAGTGTGTCTGTTATCTTTTGATGTATTGAAAAACAGCAAGGTAAATTTACCGTCAGAGCTGGTCAGAGAGGTCCTAGAAAAGATTTTTCTATTTTTTGAAGGAGAAACCTTTGACAAATGAAGGAGGTTGCAAGGGGTACAGCTTGCGCCCCAATATATGCGAACTTAGTGCTATTAGGATGGGAAAAGTTGTTTGTATTCAATTCCATGTTTCTATTAAAGTATACCTGAGATTCCAGGATGACATGTTTGTTCTTTGGGAAGGGTCAGAAGAAATTATTGAAGTTATCAATTATTTAAGCAATCGATTTTTAATAAACTTCTATTTTTCATTATTTAGCTCATGTTTGGCTTGTGGTTAGTGCAAATCATTGCCTAGTAATCTTACTGCGTCGTTTTATTTATTCAATCAATTACTGTATAAGTAGCATTCTGGTTAATGTGCAAGAGTTTCATCTGTGTTAGTATTTGGTTTGAAGTTAACTTAATTGACGGAGCTGGTCATTATTACAAACCCTCGCTAATTGCATATAATATGGTGTTAAATGATGAAATCATATGAACACTGGAAAATATTATTGGTTTATTAGCTTTATTGACTTTGCACTGTGTGCTTGTGTAACCAAGTTTGCAAAATCTGTACCATGGCTCTGCCTTCGTAGATGTATGTGTTAATGTTCCCTGAGCTGACCTTGCAATGTCTGCTTTCTTCTTGTGCAGGTGGTGCGGTGACAGACTTTGACGGGGATGGCTTGCTGGATTTGATCTTGTCTCATGGAGAATCGATGGCACAGCCTTTGTCGGTCTTTAAGGTGAACCAGGTAAGGCCAGCTGATATTACATTTTCTCAAGTAATTCCTCTTCCAGGGCTCAACATGCCAAGGTGTCATTGTTCCACTGCAATCCTCACCAGTTCATCTCACTTTGATTACTCAAATATTCAAATCAATGCGAGAGGATTGATTTAAGGTAGTGTGTGTGAGGTGGAGATGGGGAAGAAGTTGGTTATAGAGTTCAAGCCATTGTAGTTTTTTTTTTTTTTTTTTTTTTTTTTTAAAGCTATGCAGTGGTGAGAGTAATGGGGAGGTTAGCAGTGAATCTGGCTATTTTGTTGTAAGTGGTTTCAAGTTTAGCTAATAGATTGGATTGGATATTAGTAAGAATAGGGGCTGCATAAAGTAAGGTTGGGAGAAGGAAAGTCTGTGCTAGAGAATGTTTAGCATTAATAGTGAGGTATTTTTTGTCTGTATTAGGACCAAGTTTTGGTGGGTCTTTTTGATGGCTTGCTGAATATGTATGTCAGACTTTAGTTGGTCATCTATGATTGCACCCAAAAGTTTAGTATGTGGTTCAACAGAGAAGTGTATTATTAACAGAAGATACTGTGAAGGTATTTTTGTGTTGCTGGAGTGATTTGGGGAGGAAAAGTAGAAGTTTTGTTTTTTTTTTCTTTTTAGGATTGAGAAGTAGTTGATTATTGGTCACACCAGACCGTTACGATCTGGTCTTTGACTATAACCAGCTTATTTACGTGTTTGCGATATGGTTGTCAGGTGAATCTTGCATCTGTATCATCTGTGTCCCAGTTATGTAATAAAAGTGGTATGATCACTTCTTTGCTTCATATGCTATCAGTGTCAGAAAAAAATGAGGGCAAAGAAGACCCAAAATGAAAGTATGTGAAGAAGAAAAACTACTTTACTGGCTTTTAAATCCAGTAAAGCACTTAGCAAGCACTATTAAACAGGCAGCAGCATACTTCTCTGCATCTTTGCTTAGGAGTTCTAGACAAATCTAAAAATAATGGAGGAAAAGAGAATCAGTCAGGGACAGTTTTTAAAATGCTCTAGTTCACTTAAAATGTTACTACAACAGGTTTTGCTTTACCATGAATTTGCAGAAAACAAAGTATTTAACCCTAAAGTCAGGCATTATTGATAGTCTAGGATCATCAGTGATTTACCAGAAAATCAAAAACTGTATGATGGGCAACATAATAATACAGAGCAAAAGCAGGGACCGTCTGCAAAAGCTGTGGACAGCAGGCAGAAAGAAACTGCTAGAACTAGTGGCTTTAAAAGTTGTTAGAGACTTCATTCCACTACAGTTTTTATTTATAGATATGATAAAGTGAACTTCTTACAGCTTTTAAAAGTTGTTTTCCATTCTGATGCTGTTCTTTGATAGCTTCCAATGTCTTCTTTTAGTCCCTAGCATAAGGCGCAACCTTAAAAGCCCTTGGATGTCCTTAAGCTTTTATTAGGCACCCCCAAGCATGGTTACGATCATGCCTAATGTTAAGGAAGCACTAAACAAGTTTATATTTTGGCCTTATTGCTGCATTAATCATGGTGCTCCATGCACAAAAATGTTTTCTGTAATAATTTATGCTTCTGTCAATCCATGAAATTGGCTAATTTGTGTTTCTGTATGAATTTCTTAACTTTTTTCCATTCCTCTGAGTCTGTGAGTTTACTTTAGCATTCCAGTATGACACTGGGTAGGTTTATCTCATGAAAAGCTCTAGATTGGAAAGGATTTAGGCCTTCCCTAAATCTAGAGATGAGCTAGACCTCTTAATGCAGTGACTTTGCATGGAAAGCTATTGAGTGAGACCCGTTAAACCTCATTCACTACCACTTCACTGTCCCCATTTTCTTCTGCCTAATGTCATCACAGTGATGTCATCGTAGTGATGTCATCACCGTGAGGTGGATGGGTAAGCTACATAAATATATATATATATATATATATATATATATATATATATATATATATATATATATATAGAGAGAGAGAGAGAGAGAAAGAGTTCAGACGGGGTGTAATATCACAGGGTTTCTTTGTCTGTGCTCAAAAAGGAAGTTTGGATAAAACAGATCACTGTTTGGTGTGCCCACATAAAACATGCCCATTACTGCTTTGTCAGACATATAATAGACCTACTCCATGATAATAGACCTACTCCATGATATGGGATTCGGTTTAATACATTACAGATGTCACATAAAATAAGCCTATTACTTAAACTGTCTTCTGTATGCACTGTACTATAGTGTACAGAAAAAAACAGCACCTTTGGTTACTAACTGTATATGCGGCCTCATTATAAACTGTGGCACTATTGTAAAATGTGCTGAGCTACTGCTTCCTATGAGTACGTGAGAGTCAGAAACAGCTTGTACTAATTTTTTAAGGTGAAACACTCAGTGGTGAACTATCCCATGATACTGCAGAGTCAGAAGTGACTTTCCACATAATTTTTAATTGAGGGCTTAAACTCCATGTTTTATCCGTTATTGCTGTTCTATAATACAAACTCATTTCATGCTGCACTGTGATAAACATTGTGCACAAACATTTCTCTACCAGAATTAGAAACCATTTCTCATTAAAACCATACATTGGATGTTGAGATTTATTTGGGTGACATGAGACATTATGATTTTTCTATCTGATCATATGCCACTGCGCCACTTTACATCAAATCGGCTCTGCCACATACTTTTGTTGCCTGTACACATAAATAGTTAATACACTGGTACCTTACAAGATGCTAACAGAACCTAATTAACTGACATGCAATTAAGTATTATTTTTGAAAGCCCATATTCCCCACTAGAACCTCTGCAGTATCTTTGACTTGCTCTCCGTTCCTTCATCTGCTCTTTATTCTTTCTGGGCAATCCCAAATGTGACCCTTCACTATCAATGCACTGAAACAATTTCTCCCATACTTACTCAGTATGAGCCACGTACCCCAAACATTTACATAAATTGCAGCTGTCAATGTGAATGAATGGTGCAGGAGCTCCAGGACATAATCAGTGCAGGACTTTTAGAACATCCTTATTACAGAGAGGATTGTGAGCGTGTCGCCAGTCATAAGTAACTTATTATAGGTTTGTGACATGCATTTAAGACATTAAGTACAGAGAAAAGCAAAGTTCAAGAGATGAATCTGGACTTCCATGTCAAGAACACAGAATAAGTTATGAGCGGACAGACCTAATCATGATACTTTGTAGTGCATAGAGCTTTGTGTTAATTGTATTACTAGTTACAGGAAAACAAAATGCCATATGGCTTTAAAAGCCATCAAACACTTTGTCTTGCCATAAAGACAGTAGGCAGAAGCAAAGCGGCCTGCTGAAGAATTGAAGGCTTTAAAATCTGATAGACACTTTACCCTGCCATATTTTTGATTAAAAGTGTGTTGGAGCAAACTATCCAACAGCTTTTAAAGCTGTTTAGCTTCTGCTGCTGTTTTGTGTTGAAAATCTAGGTCATAACAGCTCTCTGCTCACCATCTTATAAGATATCCCTACTTCCAGCAAAGCATTTGCCATATTCACCCATCAATAAACCACCAAGAAGCAAGAAATAACTCAGCATAATTATCTATAATCAAGCAGATTCAATATGTCGGATTGAGATTCATAAACGATAAAAGTGTTTTTTTTTTTCCTGATACTACCTGGGTGACTGTCCGATCTAGCTAAACTGCAAGTATTTCTGCTTCTTGAACTGTTTTAAACTGTTTAAAGTTGTTTTTGCACCTGCACTTTTAAACTTTGTCCTGTTTGTTGCATATACCTGTTGAGGCTATACACTCAAGTGCGCTAGCCTGTGTTACATATTTATTGCATTTTCCTGCTGTTTGTTGCAAAAAAGAAAAAAAAACTATCCTTGTTTCCTGTCTTTCCTGACCTAGAGTAGTACAAATACAGGCTTTGCTGTATTCTGGACTTTTGCAAAGTTCCTGTGTTGTCCATTTCCTTTCTTGGATAAAGGGAGGCTTCTTTGTTCACCAGTGGCAGTGGGGAGCTTAGAGCAGCCTGTCTGTCCCTGGAGGAGTGTTCCCAGCACAAGAATCTGGTAGTCTATTGGCTGTTTTGGGCCAATTTCTAGCTCTTTCAAGTCTCCCTGTATAAAACCCGCTTTGGCGCGGTTTTTGCACTTATTGCTCCTCAGCCAAGCTCCTTCTGGTCCTGCAGAGTGGTGCTAGCAGCAGAGAGGCTAAAAGAGCGACTGCTAACCTGATAAAAGTGTTTTTTTTTTCCTGCTACCACCTGGGCGACTGTCCGATCTAGCTAAACTGCAAGTATTTCTGCTTCTTGAACTCTTTTAAACTGTTTAAAGTTGTTTTTGCACCTGCAATTTTAAAGTTTGTCCTGTTTGTTGCATTTACCTGTTGAGGCTACACACTCAAGTGCACTAGCCTGTGTTACATATTTATTGCATTTTCCTGCAGTTTGTTGCAAAAAAGAAAAAAAACAAAAAAATGATCCTCGTTTCCCGTCTTTCCTGACCTAGAGTAGTCCAAATACAGGCTTTGCTGTATTCTGGACTTTTGGAAAGTTTCTGTGTTGCCCATTTCCTTTCTTGGATAAAGGGAGGCTTCTTTGTTCACCAGTGGCAGTGGGGAGCTTAGAGCAGCCTATCTGTCCCTGGAGGAGTGTTCCCAGCACAAAAATTTGGTAGTCTATTAGCCGTTTTGGGCCAATTTCTAGCTCTTTCAACTCCCCCTGTATAAAACCCGCTTTGGCGTGGCTTTGCGCGATTTTGCGCATAGTGCAGCATCGGGCAGCTCCGCTTAATTGGGTTTAAACCATTCTCGGCTCCACAAAGTCTGCTCTTCACTTTTTCCCTTAGAACTGATCTAGTTCTCATAATAAACACCCTATTCCTACTCTAAAGCCTGGCACTTGCTCACAAAAGCAATTATATAAGTCAGCACTAAAAAATTAAAAGCACTACACCCTCACAAACTCCCCTTGAGTACCTTGTTCCCCATTGGCCCCTTTTTTCAATTATAAAGGAATTCCCAATACTGTTCTAGCATGTCCAAAGGTCAGTTGTCAATCTCCTCTCCGGTCCAGCTGGTGAATCTGGGAATCTTGAGGCAATGTTACAACTGCCTCATGTACACAGACAACCCTCTCCTCCTCCCAACAAATTCCAACACATGTGAGAGATGCAACCATATAGCCAAACTGGAGGCTAAGCTCTCTCAACTCATGACTGGCGTAACCAGTCAGGAGGAGAAGGAAACCACACTCACTACAATTCCAGTCTCACATAGACCTACCACGACAGCAAACCAAACACATAAACACACAAAAACATACTCGGAGGCTCTAAATAAAAATCTGTCTAAGCAGCAGAGACCTCCAAAGCAGACACCCAAGCAACCGCTACCCCAAAACAAAACACGTGCACCACATAGCTCACAAAGCCAGTGTGCCGGGAAGTCACAGCCCTTAAGGCTAAACAACACACCTGATACACTTGTAATAGGTGACTCTATCGTCAGGCACACTGACATCCCGCTCACCAAGCTGAACAAGGTGGTCACGGTGAGCTGCCTGTCTGGCGCTAGGATCTGCCACATAACACAAGTACTCAGGTCACTCCAAGGCAAGTACAAATATGACTCAGTCATTGTCCATGCTGGTGTGAATGACCTGAGATGCATCTCCCTGGACTACATGAAAAGAGACATAGAGGAGCTCTCTGAGCATGTAGCCCAGGCCGGTATGACCCTGACCTTGAGTAGCATCTTACCGTCACCAAGAATGATGCCACAATATGAAGACAAGATGATTAATTTCAACAATTGGCTTAAGTATTGGTGTCATTCAAAGGGGATCCAATGCCTGTCAGCCTGGGATGACATGCTCCACAAGCCACGATGCTTCTCTAGGGATGGCTTGCACCTGTCACCCCTGGGCTTTCAGATATTGGCAAAGGCCCTTGCCACCCCCATAGTGCCTTTATTAGGCAAGGCTCAAAAGACAAACCCACCTCCATAGGTATCACAAGGGATGATAAACTAAGAGTAATGCTACTCAACGCCAGAAGTCTAAACCTCAAGATGCACACACTCAAAACTCTCCTTAGCATGGAGAACATAGATATCTGTGCAGTAACAGAAACCTGGTTCAAGGCTCCTGAGAGCACCCCAGCACTACCAGGTTATGCCTCATACCATGCTTTCGGCCCCAAAACTTGGACCGAACCACAAAAGAAGGGGGAGTATCAATATTCGTCAAATATACCCACACCTCCAGGTTGGTGGCACAGCACGAAGCATCAGAGACTATCCATGTGCAACTAACAGTGGGTAAAACTGCCTTCCAGTTTATAGCCTGCTACAGGCCACCCTCCCAAACCCAGGAACCCAACTCGGCCTTCCTGAGAACACTGGAAAATATGAAGGTATTTCCAAACACCATTATTTTGGGCGGCTTCAACTACCCAGACATAGACTGGGAGCATTACTCTAGCTCCAACACCCTAGTCCAAAGGTTCCTAGAATTTATAAACTCAAATGCTATGGAACAACTTGTTACCACTCCCACAAGAGGGGAAAATATACTGGACCTGATCATCACCAACATGGTGGCTCTATGCTCCAGACCAGAAGTGTAATCTCACTGGTAAGATCAGACCATAAACTAATGTGACTGGATATTCACATCCCGACCCCACCCCCTGCCCAGAAAACCGCAGTGAAAAACTTCTCTAAAGCAAATTTCACACTCCTCAAAACCGAGGTGGAATCCTTCAAAGCCCCCGGGCTTGTGGAAAATATGGCCCAGACCGCAGAATCCTTTATAAACACATTCTATGAACACCTTCAGGAATGCATGCATCATGCAATCCCAAATAAAACCAAGACCCAATCCTCCAAAGACAGGCGTCCTGTCTGGTGGACCCCAGCAATAAACAAACTATACAATAGAAGGAGGAAGCTACTACATGATAGAGCAAAATCCCAAAAAGGGAAGGCATCTCTGATCAGTATTAGCAAAAAACTACGGGCACTCATAAAATCGTCTAAGGCCAGCTTCGAGAGAAAAATTGCACAGGACACTAAGGATTATCACAAGGCTTTCTTTAGTTATGTTAGGATCCTGGGTGGGAATTCCCAGATATGCTCAGAATTTGTCCAAAATGACAAAAAATACACCAAACCCACAGACATTGCCAACATCCTAGCTGACAGGTTCAGCGCAACCCCCTCCTCCCCACCAAAAGGGCAAATATCTATCGCAGCAGAGTACTGCTCCCCTGACATCTCAGATGCTGAGGTAAGAGCCGCCCTCTCCAAAGCCAAAAACACAGCATCAATGGGACCAGATGTTATCCCAGGCTGCGTCCTACATGAACTCCAAGAAGAGCTAAACCCAAACATAAAACTACTGTTCAATCTCAGCCTTACTACAGGATATGTACCCAAAGAGTGGCGTACAGCAGCAGTGGTCCCTCTCCACAAAGGTGGTGCCTCAACGGATCCTGGAAATTATCGCCCCATAAGCCTGACTAGCTTGGTCTGCAAAGCTATGGAAAGGATCATCATGGACCTCATAGATAAATATATTGGGGACATACAGACACTGGATCCTACCCAGTTCGGCTTTAAGGGCAGATCCTGCCTCTTAAACCTGGTCGATTTCTTTGAAACAGTCACCAAGGCCATTGACGAGGGGAAGGTGGTCCACACAACCTACCTGGACCTCGCAAAAGCCTTCTATACAATACCCCACTCGGGCATTATAGATAAGCTCACCAGCTTAAATATAAACCCCTATGTCACTACATGGGTTGCAAACTGGCTCAAGGACAGAACCCACGTGGTTAGAATTGCTGGAGCCATGTCAGACTCCAAACCAGTTACAAGTGGCATCCCACAAGGCTCAGTCATGGGACCTCTCTTGTTCGGTATATATTTCTCTGAGGTACAGGCCAACACGGAAGGACTGTGGCTGACCAAGTTCGCAGATGACTGCAAACTAGGCGCCATAATTGACTCTCCAGCTGACACATGCATCTTACAAAAGGGCCTCATAGAAACAGACAACTTGTGCCAGAGCCATGGCCTCAAGCTAAATGCCAAAAAGTGTATAGTCATCCCCTTTGGAAAAAACAAAGTGCCCACAAATTACCACATAGGTGGTAATCCATTAAGTACGGAAGAAGTAATTAGGAACCTAGGGGACCCAAGTTGATAGCAATCTCTCATTTGAAAACCACATGGCCAAAGTGATTAGAAAAAAATTTTCTATAGCCCACCAAATCATGAAGGGATTCACATCTAGATCAGGGGAGGTCATCGTGCCTCTTTACTCATCAGGCCCATAATTGAGTACAATGCCCCTTTTGGGATGTACCTTACCAGACACCTACAGCAACTGGAAAGACCCCAAAAGTACCTCAGCAAGAGGATCAAAGGGCTCAAACAGATGCCATATGCTGCTCGGTTAAAGAAACTCCAGCTCTACTCAGTGGTATACCACCTGCTCAGAGGCGATCTGTGCCTGACGTATAAAGCCATGTCCAACCCAGAATTAATGAACATGCTGCACCTCAGAAAATCCAAATCCCATCGAGCTACACTCTCGAGAGACTTGAACCTCAGCACTGAAATAAATAGGACATGCTGGAGGGACAGATTCATAACCCAGAGGCTCCCTTCACTCTGGAATAAAATCCCAGTCCAGGTTAGGCAGAGTCCCTCATTGACTCTCTTCAAGAGGAATCTTGATGAGTGGATGGGAGTTCA
The DNA here is from genome assembly GCF_019279795.1 of Protopterus annectens. Lineage (NCBI taxonomy): Eukaryota > Metazoa > Chordata > Ceratodontiformes > Protopteridae > Protopterus > Protopterus annectens. The sequence goes on from NC_056748.1 coordinate 1,118,897,443, forward strand.
TAGGTTTACCCCGGTATCACTTCTGTGTCACTGTTAGACAGAGGCACAGTATACTAACCTCGAAAAAGGGCATAGCAAAATTCATTTAAAATGGGTGGCAAAAGCCAAACGCACTCTGGCTAGGCTTATAAATGCCCTATGGCAGATAGCCTAGTATGAACCTATGAACCTATATGGTTTAACACACCCATCTCGCATTTCTTAAGAAGAAGCAACGTAACATGACTCAGAAACAAACCACTTAAACCTTCTTATTTTATGTTGCACTCATAACAGAATTATTAATCAACCAACCACAGAGTGCTCCGTCATAGTACAGGAACCAGGAAGTATTCTTATTAATTTTATCGAAAATTCCACAATCAAGACCTTAACCTTATCTAATCTGTAATGGTTAAATAATGTTCAGTTGTGCAGATTTTATGTAGAGTATCAGTGCAATTATACAATTATTTGCAACCTTGATATATCATTAATAGAGTCATTAAAACAAAGTTATTATAGACTTATTAGTGTTAAAACTACATCCACACTCTGACCCTCGTTAATATCTATTTCTCATAAAATACATCTATCTCATAGCATATAAATTACATATTAAAGGTATGTAGCTGAATCAGTTCTAAAATGCTGTTATTTACAATTCAAAACAGTTGAAAACCAGGCAGAATTTAGCTAGTAAAATTAAAGCAACTACATTGAAAATGGCTTGATGACAGTGGTACTTTAAAAGAGAGCATTGCAATGTTTGGATTTTACAAAATTTGTTTTAAGCAGAAGTAATTGCTGCTCCACATTAAACTTTTCCAGCCGTATGTCTATTAAAACAGAACTTGTATCATTGTTTTTTGCACTGTATATCATATCCCTTGGATTCTTAAACATAGTACATTCTTGTATAAATGCATTCTATGTACTTGTGGTTAGTATACAAACCTGTCATTACCATAATTCATAAACATGGAGTGTATTAATGAGAAACAATTCACAAACGATTACATACATCTTTGAATTTTACACAAATTTGCATAGCGGATGCATTGTACTATGCATATGAGTGCCTGTAGCATGACAATGCAGCACAGCATTGTAGGGGAACCCCTCCTGAATGAGGAATGCTGTGTCTGACACATCTGATTCAGTAGCTGTTTCCTCCTGCACTCTGCTCCGCTGTCAGTTCACACAATGATTGATGAAATGCTCTGATTCATTATCTGTGCAGCAGAGCTAATGTTGTTACCATAATATGGTAATGCAGGGAGCTACAGCTGTGAAAATATCTCATTGGTGGGAGCTGAACTGTGTTACTAAATGTAGTGGATACAAGTGAGTTTGTGGTAGTAGGTCTGCCTTCACAAAATGGGACTTTGGAACCATTAGGATTTTCTTCAGCCATGGAAACCAGCTTTCGTTTTCACATAGTCACTGATGATGCTCACTTCTGTAAGCTGGGTAGCACATCAGCAGTGAAGGGAATTGGTACAGTGGACTACATCAGCTGTTTATATATGGTTCTGGCGACATTCTGTAAGTAGTTTAACCACTGTATATGCAATTATTACAGTGATTTGTTTCTAAATCACACAGTCCTGCACTGCGGGGTCATTTACCCAGTCTGCTGCATGCATGGGGTACTATCTGCAATCAAGCCCTACTCTGTTGGACACTATGTTTATGAATCCAATGTGTTAAACTCTAGGGATCAATTTAGTAATCATTTAACTTGCTTTTTACACTCATCACATTCAGTAATATCCTGTTCTATAATTCCTGGAGTAGCATAATGCGTTATGTGAAAAAAAATGAATGTAAATTTCACCATATCTGCATACAAATCTAAGCAACTGGAAATGTATACATAATTTTAACAACCAGTGTTAAAGCAATTGTATATTATAACAATTATTCTTTCAAATTAACAATGAGATTTGAAATATGTTTTATCATGTTTAAATTCTCCTATTTTTTTTCATTCAAAGTAATTTTCTGCTCCACATTAACCATTTCCAGCTGTGCTACCATTAAAATGTGACTAGTTTCCACTGTTAAATAGGTACTTGCTTATTATCGCAACCAGATTTGCACACTGCCATAATTTGTATCTGTGTGCGGAAACAGGTTGCTTAACTTAAGAAGGGATCTGTGAAGAAGAAAGCATTACTCTGTCGCTGTGGGTCTGAGCCCGGAAGAGGAGAAAGGGTGTGGGTTTGTACCTCTTTGCCCCTGTAACTCCACAGTGGTGCTCCACTTTGCAGTACCTGTGTTTCTCAAGACAATGTCAGGTACTGGAAAAGCAATTCATCAAATATACCCTGCGACGTTAGGAGATTGCAAATCTCTCGGAGACCAGGATTACTGCCTTTCCTAGGTTAGGCAAAGTGCTGATTTAGAGAAACTGAAGTGCATAATTTCACTTCAGGTACTAAAAAAGTGTCCCCATTTGTGAAGCACTGCCAATACTTTAGAAATACAGAAACTCAAAATCACCTCATGATTACACGTAGTAAGAACACTTCCAAATATATCTTACTGCCGGACAATGCACTTCTTCCTGTACTTTGTGGCTGGTAGCAGCTTTTTCCCTGAAAATATCTTTCAAAACTGCCCCCCCCCCAAAAAAAAAAAAAGTGACCAAAACCATCAGTACTGTGTGTGTGTTTGCCTTGTCTGAAGGATTCCTTACACACACACACACACACACACACACACACACACACAAGAAATCTGTTCATCAGAATGAGAGCAGGCATGACAATTTCAACCGTGCATGTGTAATGCACGCTGAAAACAGGAACAGGATTTTCTCAAATGTTTGTCTTCCCGAAGGTAAAGCAAAGTTAGTCCACAGCCAAACTAACTCAGAGCAGCACCCAATACTGTTTCATGGACTCATAAGTGTGGAAGTATGCAAAAGTCGCAACCGCGAAAAATCTGGTTGTGAGAATACATAAGTACCGTTAAATATTTAGTGTATATCATTAAATTCTGTCCATACCTAGTATACCTGTACTTTTCTTAACACCGCATACCAAATCAGTAGTGTGGCATTCTGGAATTTAAAAGTGCCATAACATTTTATACAAAACATATAAACATTTTCAGCAATGTCTGGCTACGATTTTCAACCTTTGGAAATGCAGGTTTACTTTTACCCCATAATATTAATTGACAGCATGTAGTCTTAGTCCGACACTAACTTCTCTAAGGGAACTGGCTTCATAAAAATTAAACTTTAAATATAAATATTGACATGTTTAAAGTATATTAGTTTTGTATTCGACTGAATTGCTGTTCTACATTAACCTTTTATAATCCCATTAAATTATGACTTTTATTGGTATTTACAGTACATAACCATAATCTCAAAGCATTAACCTAGTGAGCATATACATTTTGAATGACACATGCCACATTTAATAATTCTGTGGTTGTGGAAATGGTAGAACACTTTATATGAAAATTAAACCTTCTTCAGTATTTGCTTGCACTTTAAAGCAGTTGTTAATGTAGAAGTATTTCTGATATGTAACATTAGAACAAAAATATATAGTTCTAATTAAAATCAACTTTGAGGAGAACTGGCTTTAAGCATACTGAACATTCACACATCTTCAGCAATTCCTCCTAGTCAATGATAGATAATAGCTTGTAATTATGACATCCTCCCTCAGTATAGTTGGAAAAGTAATGTTATACATTATCTTCTGTCACTTAGATTCTTCAGTCATATCTAAAAACTGCATTAATCGTTGTAGCATGACTTCTGGATAACTTGGGATATTTGTTTCTTTCCTAAATTCATATACAGTCTTCAGAAACAGTCCAAGCCAGCATTTTTATTTGAACAAAATTCCAGGAAATGAGCCTCTTTACCCTCCAATACCAACTTTCCTCATATTTTTATCGTGCGTTATCCTTCATAAATAGAAACTGCTCCTCTTAAGAGCTTTACCCACAAGGCATGAACTTTGCCACGCTGTGTTTTTTTTTTTTTTTTTTTTTCTTTTCTTTCAAATTCATGTCTTGCTGTCTTCATGGCAACATACTTTTAATGTAAAATTGCAGTCCTCAACTTTACATAGTTTCATATGTCTAAAATGTCCAGTCAGCATTCTTGTTTTATTACAAAAAATCGTGTTTATTTCTTTCTAACTCTGTATCCCTTAACATTAAATCAGATCGTGTTTCAGCTGATATATATATATATATATATATATATATATATATATATATATGATAAGTGGAATAGGCTCAAGCTTTATGTTGACTTTGTTCATTGTCATTTTTTCTCCGTTTCCTACACTGTCATTACATGTACAACATTGTCATACATCACAGTACACCCAAATGCAGCACAGCAAGCCGACAGAGCTCGGAAACAGCGTCAACCAATAATAGATAGTCAGTCACCATAAAACGCTGTCCCCTAACAGCACTGAATCACAGTCTCAATAAATCATAAATAGTTATCTCCAATAATCCAATGGCGTTATTAGACACGTAGATAAAGATTCCAATGATAACACTGAGCTCGTAGATAAAAATACTTTTATTCAAAATTCAACAAAAGTAAGCGCATTCCTTTGGCTTAAGATATTTGATGAGTGGATACCATTCCTACTAGCAAAATTAGTTAGGCTTCTGAGTACTGATATTTTTTAGATGTATAAACACTTGTGTGCCCACATAACAGGATATGCAGGGCAACGCTAAACTATATTCCGCTATCTAACATATACCCAAGTTCCACTGTCCCTATGGTCTTTCTCATCCGTATGAACTTTACAAAATGCCATTATATGGAATTAACCCAACATAATGTGAAGCTAATAGTTCTTTATATGGGATACCTTTAAGAAATCAATAAAAACTTTCAATACATTCTCTACCGCAATATTAAAAATGTATGTATGTGTGTGTGTGTGTGTGTATATATATATATATATATATATATATATATATATATGTGTGTGTGTGTGTGTGTGTGTGTGTGGGTCTACGTGATATGATCAACATTTCACAATGTTGAAACCCATATGGCCAAGACCATATGATCGACATTTGAAATGTCGAACATACAAGTAGACCAAAAAGAAAAAAAACTAACTTTAAAGATGCTAGCAGGGGGCTATGCCCAACTGCACCACCCCATAGGGGGCTCCATCCCCCGTGATTTTAATATACCAACTCTGACATCACACTACAGTGCAGAAATAGAAATGTTTCCATTCCACATTGTTCAGAGATGCCGGTTCCCCATGGTCGACATTTCAAATGTCAATTGTATGGTCTCAGCCATATGGGTTTCGACACTGTAAAATGTCGACCATGTGAAGGGGACCCATATTATATATATATATATATATATATATATATATATATATATATATATATATATATATATATATATATATATATATATATATATTTCTGCAAGTAATGTTTCATTTTCTATTAAATAATTTTACTCATTATAGTTAACTATCACTGTTTCCTCATTCTTTATAACTTCTATGCTGTCCAATTTCTTCCATTTAAAGATTAATACTCTATCAAAATTCTCTGGGATCCCACACACTGGCCCAGAAGCAAAAAGTGTTGACCTAATACAATTAATTCTAAGTCAAATGTGGGCTAGGTTTTGAAAAATATAGCAACTGCATAAAATAATGCCTATATAGATATGACAAGTAATGCCATGCCATCCATATTTGCCACGTGGAAGATATGTGCATGCTACAAACACACCATTAAAAGGGGACAGTAATGTAGTCCAAGAACAACAGAAATAGCATTTTTGACAAACAACATGCCTGTTTGACTTTGTATTCATCCTAAAGGTTCAGATACATTGTGTAACAATATTTAGTGTATTTTTAAGGATTCCTATTGAAATGTCAGCATGCGTAATGTCGAGTGCCTGCAGACTGAAAAAAACAAGATCGCAAATCCAGGAGGAGTGTGACTCTCCAACATCACTCTTCTCTTTTAAACCTTTTTTTTTTATTTGCAGTGGGGGCAAGCCCTCTAACCCCCAAAACTTAAATATATAGGAACTCTGACATTGTCATACCTTGAAGAAAAGGGAATATTCTGGAAAATGCCCATTTTTCACTTGGTATATGCAAGTCCATCTGTCCATTCAGAATACTTGTTTGAGGATTTGGTATAGCAGGTTCTGACATTTCAAATGGTTACCTATTTATAATCATGCCAGCTTCTTAATAATGAATATAAATGGGCCTGAAAAACTGTAACATTTCAAAACTTGGTATATGGCTTATTCATTAGATCAAAAGCCTTTGATGCGTACCATATAACCTTTTTGGTTGTTTGCCATTAATTTATAATTAACTTCTAAATTGTTGTTATTGACTGTAGTCAGTTATTGCTTCCAGCTTGCTGTGCAAACGTCAAACTAGTATAATACTCAAACCAACACGTAAGGCAGTCACGAAAAAGATCCTTTGCCACCAAGGAAACCAGTCCAGGAACGTTTATTAGATAAAATGACACAGTTAACACAAAGCGTGAAAGTACTTAAAAGCCAAAGGGCATATAAGCACGTGAACGCCTTAATCCATAAAACACCATGCGTTTTCGTCAACTTCCTGACTTCATCAGACAACCAGTACATCAATTAGACTTCATTTATATACACAATATCACCAATTAGTTAATAAATTAAGGAATTCAAAAATTTAAAGGTATATCATTATTCAAACTAGGTAAGCATTCTATGTGAACACAGAAATTTCATATAAAATCCACAAAACACTTATTCATAAAATATTTGACTGACCATAGATGATCTTAAAAAATCTTAAATAATCTTAAATAATCTCTTACTTGTTCCTAAAAATAAATGTTTCAAAAGGTTATTAGGAAAAACTTAAAAACATTTATATATATACATATACTCTTTCCAGTTGATATTATATCCTACCAATTGTTCCTAAAATCAAATCAACTATAAAAATATTATAAATATTGTAAAAGTGATATATAACTATTAAATAGTTATTCTTATAGTATGAACTTTAAAAATGTATAATAATGTTAAAATGTTGAAATAAATTTGTTACTCATAATTTATTAGTTCATTAGTTCAAGCCTGCTTCCAGTACTATGGAGCCCTCTTGTGGTCATTTAGGGTTATTGTCACTAAGTACAATTTCTTCCTACAACTTAGCAGCTCTTAATTTAAGTAGTGGCAATATAGATATATTATCATTAAGCCCTGGAAATTTATCCGCATTTAGGGCCACTTGCCACCACAATTCCCTATATTCAATTCTAGTTTCCCACGGGCCCCCTCGAACATCCTGTTGAATACATTCTATTACTAGGAATTTAAATTTATATTCCTTGCATGTTTTGCTATGCTTATATAAAGCGTTACTTTCCTTCTTAATGGATATCTCATAGATGTGCTCATAGATTCTTTTCCTTAAAGCTCTTTCAGATTTCCCAAAATAAAAGGACCTGCATTTTTCACAAAAAGCAAGGTACACTATCCCTTTAGTGTCACAATTGAAATATTCCTGGCTACTTATCATTTTGTTTCTGCTTGCTATATAATATCTTTCATCATTTATGACATAGCAACACTGCCTACAATGCCCACATTTATAAGTGCCCTTTCTGATCGCCTTGAAGACAGTTTGGAATTTATTGCTCTCAAGGATATCACCGAGGTTCCTAGCATTTCTATAGATCTATGGTCAGTCAAATATTTTATGAATAAGTGTTTTGTGGATTTTATATGAAATTTTTGTGTTTGCATAGAATGTTTACCTATTTTGAATAATGATATACCTTTAAATTTTTGAATTCCTTAATTTGTTAACTAATTGGTGATATTGTGTATATAAATGAAGTCTAATTGATGTACTGGTTGTCTGATGAAGTCAAGAAGTTGACGAAAACGCATGGTGTTTTATGGATTAAGGCGTTCATGTGTTTATATGCCCTTTGGCTTTTAAGTACTTTCACACTTTGTGTTAACTGTGTCATTTTATCTAATAAACGTTCCTGGACTGGTTTCCTTGGTGACGAAGGGTCTTTTTCGTGACTGCCTTACGTGTTGGTTTGAGTTTATTTGCAGTTCCTGTTTTGGTGAAACTAGTATAATACTGCTAAATAAGGTTAGCCAAATATTTAATACTTTCACTCCGTTTCATCAAAATGTAAAATTGTAATATTCAATGCATAACCAATCCTTGGCCTCTTTTTTTAAGAAATATTAATTTCAAAGACTGAGCTCAGCGTCTGCAATTCAGGAATACTGAGTAAACACAGGAACTTTGCTATCAGAGGAGAAAAAAGCCAGTAAACTCTGGCAGTAGTCCATTATTGTTGGAAGCACTTCAATGCTATGACTACATCTACTGCTCTTGAATTATGGAATTCCAGGGGGGGGGGGGTAATCCTTCATCCATCAGACCAAATCCTCATATTTCTACATGTCCTTCATCACATGCTGCCCCGGGAAGTCATAGAACCAGTTCCACCTTCCCAAGTGGGAAAGGGGTTATATTTATTTTTTTAATTTAAAAGATAATAAATTGGTACTTTCTAAATTCTGCAGTACCATACACCTCAACCTCTTAGCGCAAGACATCTAGTCATAGACTAGCATTATGGGATGGCAAAGGTCCAAAAACAGGGACAGAATTTAAAATATTGCTCTTATAAATTTTGAAAGCTGATAGAATAGCAGGATTTGTGTTAGTATGCATTTTATGATGGATATGAAGTCTGAAACTTGTGAATATGTTATTATTTAGTGACTTCAGTCCTCCTCGATTTACCAGAAATCCACAAATCTTGAGAGAGACCAAAACTATGAGGTTGAATCTGGACAGTTGAGAGGCATGTTTAACATATACATGCTCAGACACACACGCACACCTCTCTCATACAAATGACTAGTTTAAATTACATAGACACGCGCGCACACACACACACACACACACACACACACACACACACACACACACACACACACACACACACACACTCTCTCTCATATATATAAAAACGAACCGCCAGTTTAACTAACACGCACATTATTAGATTCATACACTCACTCACACTTACCTCTGCATGGCTAGTTTAAATTCTGCAGTAAGTGCAGATGGAGTTAACATCCACAGCTTGCATTATTAGTCGCACTAAAGTTGAAGTTGTTGACTTTCAGTCCTAAAACTGAAGGTAAATGCTGGATTTCATGGTGGCCAATTTTACTTTTTATTAATGTTGCAACTTAAGATACCTGATAAGTTATTTGCAAACTTTAATTATGGCACGTTTGCTTGTAGAGGACAGTTAAAATATTTTCTTACTAACTTGCAGCCGCTCTATTATGACTGGGAGAGAATACATTGCTCTGTTGGTTTGTAAAACCAGTAAGAGCTGTATGTATGTTATTTTAATGCAACACCACGCTTGTGCAGAATTCTGTGGTTACGGCAGTCAAGTACAGCTCTAATTATTATCATTATTAGACTGCATTGTACTATTCTTTTTCTAAAATGTTTTCATTCTAGATATCCTTCAGGAAATGCACACTAATGCAAAACTTGTCATTCTAGAACCGTTCTACGTTTATAAGCGCCCTATTGAAAATTTGTTCCTGATTTTAGACCATTGTCCCCCTCCACAAATTATGTTTGGCTAATGGCTCTGTTTAAAATTTTTGTGCTGAGATACTGACAGGTATGAGTTCTGAGGGGCCACTGGATCTTAATCTACATTTCTTTACATCAGTGAAACATTTGAAACACAAATTCATTAACATTATGTCCGCCTTACAAACAGCAGGATAACATCCGGTCATACCTATCAATTATTCCTGATTTTTGCCCTGCCTCTGGCAAATGCTTGATTTTCTGTTAAATTGAGTATTTCAACAAGTCAGTATATATATATATATATATATATATATATATATCATTGTTCAAAATGCATATTGACATAAAATCTGTAAGTGAATGAGAATAATAGATGCCTGAATCTGAATCCTTATCTACATGTTAGTCATGAAATCAATGACAGCGGCAGCTGGTCCTGTAGTCAGTAAGGAACAGCAAGTGGTCCTCCTTAAAGGAGAAAACACCATCACGGGCTGCTCTGTTTTCTAATGGAATCTTCTTAAAAGTGTTTGCCCTTGTCTACACTCCAAAATCGGGATTTAATGAGGCCAATCAGCAATTTGTGGCACCCTATTATTTTGAGGCCATAACCAGGAAATGCAGAGGACTTGAGTACAGTTGAGAGAGGTATGTTATGAATGCTACGTGTTATGAGTTGTCCCAACATTATGTTGTAATTTTTTATCCAAATTGCCCCTTCAAAGTCTCTATTAAGTCCTAACACTGGATTCCTATCCATGCTATCCAGGAACCGGGACGTTTTCTATCACTCTTTAGAGGGAGATATCGCCTAGCATTGAGAACCATTAGTTTAAACAAAAGTAACTCAAAAAGTGACTCACATTTAAGTTACTAGTTACTAAAAAAAAAGTAATATATTACTATTACTTTTTACTATTTTGAAAAAGTAACTAGTTAAATTACTAGTTACTCGAAATTTTAATCTATTACATATTGCAATATATTCCTCCCAACACTGATCTTACTACAAGATTTAGGTAAGTGATTCTACTACATATGTATTTACATCTTACCACACTGATTTGACAAAATGTCAATTGTAGTTCTCGTTAGTGTAGAACTGGCAAATATTCAGAATGAAGATACAATATCTAGTTGTCCTTTTTTTTTAGTAACTCAGTTATCACACTGGAAAATGTTAAGACCCATCATGTAAGGCAGATAGGAACAAAGTGAAGTCAAATGAGTTGCACAGGGTCACATGAGAGTTGCACAGGGTCACATGGGAGTTGCACAGGGTCACATGGTAAATATGCAGAAGCTGAAGAGAATCAATCTTATGTCTTCAGTTCCACAGCCCAGCAATTTAGTCATTGATGTACTGCTGGTTTAAATGGAACTTTCTGGTCTACAGATTGTATTGGCATGGAGATTATTATTGATAGCACTTTATTCCTTACCTTCCAATGCATTTATTTTCTGTTTCCCAGGGTTCTGGTAACAACTGGATGCGCATAATACCACGCACAAAGTTTGGTGCCTTTGCACGTGGAGCTAAGGTAGTGCTTTACACAAAGAACAGTGGCCCACACCTGAGGATTATTGATGGTGGGTCAGGTTATCTTTGTGAAATGGAACCAGTAGCACACTTTGGACTTGGTAAGTGTATATACTATCTGCATACACTGGTCAAAATTTTTTTTATTTTTTTCTTAATTTTGGAATGCTGACTGAAAGATGGTATAGGAACTGCTTTTCAACACTTCATTGTCTTCACATAAAACAAAACTATTTACAAAAAAATTCTCCCAGTTTTGATCCTGACCTTTAGAGGCACTGTATTATGAAATGGTTTGCAGTGTTTTGCAAAAAGCAAAGGATTTCTTGTTTCCAAAAGTGATTGTTACATCTAGTAACTGGCATGGTTTAGTTGGTTAGTTTATTATACTAGGATATAATACAAGTTTGACTCTTGAGATCAATAAGGTTTGAATATCTAAATGAACTGAAAAGTTTGGATTCCATGGTTCTGATGTTCTCTTCTAGGTGCTGTTTCACCCTTATGTCAGACTTCAGAGGTGTGCAGTATGGCTTAATGTGTGTCTGTGTGTGTGTGATGCTTAGCTTCTTTAGACACAATTTTTTAAATATAACTAGTAAAAATCAGATAAGTGATATGATTCAAACAATAAAACATAATCAACAGGAGACCAACAAGGATCCTTTCTATATTTAGTTTTCATGATCAACACCCCTTTTTCCCATTTCTACATGGAGTTGGGGTGTTGTCAACTGTTGCCATCTCGCCCGATTCAGTAAGACTCTGCTACCTGTTTTGTTAGCCATGCCTGACTGTCACAGGTCTTCTCCACACAGTCCATCTACCTCTTTGACGGGTGCCCCTGCTTCCTCATGCCTTCTTCCTGTCTGTGTCAAATCATCTTCACCACATTGTCTTCTGCCTTTCTGTACTTGTGCCTGAACCACCACAAGCTGTTTGATCTTCTATGCAATTCATCTACTTTTGCTCCTGGTCTGACATCATCATGTCTTCATTTATCCCAAAGTGCACATTCTACCACCTGCCTCAGGAACTTAATCTCCATCACTTCTAGCTTCCTCATCTGCTGTGCCTTTAATGCCCAGATTTCTGTACCAAACAGTCATATTGGTCACAACACGGTTTTGTACACCTTACTGTTTAGGTACTTTGGCATTCTTATTTCACATACTTCCCATGGCATTCTGTGTTTGTTGGCCGCAGCCTTTCTGATTCTGTCTTTGATTTTCTCATTCATACTTCCCTTCCCAGATACTTGAAGCTGTTAACTTGTTTCTCTATATTCCCTTCTATCTCTATTTTCAGTTTATTTCCCCCACTTGCTACCAGTACATCTGATTTATCTGTCTCAGTTTCATCCCATGTGCCTTCAGTTTTCAATTCTACTTCCCTATCCTTTGATGATATTGTTTCTCAGAGTCTACCTGTAATATCAAATCATCTGCATGCAGGAACTTTGTTGGTCTGTCCCCTCTGACCTGTCAGCTGATGTAGTCCATTACCAGTATGAACAACAGTGGTCTTAGAGCTGAACCCTCATGTGCACCTATTCTCTCCGAGGACCCCTTTGTGAGACTGAGCAATGTTTGTACTTGAGTTATTGAGTCATTGTACATAGCTTGCAGTAATGCTACTTTGAACAACTGCAGGACTGCCCATATCTGCTTTATTGGGACCTTCTGATATGCTTTTTGCAAGTCTAGGAATGCTCATTTGGACTCTTTCCTCATCTCTAGCTTCTCAACTATCTGTCTCACTGCAAACATTAGGTTAGGTGCTGCATCCTGATCTCAATTCACACTGCTCATCTCCCATGTTGCTTTCTAATACTCTGTGTATTCATCCATCAAACACCCTCCCCAGAACTTTCATGCAGTGTAACCGGAGTATGATACCTCTCTACTGCCCGGAGTTGTGAACGTCCCCCCTTTGTTCTTGAACACTGGCACTAATATGCTTATTCTGCAGTCATCTCTGGTTCATGTTTCTCTCCACACTTCTGTGAGTACCCTCGCACCATTTCTCCCCTATCTTACCCAGCGCCATCATCATTAGATCTTCTGTGACCTCATCTGTGTCTGCTGCTTTCTCTGACACCATTTTTCTTAGTGCTGTTCTTTCTTCTTCCTGGGTGGGCTCTGCCTCATTTTTCATTGTAGGCTGTGTCTGGGGCAGTACAGCTTCTGTGGGGTTTTCTTCATTCAGAAGCTGCTGGAAATGCTCCTTCCATCTGCCTTTGATGTCCTGTGAGCTGATGGCTAAGTTATTGCTGCATCCCTTATGAAGGGTGTCTCACTACTTTTTATATTTTTCCTCTCTTTGCATTGCATCCTGATATGATTTCTTTCTGCCATCTGCTGAGTCACTTTCCAGAAACTGATAGAGTGCCTCCAATGCCTTGTTTTCTGCTATTGCAACTTTTAGCCTTTTGATAGCCAGCCAGTGTTCCTTCTTAGCCTAGTCTTTATGTTGATGATTTCCTGGACTTCTGCGTAACACCTCCAGCTTTCTTTGTGTGCCTTATTTACATACCTGCCTTGGCTGCCTATCTAGTTTGTAACCCCCACACATGCTGTTTTGAGGTGCTGCCATTCTTTCAACTTTCCCTTTCTTTATGAGGGGCTAGAGTCCTGAGTATTTCCTTGAATTGGTGCTTTCTCATCACTCAACTTCCAGGTCCTCAGCCTAGTCTCTGTCGACCTTAGAACCTACTCTGACCAATGTTTGCAGCTGGTTGTGACAGTCAGTTGTTTACGCTGTGCGATTAATACATCAATGGGGATGACTTTACAAGCACTGATTCTACTCCAGAGCCTTTTCCTAATTTGGAGGATGTCTACTTGCATTGCATGTTGGTTTCTCTTGTATGTGATCTTGAGTCTCTTGCCTGGACCACGTGTTGGCCACCCTTTGTCAGAAAAAAGTATAGAATAGTCTCTCCTCCTTTATTCTCTTGTCCCACCCATGTGAACCCAGGCAGGCTTCATGTTCTGTTTTGTCTGTCCTGATATGTGCATTTAGGTCAGCCATTATAAACACCAACTCATGTTGTCCTCCTTTATCTAGTAGGTCCTGCAAATGCTGTCTGAATGCATTCTTTTCTTCCATGTCGCAACCTTGATATGCGGCATAGGCTGAGATTATGAATTGTTCTTACACTGGAATTCTCTTTGCCATGAGTCTGTTACAACGCTGATGACATCCCTTACTGTTTTCTGAAGCCTCTCCATTCATCTTCTAAAGCCACACCATTTCTAGTCCGTCATTCTCCTGCAAAGCAGAATCTGGATCGCAAGCCGCGTGCGTTTCTTGCATTACCATTCCATTCTGCCTCTGAGGCAAAACGCACGCAAACTCCACTGCTCACCACACACAGTCCACACACCTGTCTCTCACAGCCACTAAGGCCTAAACATGTATCCAACATATTAGTCATAAGAGACTCCATTGTGAGAGACACAGATGTGTTCCTCACCAGGCTGGATAAGGAGAACGTCACGGTTAGTTTTTTGCCAGGTGCCAGAATCCGCCCTATCACCCATACACTCAAGTCTCTCAACAAGAGGTACTGTTATGAATCTGTCATAGTCCATGTTGGCATAAATGACATGAGATGTACTTCCCTGGACTATATGAAGAGAGACCTGATCAAGTTCACTTAGTGTTTGTCCCAGCGAGGTATGTTCCTAGCCGTAAACCGCATTCTACCATCCCCCAGAATGATGCCTCAATACAAACAGAAAATGACTGACTTTAACAATTGGCTTAGTTTCTGGTGTCATTTTAAGGGGATCCAATACTTGATAGCCTGGGAAGACATGATTGACAGACCACAATGCTTTACCAGAGATGGCCTGCAACTGTCTCCCTTGGGCTTCAGGCTTCTGGCAAAGGCTCTTGCGCCCCCCATAGTGTCTTCTTTAGGCAGTGCCATGAGGTCAAAACTACCAACATGAAAATGTCACCAAAACACAAATTAAAGGTCATGCTGCTAAATGCTAGGAGCCTAACATGAAACTGCACTCATTGCATGTATTCTTAACCCTGGAAGATGCTGACATTTGTGCAGTCACAGAAAACTGGTTCAAAGCTGCAGAGAGCACCCCAGCCATACTAGGTTACTCATCCTATCATACATTCATACCCCAAACTGTGGGAAGCAAAGCAAAAGGAGGTGGAATTGCAATACATATTAAAGATGTACACACCTCCAGGCTGGTCAACCAGTATGTCACATAGGAGACACTTCAGGTGCAGTTAACAACTGACAAGACTCCTGTTCATATCATAGCAAGCTACAGGCCCCCCAACTTTGACTAACAATGCCCAGTCCACCTATCTGGACCTCTTTAAATCTATCATGATTCAACCTTTTACTGCGATTCTGGGTGAGTTTAACTATCCAACCATAGATTAAAAGAACTACTCATGCCAAAACATAAATGCCAAGAGATTCCTTGATTTCATCAGTGAAATTACTTGGACCAGCTGGTCGACACCCCTGCAAGAGGTGATAATATCTTGGACTTGGTATTAACCAGCATCAGAAACCTCTGCAGCATATCTACAGTGTCATCCTCCCTGATAAGCTCTGACCACAAAGTGGTCACTTTTGAAGTCACTATCTCCCCCAACCAAACCCCCCCCCCATCCCCCCAGCTAGGGTCAAACAAAAAAACTTCTCCAAAAATGATTACAGTCTCCTGAGGGAAGGTATAAACAGCTTTACAGCCCCCACCCCTGCATAGGAACTGTCAGATAAGTTCAAACCTACACCAAAGGACTATACAAGCGTTTATACAGCTGCATGGAATCAGGAATACCCAGCAGGAGAAAATCATTCTTCTCAAGGAAGAGTAAACCTGTATGGTGGACATCAGCTATAAATAAACTCTATAATAAAAGGAACAAATTGCTGTCCAAGGCCAAGAAGGAGCAGGTGTCTAATTGGAAGCAATCTTTCCTTATCCTGAACAAGCAAATAAGAGCACTAGTGAAATCCTCCAAAGCAAATTTCGAGTCCAAATTAGCCACATCTACTAGAGACAATCATAAGGCCTTCTTCACATATGTCTGCAGCTTCTAAGGAAGCACCCAGATCTGCTCAGAACTGGTGGACAAGGACACCACATATACAAATGCTGTAGATATAGCTACTACTGGATTGTCTACTTTCAAAAAATTGTAAATGTCAGGAGGAATTCTCTGTTTTCTCATTGCCATCAAACAAAATGGCCAAGTTTAATCTCCTAATGAAAAGTTCAGTCTCAATAACTGTGTCCACTATATTAAACTTCCTCATAGGCATGAACTTTAACCCCTTAGAAAAAAGGGAAACATTTTATTTAGTAATATTCATATTTGTAAAGTTGTATATATGAAATCCCTTGTACGAATGTACTATGTTACTAGTGCACATTATAGAAGAATCTTTATTTATTTGCATTTGTTTATTGAAAAATTCCAATAGGAATTAAAACAAAAGTTTTCAGGGGAGGACCAGGAAGAAAAGCTCCACAGTTACACATGCACAGTTGTTATGGCAATGTGCAAAACATCTGTTAAAGCAAAAGCATTTATTTATAAGGTTATAAAAGAGACAACCACTAGTACATTGCCCATTATAAGGTGAAACTGCAGTGGCCAAGAAAGCACATCAAACTTCTCCAGCAGACCACAACTGAAATGAACAGAGTGGAAACAGCACAGCTGAATAACCAAGTGCAGTTTAATTTAATTTCTAAGCATTTTCATTTTCAATGATACCATCATCAGAGAGAAAATCAGAAATAAAATAATACAGGAACCAAATCTATTTAAATCTACCTCTCACTAAATATTTAACCAATAAAACCCTTATCAAGAACAAGTAAACCAGCATTTAAAATGACTGTGTGTGTGTGTATATATATATATATATATATATATATATATATATATATAGGTAGGTACTAGGCTATCGACCCAAAGGCCAAAGTAAGCCTAGCCATCAAGGTTCCCTGGCTAATGCTACCCACAAAAGTTATTTTCCTGTGCCCGTTTTGAGCAGAGCTACCGAAGTGATCCCCAGAGTGTATTTCCTATTTCCCATCCACTTATCAAGATTTTTCTTGAAAAGTGCTAATGAGGAACTTTGTTTGACATAGATGGGTAGCTTGTTCCAGAGTATGGGAAATCTTTGGGACAGGAATCTATCCCTCCAGCATGTCCTGGTTATTGTGGTGACAAGGGCTAGGTCCCTAGAGTGTGTAGCTTGGATGGATTGGAATTTCTTTAGGTGTAGCATGTCCAACAGCTCTGGGTTTGATATAGCTTTATATGTTAGGCAGAGATCACCTCGGGGTAGGCAATATGCTACGGAGTAAAGCTGGAGTTTTTTGAGATGGTCAGTGTAGGGCATCTGTTTGAGGCCAGTAATCCTCTTTGTGAGGTACTCCTGTGGCCTTTCCAGCTGCTGTAGATGTCTTGTGAGGTACATTCCAAAAGGGGCATTGTACTCTATAATGGGTCTAATGAGTGATGAGTAGAGGGGAACAATGACCTCTTTTTTCCTGGATGAGAACCCTTTTGTGATGGTGTGTCACCTAGAAGGATTTTTACTGACTACTGTGGTGATGGTGATTATCAAAGGTCTCATCACACATTCGGTGTTAAGTAGACTGCCACCTTTGTGGTAGTTCATGGGTACAGAGTTTTTACCAAAGGGGATGACAATGCACTTTTTGGCAGTGAGCTTGAGGCCATGGCTCTGACACTAGGCATCTGTCTCAGTGAGGCCCTGGATGCCCACATCATTTGAGGACTCCACTATGGCTCCTAGTTTGCAGTCATCTGTGAACTTCATTAGCCAAAGGCCTTCTGTGTCAGCCTGTACTTCAGAGAAGTAGATACCAAACAGGAGAGGTCCCAGGACTAAACCCTGTGGTACTCCACTTGTCACCGATTTGAAGTCAGATTTGGAGTCTGCAACTTTTACAGTGTGGGTTCTGTCAGTGAGCCAATTGCCAACCCATCTTGTGACGTAGGGATTTATACCTAGTTTAGCTATAATTCCAGAATGGCGGATGGTGCCGAAAGCCTTGGTGAGGTCAAGATAGGCTGTGTGAACTACCTTACCCTCGTCTACAGCTTTGGTGACTGCTTCAAAAAAGTCAGTCAGGTTCAGGAGGCATGATCTGCCTTTCACAAACCCGAACTGGGTGGGGTCCAGAGTTTGGAGGTTATCAATGTCTTTGTTTATGAATTCCATGATAATACGTTCCATGGCCTTACAGACCAGGCTCGTCAGGCAAATAGGTCGATAGTTCCCATGATCAGTGGTGGCTCCCCCTCTGTGGAGTGGGTTAACTGCTGCTGTGCTCCATTCAGTGGGCACAAAGCCTGATGTGAGACTATGATTGAACATGTTGTTTAGGTGAGGAGCCAGTTCATTCTGAAGTTCGAGTAAAACGCAGCCTGGGATGTTGTCCTGTCCCATGGATGCTGTGTTTCTGGCTTTAGAGAGTGCAGCTTTTACCTGCATAGTTGTGATTACATGGACTCTGCATTCTTCCTGTATAGATATGGGCCCTTTAGGGGATGAGACAGGGAGTGAAGTTAGCACTGAACCTATCTGCCAGGACATTGGCAATATCAGTTGGTTCTGAATATTTATTGTCATTGTGCTGTAACTCAGAGCAGATCTGGGAGTTGCCATTGAGATTCTTGACATAGCTATAGAATGTTTTGTGGCTGTCCCTAGAATCAGAATTGTTTTCATAGCTAGCTTTGGAGGATATTCTAAGGGATCTCAGCTTCTTACTGAGGCTGACCAGGGAACTCCTCCACTCATGGGATTTTACTCTTTTGCAACAGTTTCTCCCTTCTGTTGTAGAGTTTGTTTATGGCAGGGGACCACCAGATTGGCTTCCTTTTTTTGGAGGATAGCGTATTGGTTCTGTTTGGGATAGCACGGTCCATGCACTTGTGTAAGTGCTTATAGAGTGCATCTGTGTAGGATTCAGCAGTCATAACTGTATTTTCCATCTGCATGGGTGTCATGAAGTTTGCCACTTCTGTCTTAAGAAGCATGAAGTTGGCTTTGGAGATTTTTTTTACCGTGATTTCCTTAATGGGGGGCGGGATGTGGATATCTAGGGTGATTAGCTTATGGTCGGAACTGACCCATGAGGATTTGACTTCAGGTGTGGAACACCGGTCACTCATGTTGGTAATGACTAGGTCTAGGATATTGTTGCCCCTGGTGGGGGTGTGGATAAGTTGATCCAGGGCATTGGAATTTATGAATTCCAGAAAGCCTTGAGCGAAGGAGTTGGTACATGAGTAGTTTTCCCAGTTAATGGTGGGTAGCTGAAATTGCCCATTATTAGGGTGTTTGGTTGAACCCTAAGAGGAGTGGGAATCCTGGGGCATGGTGGGGGATCTGTAGCAAACTACAACTTGGATTGAAGTTTTGTCCAGAGTTAGTTGCACTTGGATAACCTTGGATGCATTATGCTGAACAACTAGCCTGGAGGTGTGGATATCCTTAATGAATATGGACACACCTCTGCCTTTGGTGTTCCAGTCCAGGTTAGGTGGCTGAAAAGTGTGGTATGAGTTATAGCCTGGTAATGCAGGGGTGCTTTCTGGAGCCTTGAACCAGGTCTCAGTCAATGCTCAGATATTGATGCTCTCCATTTTGAGTGTCTCGAGGGAGTGCATTTTGAGGTTTAGACTTCTAGCATTGAGTAGCATTACCCTCAGTTTTTGCTTGCCTGTTCCTGTTGTGGTGGTAAATTTGTCATTTGAACCTTGCCTAAAAAAGGCACTATAGGGGCAGCAAGAACCTTAGCCAGTATCCAGAATTCTAGGGGTGACAGGTGCAGGCCATCTCTGGCAAAGCATCATGGTCTGTCAACCATGTCGTCCCAAGCAGACAGATAGTGGATCCCCTTAGAATGACTCAAGAAGCTTAGCCAATTGTTGAAGTCAATCATTTTGTCCTCTCTCTCTCTCTCTCTCTATATATATATATATATATATATATCAAGCACAAATACATATAAAACACTATTTTTCAAGAAACATCTGAATTTACCCTTGCAAATTCTCTCAAAAATAGAAATCATAGGGCAACAGTTTGGTACAAACATATACTCTTCCTTTTCAAAACCAAGAACTACTGATGGGGTAGGCTAAAGAAACAATTTAGGTTAAACTGTCTAAGAAACAGTTTAGAATGGAATAACATTTGTACTATAACCTGCTAGAAGACAGGATGAAATGTTACCCTTTTTTAAAAGTTGAAATGTACTGTCCAGTTCAAGATGACTATAATTAAGCACTTTAAAGCCACCATTTTTAACAGTTTTGCAACAACCATTGTTGTTCTCTAAATAATTAGTAAAAAAGTCTCATTTAATTTTTCTTCTTGTTGTTACTCCCTTTTCTGGTCCGTTTCGATTGCTTGGAAGAATTTAGTTGCTGATTCCAAAAACTGGGACTCTGGAGAACAAATCTATTGGAAGACCTTCTTTCATTTTGGTCAAACTCCAGTTCCAAAATTGTCAAATACCCCAGTGTCATTTGTAATGAAAGAGCTAACGTACTGCTTAAGGTTTGGATAAGTACTGTTTTTACCGTATGCTGTTTATCCTCAAGTATTTTTTCCTGTTTCCTTATTTTATTCTTTTTAACAAGATTGTAAAACTTACTAAAAATCTTGAAATATTCTTGTTTGTACCCTAAAAGAGATGGATCAGTCTCAGTGTACTTCATTCTCCAAAAACTGGATTTTAAACTTCTTGTCTAATAAGCAATTTAACCTACTCAATTCTTGTACAGTCAAACAGTTCAGTATGTTCACAATGTAAAGAGGGATTAGGCAGTAAAACTACTGGAAACTTCAAAAATCCTAAGCCTCTGGGTACTCTCTTATATTTAACACACTCAAATAGGACAAATTTTCAGGCTGTAAATTTCTATACTTGATTAAATTCTGTTCAGACAATCTAATTTGTGAAATGAAAGTACTTTTACCCATAGGTTCCTGCATCATGAAGTCCGGGTAGAAACCCAAGCTTTGAGGTCGAAGTGAAAGCCATTATCAAAAGGGTTAGCATGTACAGAAGTCATGTGTAGAGTGGCAAGTAACACAGCTTGCCCATAGGAATAAGTAACCCATTTCCTTACCCCAACCACTGGTGTTGCAAGGTGGGCTGTGAGGAATTGGTATAAGGTGGGGTACAGAGGACAGCTGCTGGGGTGGTATAAGGCACAGCTGCAAAGTGCAGTATGAACAACTGTAGTGTGAGTTATCAGAAATAACTGCAGAGTGGTATATGAGTAAAAGCTAAGAATGGGATATGAATAATGCCTATGGATAAGCGTAAATGACAGTGAGTGGGTGGGAGCTATATAAAAGAATTGTAATCTGGGGAGATGGTGTGAGGCAAAAATGTACAGTGGGGGCAGGATTGACTGCTGCCCTGCTATTGTGCTGTTCCATTGTACTGAATATGGGCTTTGTTCTCTCTTTTATTTCAGTTTTGGAGCCAGGGAATACTGTTGTAATAACAATACTGGATTATACTGCACTGAGTTTATCTGTAGGTAGTATGGCAAGGCAGAAATTTAAATCTCCTAACATACTCTCCCTCCTAGATGAAGGGGGCTCTATTAGAGAGGCGATTCTCAGTAGTTTAAGGAATATTTTTGTGTTTTGGAATATTTGACGCATTTTCTTCTTTGCTGCATTTGATATGCGTGAAAATTTTCACGCTGCTTATCAGATGTTCCCTTGTGAAATGCCATTTAATCAGATTAGATATTTACTGTTTTGGTTTATGTTTACACTTGTTTCTGCTGCCGCTCTTTAGATCATCAGTACGTCTCAATTTAATGTTACCTTCATCTCCTGCTCGTATCACTAATACCAGCTATTTTCATTTTTTTATAAATGGCACTTAATCCTCGCTTACACTTTTGCAATGATCACAGCCCCCCTTCCTAGAAGTTCTGGACATGTATTGTGCTGAGCTCCATAGACAAATTCTCCAGTAAGCAAGTATCTCTGTTTATATGCAATACCCCCATTTGGATAATTCTTGCAGTGCGTTTGTTATGCAAATGTTCTATTCCATGCAATAATAAAAAAATAATTATTTCCGTAATGCTATTGGTGTTGCAAGGCAAAGACCTAGAAAGTGTCTCTGTCCATATTTTTTGCTGGTACACACAGTAACAAATCTGAATTTCATTAAATATGTTTTAACCTTCACCTCTAAGTAGAATAAACAACTGCATATATTTGTAGCAGTTGGTGTATCTGCTAGAAAAATATCACCAAGACAAACCTATTTAAATGTCTTCTCCCATCCATTGATTAAAGAATTATTTCCCATCAATTTTCATAGTCCGTGGGGCAATTATATGGATCCAAACTTATCAATAAATTAATAAATTGCCTTGTATTTCCTGGAGAGTAAGTGGCAATTGCTGGAAAAAAAATCAGATGTTGCAGCTCTTTAAAAAACACCAGAGCCATCTAAAAGCACACTTTCTCTTATTGTAGTTTAGACTTTCATCACTAGATGGCAGACATAGATTGTCTGCATCTAAAAACAATTTTATTCTACATGAAGTCAGTGAAATGTCTTGCACTGCTGTATGCAACCAGAGCCATTATTCTGCAACCTGGAGATAGAAATCTAGCAACTACGTGGCATTCTGTCAACAAAGGTAAAATGAGCGTGAGCAGGTTGCACTAACAAGTTATCTTTTATAGTAGTCTTAAAATTTGCTTTGTTATACATTCACTGAAACAAAATTCAGCTAAACGTAATTCAACTGACCAAGTTTGTTGAATTGCATGTTTCAACAGAGCTTGCCATCATCAAAAGTGTTTTGAAAGTTTATTTTTCTTGCTTTCAGTGAAATCAAGGTTTATTTTATTATTATTATAATTTGACATGTTGGATGTATGCGAATTACATTTTAGTAAGGAACCATAGATGAATAGCCATGTGAGGGATGCTGCACTTCAATTTTGCATAACAGCAGATAAGCTTTTCTTTCCTTTTGCAGGATAACATGCTTATTCATTGCATTAATGTTTTCTACAAATTTCATGGTGTTCAATGTACGTTTGTTTTTCTCACTCCAGGTTTTAGTGAGCTCTCTGAGAACATAGACTTTTTCTTATTGAGTTAGATTTGTGAGCACACACTTAAATGGCAACTGTCATGTGCAAACCTTGGCTCTAGATGATTGTCATTGATGAAGAGACACCCAAACCCCATGTGCAAAAATGGGAAAAAAAGTTATGGATGGATGGATCTCAACCCATCCATGAGAATATAGGATCAAGCAGAGTTTTGATTTTCCATAATATTGTATTCTCTGTGTCAAGCCATTAGGAAGAGAACACTCATGTTATCTGTAGTAAATTGGAAGTATAACATTTCAAATACATATGCACATACATAAGCAAATACATTAATTGCTGGAGAGGAGTCAGACGTAATAAAACACTTGTGCCTGGCTGGACCCACAATCAATAATGAAGTGAAAAGCAGTAAAGAAATTTTAAGGCAATTCGCTCTTGGCAGAACAGCCATCAAAGGTAACTCATTCCCTCCAGTAGAGCTCTTTTGAGTGTGCACCTTTATCTCCTAGTGGGCGTGGCTTCAGCATTTAAAAATTGAAGTTATCACCTTACATTTTTAACAAATACCCATTGACAGAGGTCATATATCAATACAATTGTGTTTGCTATCGTGTATGCTTCAAGATAAATTTTTCCGATACCTTGTATGTAACATGGTTTAGGAATTATTAATGCAAATATGAACAGGCAATATTTGACGCCTAGAGGAGCAGTAGGGTGTAACTGCAGAAACGCCTGGAGACGTCACTTGGCTGTAATGAGATCGACAGGGACAGAAGTGTATCTTTCATACAAGGATTTCACTTGTGCAAGCTATAGCATTTTTATATAACTTTATATGAATGTGAAAATTAGAAGAATTAGAAGAAGTAGAAGAAACGAAACAAAGAAAATGGGCACCTTCAAAATTATGGTGTTGGACAAGAATATTGCATACACCATGGACTGCGTAAAGAACTAATTGGTCAGTATTTGAGGTGATAAATCAAGTATTACCTAGAAACTGAAATGACAAAGCTTTGGTTTAATACTTCAGACATTACAAAGAGAGAGAGAGAGAGAGAAAACAATAGAAGTAGCTGCTGTGCTTTGTTGGGCCGGAGGTCTGCATAAGAGGAGGACCAGCGATGCGATGGATTAATGCAGAAAATACAGTAATGAAAGCCTCTCTCTTAGTAATTACTGTACTAGCTAAAAATACAAGAATACTATCCCTTAAGTTTCCAGCTTAGTTAAAGCAACAAC
The DNA here is from genome assembly GCF_019279795.1 of Protopterus annectens. Lineage (NCBI taxonomy): Eukaryota > Metazoa > Chordata > Ceratodontiformes > Protopteridae > Protopterus > Protopterus annectens. The sequence goes on from NC_056748.1 coordinate 1,118,922,014, forward strand.
ACGTATGTACAAACAAACTCCTGAATCATGGGGCTACTTCCCCATGTGTATACTTTGTGCTAGTATAAAATTTGACAAGCATGTATACATCAATATCAAAAAAACTCATAAAAACTTGGTATGCTTCCACCAGGACTGTACTAGCCAAAAAATACCTTATTCCATCCCTTTTATATGGTGTATCCATCCCCACCAACCTGCAATCTTCCCTTAAAACCAAACTCTCATCCTGCTAAATATCCAAATCTGCTACAGGTCATAGAGCCACCTCCCACCACTGCAACTCCCTTCACCAACTAGACTGGCTAGAACTACCACACTTACTTACATATACCGAACTTATCCAAGCTCACAAACTTATACATAAACCATCTCTATGCCCCTCCCTTGCAAACACCTTCACAATGCATAATCCAAATCGACTTCTCAGATCTAATTCCCAAAACCTTATTAAATTACACAAACCTTCACATCCAGCTGGTAATCACCTGATGTCCTTCTCTCTAGCTTGGCTCTGGAACCCTCTCCCAACTCCCATTTGTACCACTAACAGACTCTCCTTGTCTAAAACCTCACTACATGCACATCTTACCTCACAATGGACTCACTGCATGCACATCGTACCTCACAATGGACTCGCTGCATGCACATCGTACCTCACAATGGACTCGCATGCACATCGTACCTCACAATGGACTCGCTGCATGCTGGACTCACTGCATCACAATGGACTAATGGACTCACTGCATGCACATCGTACCTCACAATAGACTCACTGCATGCACATCTTAACTCACAATGGACTTGCTGCATCGCTGCATGCACTGGACTCGCTGCATGCAACAATGGACTCGCTGCATACACATCTTAACTCACAATGGACTCGCTGCATACACATCTTACCTCTCAATGGACTCGTTGCATGCACATCTTACCTCACAATGGACTTGCTGCATGCACACAATGGACTCACTGCATGCACATCACAATGGACTCGCTGCATTGCTGCATAATGGACTCACTACATGCACAATGGACTCGCTGCATGCACATCGTACCTCACAATGGACTCGCTGCATGCACATCGTACCTCACAATGGACTCGCTGCATGCACATCGTACCTCACAATGGATGTGCTCATGCTCCCATCCCACCTAACCCCTGAATATACTTCATCCAATATTTACACACTCATTAGCACCTAAAATTGTCTCCTAGGAACTCTCCATCCTTAGTGATCCATTACAGTCCTCCAAATGAAACTCCATTGATTGGTTTATAAAAACACATGATGAGTTGATACTCTAACAAGTGCTCTGTATTTTTTTTCTGAGAAAAAAATAAATTTTTGATTTGCTATACTACCAATCTATTAGGTTTTAAAATTGTGCACTATAATGTAGTAAAAATGTATTTGTTAGAATTTGTGTACTGCAAGATTTTTGTATCCATATCTTTACTGCTCTGTCTACTATGTACTTGTACTTTTCTGGAGCTTTTCTCCCTTGGACTTAATTGAAAACGGGCTCATGTGGCTCAGTGGATTATCCTGGAAAACCAACTGCAAATAAATAATAGTAGGTAGATCAGATCACTTTGACCATTTTTTCAGTTGTATTCAGCCTTTAGGATCTGCAAGAAGTAAACCTGGCAGCAAAGTACCTTTAGACAAATTCTTTGAATTGTTGTGTGTGCATTTCCCCTTATCTTTAGGAATGCAGGGATAGGACAGTTATGACTGGTATTACTCTCTCTTTTTTTTTTTTAATAAATTGTTGACTGGTATTCCTGTCCCTCTTTTGCCATCATGTGCATCAATCAGATATAAGGATACAATATCCGAGTGCAGTGAAGATAGTTCTGTATGATGTTACCAGATAACTGCAAAAATGAGCTAAATGTCCTACTATTACTACTACATATTCTATATACTACCCTATATACTACCATATATGCTACCCTATATACTACCCTATATGTACTACCATATATATATATACTACCCTATATGCTACCGTATATACTACTACCCTATATATGATGTTTATTGTTTACTTGTTGATTTATGTAACACTTGTTTACTGGGGTAGTCTGACTTGGAACAAAGACAATTTTCAGTGGAGGCCTGAGGAGAAACAGTCCAGATGAATGTCTTTGTAATGTGAAAGGGAACTGGAGCACCCAAAGGAAACCCACATGGATGCAGGGAATCAAACAGATTCTGCACAGAAGGCACCCCAGCTGAGAATTGAACCGGAGAACCTCTTGCTGTGAGGTGCCAATGCAACCGCTGAATGCACCGTCCAGTTGTGTTAAAATTAGCCGTACTTACTACATGGGATAGACAATTCACAGACATAAAGAAGATTTACACTATTTTGCTTATTTTGTGCTTTCTCAGTTACCTATCTGGAAGGCAACAAGCTGTTAAATGGCAGCAAACCTACTCATCCTGAACAAGGAGAAGGTCACTGTGAGCTGCCTGTCGGGCGCTAGGATCCGCCACATAACACAAGCACTCGGGTCACTCCAAGGCAAGTACAAATATGACTCAAGTCATTGTCCATGCTGGTGTGAATGGCCTGAGACGTACCTCCCTGGACTACATGAAAAGAGACACAGAGGAGCTCTCTGAGCATGTAGACCAGGCTGACCTTGAGTAGCATCTTACCCTCACCAAGAATGATGCCACAATATGAAGACAAGATGATCAATTTCAACAATTGGTGTCATTCAAAGGGGATCCAATGCCTGTCAGCCTGGGATGACATGCTCGACAAGCCACGATGCTTCACTAGGGACGGCTTGCAGCTGTCACCCCTGGGCTTTCGGATATTGGCAAAGGCTCTTGCTACCCCCATAGTGCCTTTTTTAGGCAAGGCTCAAAAGACAAACCCACCTCCATAGGTATCACAAGGGATACGAAACTAAGAGTAATGCTACTCAACGCCAGAAGTCTAAACCTCAAGATGCACACACTCGAAACTCTCCTTAGCATGGAGAACATCGATATCTGTGCAGTAACAGAAACCTGGTTCAAGGCTCCCAAGACAACCCCAGCACTACCAGGTTATACCTCATACCATGCTAAAACTTGGATCAAACCACAAAAGGAGGGGGAGTATCAATATTATTCAAAGATACCCACACATCCAGTTTGGTGGCACGGCAGGAAGCATCCGAGACTATCCATGTGCAACTAACAGTGGGTAAAACTGCCTTCCAGTTTATAGCCTGCTACAGACCACCCTCCCAAACCCAGGAACCCCACTCTGCCTTCCTGAGAACACTGGAAAATATGAAGGTCTCTCCAAACACCATTATATTGGGCGACTTCAACTACCCAAACATAGACTGGGAGCACTAACACCCTAGCCCAAAGTTTCCTAGAATTTATAAACTCAAATGCTATGGAACAACTTGTTACCACTCCCACAAGAGGGGAAAACATACTGGACCTGATCATCACCAACATGGGGACGCTATGTTCCAGACCAGAAGTGTATCCCTCATTGGTAAGATCAGACCATAAACTAATCTCACTGGATATTCACATCCCAACTCCACCCCCTGCCCTGAAAACCACAGTGAAAAACTTCTCTAATGCAAATTTCACACTCCTCAAAACTGAGGTGGAATCCTTCAAAGCCCCCGGGCCTGTGGAAACACATTCTATGAACACCTTCAGGAATGCATGGATCATGCAATCCCAAATAAAACCAAGTCCCAATCCTCCAAAGGCAGACGTCCTGTCTGGTGGACCCCAGCCATAAACAAACTATACAATAGAAGGAGGAAGCTACTGCATGATAGAGGAAAATCCAAAAAAGGGAAGGCATCTCTAATCAGTATTAGCAAAAAACTACGGGCACTCATAAAATCGTCTAAGGCCAGCTTCGAGAGAAAAATTGCACAGGACACTAAGGATAATCACAAGGCTTTCTTTAGTTATATTAGAAACCTGGGTGGGAATTCCCAGATATGCTCAGAATTAGTCCAAAATGACAAAAAATACACCGAACCCACAGACATTGCCAACATCCTAGCTGACAGGTTAAGCGCAAACTTCTCCCCCCCCTTCCCCTCCAAAAGGGCAAATATCTATCCCAGCAGAGTGCTGCCCCCCTGACATCTCAGATGCTCAGGTAAGAGCTGCCCTCTCCAAAGCAAAAATCACAGCATCAATGGGACCAGACAGTGTCCCGGGCTGCATCCTACATGAACTCCAAGAAGAGCTAAACCCAAACATAAAACTACTGTTCAATCTCAGCCTTACTACAGGATATGTACCCAAAGAGTAGTGTACAGCAACAGTGGTCCCTCTCCACAAAGATGGTGCCTCAACGGATCCTGGAAACTATCGCCCCATAAGCCTGACTAGCTTGGTCTGCAAAGCTATGGAAAGGATCATCATGGACCTCATAAATAAAGATTTTGGGGACCTACAGACACTGGATCCTATCCAGTTGGGCTTTAAGGGCAGATCCTGCCTCTTAAAGATGGTTGATTTCTTTGAAACAGTCATTAAGGCCATTGACGAGGGGAAGGTGGTCCACACAGCCTACCTGGACCTTGCAAAAGCCTTCGATACAATACCCCACTCGGGCATTATAGATAAGCTCACCAGCTTAAATATAAACCCTTGTGTCACTACATGGGTTGCAAACTGGCTCAAGGACAGAACCCACATGGTTAGAATTGCTGGAGCCATGTCAGACTCCAAACCAGTTACAAGTGGCATCCCACAAGGCTCAGTCCTGGGACCTCTCTTGTTCGGTATATATTTCTCGGAGGTACAGGCCAACACGGAAGGACTGTGGCTGACCAAGTTTGCAGATGACTGCAAACTGGGCGCCATAATTGACACTCCAGCCGACACAAGCATCCTCCAAAAGGGCCTCATAGAAACAGACAACTGGTGCCAGAGCCATGGCCTCAAGCTAAACGCCAAAAGTGTATAGCCATCCCCTTTGGCAAAAACAAAGTGCCCACAAATTACCACATAGGTGGTAATCCATTAAGTACAGAAGAAGTAATTAGGGACCTGGGGACCCAAGTTGATAGCAATCTCTCATTTGACAACCATGTGGCCAAAGTGGTTAGAAAAACATTTTATATAGCCCATCTGATCATGAAGGGATTCACATCTAGATCAGGGGAGGTCATCGTGCCTCTTTACTCATCCCTCATCAGGCCCATAATTGAGTACAATGCCCCTTTTGGGATGTACCTTACCGGACACTTGCAGCAACTGGAAAGACCCCAAAAGTACCTCACCAAGAGGTTCAAAGGGCTCAAACAGATACCATATGCTGCCTGGTTAAAGAAACTCCAGCTCTACTCAGTGGCATACCGCCTGCTCAGAGTCGATCTGTGCCTGATGTATAAAGCCATGTCCAACCCAGAATTAATGGACATCCTGCACCTCAGAAAATCCAAATCCCATCGAGCTATGCGCTCGAGAGACTTGAACCTCAGCACTGAAATAAATAGGACATGCTGGAGGGACAGATTCATAACCCAGAGGCTCCCTTCACTCTGGAATAAAATCCCAGTCCAGGTTAGGCAGAGTCCCTCATTGACTCTCTTCAAGAGGAATCTTAATGAGTGGATGGGAGATCGTAGGTTTACCCCGGGTATCACTACTGTGTCACTGTTAGACAGAGGCACAGTATACTAACCTCGGAAACGGGCATAGCAAAATTATTTTAAAATGGGTGGCGAAAGCCAAACACACTCTGGCTAGGCTTATAAATGCCCTAGGGCAGATAGCCTAGTATGAACCTATGAACCTAATCCTACCAACCAGTTACTACAGGTATCCTTCAGTGCTCTATCCCAGGGACCTCTCCTATTTAATTGTATTTATTAATAGCCTCCACTCACCTTGCTAGCATAATTCAGTATGCAGATAACTCGACATTAGTATGTGCGGCCTTAACAATAAATAAATTTCAAGATATTACCCAAAAAAACTTTCTCTCCTGTAAAAACCTGGTTCAAAGAATCAAACGTCCTATTCAACCACAGGAAGACTGTTAATGCTTTTTACCTTAAAGTGCCAAAATCAAAAGGAATTTTTCCCCATAAACTTAAATAATACTGCCATTGAAACTGTAACTCGCAGTAAACTTCTTGTCATTATAATAGATGACAATCTCAAATATGACCAGCGTGTACTGCACACCATTAAATCTACACACCAGAAACTAGGCTTCTTTTACAGGATCAATGAATTCCTTGCCGATACTGCAAGAAAAACTCCAGCCACCACCTTCTTAGTGCCCACTGTCTTGTATGCCACTACTATCATAACAGACATAAACAATACTCAGAGAAAAACTTGCCTCCTGCTACAATAAAATAGCTAAATTTGCCACCACTCTCCCCATAAGACCCAAAGCAATTAAACTGACTTGAACTGCACAGCTATCTAATAAATTCAGAACCATCTACAGCACACAAACTTATTCGTCATCCAGGAAAATGCCCTGCAATACAAAACTTATTACTGCCCTAATGTCCAGCAAGGGACCTCAGTTCTAGTAACAAATTCTTACTACTCACTAAGAAGTCAAATAATGTTGCAGGAGACTTGATCTACTCGCAATACCTCGCTAAACTCTGGAATAGTATCCCCACACAAATAAAACTCTCTGATAAACTCAGTAGTTTTAAATCAGTGCTTAAACAACATCTTAACCAATCCCAGTCCTGCGCATTCTCATCATATGGTTAAAACTTTGTGCTCACCATACGATACTCTCCAAATATTCTCCTTAAACATAATAATCTCAACCTCTGACTGAAATGACAAAACAATTTTTCCTCGTAGTTGCTGAATATACGATCTACTAAGCATGTGGGCTTTCTCTTTAGTAACTTCTACCTCTGTAAAATTTAGAATGTATAAATGTTTACCTACTGTTTGTGTATATATGTAAATAGAAATGTAACTATTCTGTGTTTAAATGGAGCATAGTATAATGCAATGTAAGCTAACAGATTTTCTCCCCAGGCCTCCACTGAAAATGGATAGTCGGACCTTCACAGTAAACAGACAAAAATAAATAAATATAAATCTCTGAATTTATTCAATTGGTAACCAAGTGAGTGGATTGCACTGTTTTCTGCCCATTTCAAACATTGCCCAATCTACATGGGCAAGGATAAACGCAGCACAGTTGGACAATTTGTCATCCAATCAAACAGGATGCTTTTGGACATCAGGACTGATCCCTTGACCTCTGTGAAGAAGTTAACTGTTGTGCCTCTATTGAGCTTGGCTGTGACATATTCTATTACAAGTGATATTGCAGCACATAAGTGAAGAGATGAGCTGAAGTAAAACAATTTAAATATTTGGAAAGTGAATGTGCAAACTGTTGTTTTTTTTCATTCATTTACCTTTTCATATACAGGACAGACCCTGTCTTGGTAAACAACTGATATAATGCAAAGAACAAGGGATATACCAATCTGTGTGTGGTACATGTACCACGGTCACCTTCAGTGCAGAAAGCAGTGGGTTCTATTGCCGCATCATACTGATTGATTTCTGACACTGCAGTTCAGCATAAGGGAGTGCTGCACTCTGGAGTGTGCCTTCCTTCAGATGAGATGTTAAACAGAGATCACATCTGCTTGAGTTGTTGGTAGCTCAGATGGATGTAAAAGATCCCACAGCAGCTATCAGAAAGAATAGGTGTCCTTTATTTAACTCTGCATAAGAAATCATTATTTACATATTTACAAAATGTACGTTTATAGGCACATATATACATGTAGATCTTTTACCTTATCACAGTCACTAACTAAATGACAAAAGTCCCCACAAAAGACATTTGATTTACACTGACCAGTATAACTTTGTCCCTCTATAAGCAGCCACAGAAATAACACTTGGCAAGTATTTCACTGTTTTTGCATTTAAAAACAGCTTCCAACCTCCACTCTCCATTCTTTAAGTTTGTCATCATTAACTTTCACAATATTATCAACTGTTTCATGCAGAACCTGCCTACATTTTTTTAACATCATCATCTTCCAGTTCATCAGTTCTGAACTGCAAAGTAACCTTTTTTTAACATTTAAGTTACTACCAGAAAAACATATAATCGTTCCACAGATAAATGTCCTTTTTCTTACACAGTTACCAAAATTTCATGAGGCCGTCTGTTGCAAATAATGTCACAATTGTATAAAATACTGAATTTCTCGTGTCTTAAGACCCAGAACTGTTACCAGATTGTCCTGTACATATTTATCTACTACGGTGTCATTTTTTTGTTCTTATTCTCACAGTTGGTGTTCTTTTTAAAAACAGTTACTTAGTTTGTAGTTGCCCTTCTTTTTTGCCTACTGTCACTGCTGCATATGCTGTGGCTATTGTGGCTTTATCTGTTGCCACAAAACCAGACACGACCTCACGTTGCCGATGCTTTCCTCCTTTACTTTTTGTCACTAGTGCACAAGTTTTAACTGGTGAATTTTCTGCTGCCACATTGCCATCCTTAGCATCGCTGAAAACGTTATCAGCTATGTCACTCCATGAAACAGCAGAACTGTCACCTGGATCATTTTTGATTTATTTTTAAAAGAATATCATCTGTAAGCCCTCCTGACACCAGTTCTGTTATCTGCACCACTTCAGCAGACTTGCTTACTTCCTTCCCCATGTAGACAGACCCCATGTAGACGAACAAACGTTGCTCATTTGTAACATCCACCACACACAAAGCTTTCTTTACACTATGAATCTCCATATCAAAGAAATTTTTCTTCAAATTCTGATTTTCCACCTCTAAACCCTCCATAGCTTCTCTCTTACAAGCTGCTGCTTTCCTTAGGTCTCTTCCTTGCTACTGTAGGAGCCCTCTGGCCCCATCTGTCAGCTCCAATGAGTAGGGGTCTCTTATTTTATAAATTCATACTTACAAAATCAATATAATACACACGTTTACAGATTTTCAAAACTCTTACTTTAGAACACTTCCTTTTCCATAGAGCAACACCTCCTTCCACAACCACTTTTTTTGTATTATGTTTGGAATTGCCCATTTTTCATTAAATTTGAATTCATTCAATCTTCCATTACATGCAATCCATAAAATGCAAAATACCTTGCCATCACTCATAGGTTCATAGGTTCATACTAGGCTATCTGCCCTGGGGCATTTATAAGCCTAGCCCGATTGTGTTTGGCTTACGCCACCCCTTGATTTGAGTATACTGTGCACTTTTTAAAGTTTAGTTTACTGTGCCTCTGTCTAATAGTGACACGGAAGTAATCCCCGGGACAAACCTACGATCCCCCATCCACTCATCAAGATTCTTCTTGAAGAGAGTCAGTGAGGTGCTCTGCCTAACATGAATTGGAATTCTATTCCAGAGCGAAGGGAGCCTCTGGGTTATGAATCTGTCCCTCCAGCATGTTCTATTTATTTCTGTGCTGAGGTTCAAGTCCCTCGAGCGCGTGGCTCTAAGGGATTTAGATTTACTGAGGTGGAGCATGTCCATTAATTCTGGGTTGGACATAGCTTTATATGTCAGGCATAGATCACCTCAAAGTACTTCTCTAGTATAATTTGTCATATAGTCCATATTATATCGTGTTCATATTGATTTGCGTAAAGTCTTGTACCTCTTCAATTATTTTTCTTCTTTTTTTTCTATAATAGCTTTACCGTCTTACAGTCCAAAAATACCTGTTCAAGTGTTTCCAATTCCCCACAAAAATGACATCTTTCTTTCATTTTCTTAAAAGGCTTATTTCCTCTTACCAGCATTTTTTTCAGTTTGTTGTCTCCACAAAAAATCCTGACATTCAACATATTTTTTGCATATTTTGTTCCTTCCTTTATAGCTTTTTTCTTCTGTTAAATGAGCCCATGGATGCACAAAATAATTCTGTATAATATTTTTGGGTCTATATTATAACATCAAAGTTTTTAAACATCGAATGTTATAATATTGAACCCCAAACACCGAAATCTGAAAACATCGATCAGTCAGAATACCAAATTTTTTCCCAGGGAAAAAAATCGCTATTCCGAGAAACATACACACAACACAAACACACACAAAAAACAGCAATCCACACACATACACTTAAATTCCTATGCCTAAACCTAAACTAAACTTTACATACACTACTAGCTATCCACTTACCTTAACGCAGCCCTAACCCTAAGGTCCGTCACTATCGCACACTCACCTCACCTACGCCCTAACCCTAATTCACATAACCCGCCCCCTAACCTACACACAACCACACACTTACCTGACCCATGCCCTAACCCTAACTCACCTAACCCGCCCCTAACCTACACACAATCGCACATTTACCTGACCCGCGCCCTAACCTTAACTCACTTATCCCACCCCCTAACCTACACGCAATCGTACACTTACCTGAACCCGACCCATAACATTCCAACATATCGAACACTGAAAACTGCGAAGCCACAGCAACGGCCCACTGAATTCTTTCGCTGGGAAAGAATTTGATGTCCTGCACCTTCGCTGTTTTCAGCGTTCGACATTATGGGTTCGATATTATAACATTCGATGTTTAAAAACTTCGATGTTATAATATTGACCCATATTTTTTTACCATATTTTCCTATTATATTCTGTCTCTTCTATTTTTAACTTCCACATTCTTACTTTTTTCTGATGCATATCCATGTCTTGATTTGTCCACAATGTCACCCTTTTACTTTTTCATGTTGTTTTTCGGCTTTTCTCGGTTAGGGGTCGCCACAGCGGAACTCCGGTCTGCTAATGATTGGCAGTAGATTTTCATGAATGCAGAGATGCCAGCTCAACATTCAACCTTCAATGAAGGCACGCCCATTTACGCATGTCTTTCAAACGCCCACCCAACCGCGGGGAGGACACGCAGACTCCACACTGAAGGCACTCCCCGCACTCCAGCCAAGACAGAATTCTCACTAACAAATTATTTTCTTTTTCTTTAATCCACCTCAATACCTTCTATAAATTTAAAGAAGCTTTGTAAACTAAATGATTTAATAAAAAACATTGTTCTACCCATTGTTCCTTAATTTAATTTGAACTACCAAATATTATTCCCAATACCAAAATTTCCTTTACATCAAATTGTATTCCTTCTCTCCCGTCAGTAGACTCAAAACCTTTACTTTTGTCTCTATTTAATGTCATTCCCAACTTAGTCAAAACATACAAAATGACCTCCACTTGTCACCATTCATATCCATAAGAATATCATCTGCATACATCCTAGTAGGATATGTAATATCATTATTCCCATGTACATACTCTTGCATTTTCCCATTTCTTTTTTACTAACCAGTTCTCATAACTAGTACAAACAACATGCTACTCCTAGGATGCCCTTGCTCAAACCTCTCTTCATTTCTATTTCCCCCTATCTAACCATTAACTAATCTTATTTTACTTTTAGCATATATTGATTTACATGAATTTTTATGCTGAAGTTGTAACATTTTATTAGTTTCCAAAAGATATCATAATCTATCATACAAGATGCTTTTTTATCTCCAACAACTATTTTCACTGTATTCCCTCTCATTCCAATATTATCCACTATTTCCCTAAAAAAAATAATAATTCCTGACCTCCTTTAACCTTACCCCATATACATTTTCTTCCAGTATTTTTCCCATTTTGCATTCTAGTCATTTCTGCAAACTCTTCATAAAATCCTTATCAATATTGTTCAAAGGTACAGGTCTCCAATGATTTATATCATGTTTCTACCCTATTTTCTATATAAACCTCCTAGTTCCACGACATAATTGTGTATAATTTCCTTCATTCAACCATTTATTAAATACCTGTATCAATATCTCATTTTGCACTTGCTCCGTATTCTTATACAGCAAATATTCTGTACTGTTAGTTCCTTTGGATAAATATACATTCATGTTGTTAAACCCTCTCTGATTCTATGACAGTAATTTGTTTTACATTTTTATTTTCTCTCTGCACTGTTTAACTTCCCTGTATGTTTATATTCAAACTCTTTTCCTTACTTTTCTGTGACATGCTATACTGTCACTTGTATCATCTTTCCTTGTTGAGTACCTCTTTATTTTCTTCTCTCCCATAACGCCACTGGTTTCTTCTGGCACCTTTACATAAATATTGCTTCACCTTTTCATTTTTACTTTGTAGAAATATCTTTGCTTATATAGCAGCTCTTTAATTCTTTCTTGATTTCTGTTGTATGTTTTCTCTGCTTGTATATAATAAACTGCATTGTTTCTTTGTAAAACATCTAACATATTTGTATGAATTTTGTTATAATCCTCTTTCTGGCTTTGCCATGTTTTAAATTCTCATTCTAAGTATATCATTTTATATTTCTGTTTTAACGTCATCCACTGTTCTGACCAGTTAATATACAATTCCCATATAGTCGCATGTTCTTTCTATAAATCTAATATAATGTATTTTCCTTTCTCATGACGTACCTTTTCATCTATCCTTTTGATTCATTTTCCTTTTATTTGTTCTGTATTTTCATCTATCTCATTCCAAATTACAAAGTTGTCTGAAAAATCTGTTTCCACTGCCTCTTCTTTTATTATAGTTATACTTGCAAATACCAAATAGTCAATCTTTGTTCTAATATTGCCTTTCCTGTAAGTTTATCTATTTATATTCTTGCAAACAAATCTCGCACATTTCATAATCGTCATTATTTACTTGTCTGTTCTAGCGTTTTGTCTTGTATTGCTAGTACTGAGGTTCGCCATCTGTTAATATCGCATCCGTGTTCAGCGTTATATAACTAGTTCCTGAAACAGTTCTCTCTCTCTCTCTCTATATATATATATATATATATATATATAGATATATATAAAACAGGAGTATAAAGTGATATAAGTGTATTAACTCCATGATCCCATCTGAAATCTAATACTGTTACTCTACCTAATCTGACTAAGGAGTGATTCAGTATTACCACTGCATTACTATATAAGATTGCTACACCTGAACAGGTTTCTTCTCCCAAATTTCATATTATATCTCCTTATCATACTGTTTTTGTTCTAATTCTTCACTTGTCAAACACCTCACATCTAATATTATAACATGAGCTTCACATTTATTACACCATTCAAGTACTCCAATTCTTCTTAGCAAACTCTAAGCTATTAACATTAACTGCTAAAAGTCTAAGATAATTTGACTCTTCTCCTTAGTGGAATAGTCTGTTACTTCCCAGTTCCCCCTTTGTTTTTGGAATACTCTGTTACTTCCCCTTTCCCACTTTGTTTTTCTTTTAAACTACTAGCTTGCAGTTTTCTTTTGTTCTCATTCATCCTCTTTCCAATACAGTTTCTTTTTTTTACCACTTTCCCTTTTATATCTTCATCACTGATTTGAGTCGCCTTCACATGTTCCTTCTCCTGTTTGTTTCCCTGTTATCTTTGTAATTAATGTAATGTTGAGCAACTCCGCTCAACTGACAAATTGCAGTTAGCTGTTACGAGATCCAACAGCCATGCTGGTGACTCCCTTTACTCTTCTTATGTGGCCAAAATCTGGAACTCCCTGCCTACATCCATATTCCTGACAACCTCCCTACCTACATTTAAAAAAGCTATCTACAACTACCTCAGCAGCAAATGGCTATGTCCCTGTTCAACTCCAGACTAATACCTGATCCATTCCAGTACTGTTGTAACTATTGTCCTAAACTAGAGTCCTGTCTGTTACCTGCATATAAATGTATACCACATCAGAGGTATGATGACATACATGTAACAGTGTTAGTATGAACAAGGTAAAACTGTTTATTGACTATTGTAAACTGTATCTGTCTGTAGTTTATACCTATAAGTGTCAATAACTAGATACCCTAATGGATCTAGATGAAATATGTACCCAAGTTTGTCTGTATGTTCTGTAAAATTGTCTCTTTGGAGCTTTTCTCCCCGGGCCTCCACTGAAAATGGACATGTATCCAGCTGGACTATCACAGTCAACAAATGTAAAATAAATAAAATAAATAAATTTGCTATATCTGCATTCTTTTTCTTTTGTTCTGTCTGTTGTCTGTCCTCCCTGCACATCATGCTCTATAATATCTTCGACTATTTTTACCTCTTAGTTGTTTTTTTTACAGTCCACCCACAAATGCCAAATTTGAAAAGTTATAAACATAATATTAAATTTTTTGCAATATGACCAAATTCCCTACTTAACATTTTTCATTTCACAATTCCTTATAAAATGTTCCTCTTTTCCACAAAAATGTTTTTAGTTGTCCGCAGTACATTTCACCTTCAGTATTGTTCATACTTCGAATAAGTACAATTTTATCATTTTCCAACTTTAATACAACATTGCAGCTCCATTCCCAAGTCATAACCCTCTATTGTCAAAAACATTTTAAATGTTTTTGACTTGTTTACAAAAATTCTGCAGTAAATAGTTTCTTTACAGTCTTTTTCTGTCTCCCTTCTGAATTGTCTTAATAACATACTCATTCCAAGGATGAATATCTTTTTTTTATTCACCCAAAAAAGTCTTTAATCCTGATACAGTTTCAATAAAAATGTCACAGTATGTTTCTTTTTTAATCAGTATAAAGGATCTTACCTCTTGTACCTTGATACCTAAAGGCACTATTACTGTGTCCCAGATTTCTCTCTCCATCCGTTTTTATCTCCTTTGTTTTATATTTGTATAATGTACTTTTTTGTCTGTGACTTTCATCCTTCTCATTTCCCTTCTTTTTGACATCCAAGTGCTTCTACGAATGTCTTATTTTTCATATCCCTCACTTCTTCTCTCTAGATTGTCTCCATAATATATCCAGACAAGAAGTATTTTCTACATCTGGTTCACTCTGCTGTGCCATGTCAAATCATCCTACAACCCTCCCAATTCAAGGGTTATAACAATATCCTTATTATTTTGTATGTCTACAGCAAACACATTTTGCTGAAATTCTATCTCTGAGTCCTGTGAAGGTTTGATTACCCTCATATTGCCATATTCTACTCCTCGATTAACAGGTTTAGCCTTTTCTTTCTCTGATACAGACGTCCCAACTGCCTTCAACATGAAATCACTCTGCCTATCACTTTTCATTTTTCCGTTCCCCTCTATGCAGCGACCTTTGCTATAACTTCTGATCTACTGTATGGATGTGGGTGATAACATTTTCCATTTCCAAGATGGCAAAAGGGAACGAAACTGAATGCTTGATGATGTAATTTGTAACTGAAACAATACACAGACACGTTAGCTATGCATTACTACAGTTACTGATGGTATTCTTTGAATAGAGTCATGCAAAGCAATGCAATTGTGGTGGTAACTGCCAAAGAACAGTTTCTTCTAGATCAAACTTCAGAGGCTTTATTGCATTATTTCATCACAAAATTATATTGATGCATTTTCTACTTTGTATAATCTCGACTCTGCTTCACCAGTAGTGTTCTTGCACAGGCATACAAGCCATCATAAAAATTTATTTTGTTTCTGTATAATAATACAGATGATAAAAATTGCAAAATAAATTTGATTTCTTGTAAGTTAAGGATATGTGGTTATCATTAATGTTTTTCAATATTTTTGCTAATAGTATTAAACACGTATAATAAACTACACTTATTTCATAATAGAACTACAGAATATGTGACATTTTTGACACTGTTGGCACTGAATTTTGAAAAAATGAACACCAAAATGACCAAATTTGTTTTTACCTTCAACAGAAAATATGCTAACCCATGTTTTGAGACTCCTTAAGTGGAACAACATAATATAGTACATTGAATAATTTATAATCATAAAGCATGTTATCATGCTATAAAGAACAGTATAATGACATAATCCAAACTCCTCAATGGTCATATTAATTTTGTTTTATTTATCATCTGCAACAGAGCAGCAACTAATTCTTTCCCCTCCCATTCCTTCTATGGCTGTGTGAAGCAAATACAGAGGAAAGGAGAAATGACTGAAAATTCATTTCCATAAGTCAATTTATAGTGTTCTGGTCCCAAGGCCTCCATGAAAAGCTGCTATTTGAATTTATTATGAAACAGAAATGCTTTTATCTGAACATTTTGCTACAATTAAAAATCTCTCCATTCAATAATAGTCTAAGCTCCTTGCTCCTTATAACCCAATGTGCTAAAATCAGTTTTCCTGTGTAATGTTCATAATGTCTATAAAGCAATGAGTGGAGGTTTGCTTTTGTGTGTCTTCCTTCATAAAAAATGTTTCTTTGTAAACTCTCTTTGGCATGATTCAAATCTTTTAGCTTTACATACAAATTGATGTATTATACTTTAACATGGGCCTGACGAAGAATCTTATAGACTGCTAAGATTACAGAGATCTGTTTCAGAGGCATTCTTTAACAAGCCCTATTTGATTAAGGGCCTTGGTAATGTTTAAGTCTTGAAAAATGATATTTATTTTATTTATTGCATTTGTGTACTGGGAAAGTCCACTGGGACTAAAAGAGTCCATTTTCACTGGAGACCCGGGGAGAAAAGCTGCAATGTGAACAGAGATACAGAAAATATTAAACATTAATTAGTACAAACGTAGATACAGTGTTACACACAGTGATCCCAGTAATATATACAGAATATGAAAAAGCAAAATTTTGTTGGTTGCCAGATGAATCCAATCAGAGACGTATAAACAGGGATATATTAATCAGCATTATTGTATCTGTAACCACAAGTGATAAAAAATAATTATGGAGAAAATATCACGAGACAGCAACAAGAATAAGAGTTTAGTTCTTGTATAAGGAGGAGGTTAGGTTATAGAGCAGGTACAGAGCCAGGAAGGGTTGTTATAGAGCAGGTACAGAGCCAGGAAGGGTTGTTATAGAGCAGGTACAGAGCAAGGAAGGGTTGTTATAGAGCAGGTACATAGCCAGGAAGGGTTGTTATAGAGCAGGTACATAGCCAGGAAGGGTTGTTAGAGCAGGTACAGAGCCAGGAAGGGTTGTTCTAGAGCAGGTACAGAGCCAGGAAGGGTTGTTCTAGAGCAGGTACAGAGCCAGGAAGGGTTGTTCTAGAGCAGGTACAGAGCCAGGAAGGGTTGTTGTAGAGCAGGTACAGAGCCAGGAAGGGTTGTTATAGAGCAGGTACAGAGCCAGGAAGGGTTGTTGTAGAGCAGGTACAGAGCCAGGAAGGGTTGCTATTGAGCAGGTTCATAGCCAGGAAGGGTTGTTATAGAGCAGGTACAGAGACGGGCCAGGTTGTTAGAGAGCAAGGACATAACCAGGAATGGTTGTTATAGAGCAGGTACATAGCCAAAACGGGTTGTTATAGAGCAGATACATAGCCAAGAAGGGTTGTTATAGAGCAGGTACAGAGCCAGGAATGGTTGTTATAGAGCAGGTACATAGCCCGAGAGGGTTGTTATAGAGCAGGTGCATAGCCAGGAAGGGTTGTTATAGAGCAGGTACAGTGCCAGGAAGGGTTGTTATAGAGCAGGTACAGTGCCAGGAAGGGTTGTTATAGAGCAGGTACATAGCCAGGATGGGTTGTTATAGAGCAGGTAAATAGCCAGGACAGGTTGTTATAGAGAAGATACATAGCCAGGAAGGGTTGTTAAAGAGCAGGTACATAGCCAGGAAGGGTTATTATAGAGCAGGTACAGAGCCAGGACGGGTTGATATAGAGCAGGTACACAGCCAGCAAGGGTGGTTATAAAGCCGATACAGAGCCAGAATGGATTGTTATAGAACAGGTACAGAGACAGGATGGGTTGTTAGCAGATACAGAGCCAAGATGGGTTGTTATAAAGCAGGTACATAGCCAGAACAGGTTGTTATAGAGCAGTTACATAGCCAGGACAGGTTGTTATAGAATAGGTACAGAGCCAGGAAGGGTTGTTCTAGAACAGGTACATAGCCAGGAATGTTTGTTATAGAGCAGGTACATAGCCAGGAAGGGTTGTTATGGAGCAGGTACATAGCCAGGAAGGGTTGTTATGGAGCAGGTACATAGCCAGGAAGGGTTGTTATAGAGCAGGTACATAGCCAGGAAGGGTTGTTATAGAGCAGGTACATAGCCAGGAAGGGTTGTTATAGAGCAGGTACAGAGCCAGGAAGGGTTGTTATAGAGCAGGTACAGAGCCAGGAATGGTTGTTATAGAGCAGGTACATAGCCAGGAAGGGTTGTTATAGAGCAGGTACATAGCCAGGAATGTTTGTTATGGAGCAGGTACATATCCAGAAAGGGTTGTTATAGAGCAGGTACAGAGCCAGGAACAGGTGAGATGATTTTTTCAGTATTTGTTTGAAGGTGGTGGGTGCAGCCTATGTTTCGTGTAGAAGGGGGAAGTGTTTGTTTATCATTATGCTCAGGAACTTCTAGTCAGAGGCTCTACAACTGGCAGATTCTATTGGTAAATATTTCATTTGATTATATTTTTCCAAAGTACATTGCTTTACATGTATTTGTAGTAAAAGAAATATCACTTTCTGATGACCATTTAGCAATTTTAGTCAGATACTGTTTATCTTCGTAACCCTTACTACTACCTAAAATACAGCCTTTCTTGCATTAATATGCACAGTTATTCATCCAAATTTAACGGTTTCTTGGAGGAGAGGAAACAAAGATTTAATAATGTCTACCCAGGACTGAGTCCTGTAGCACATCCATATATGCATTAATTACTTTTGATTAACAAAGGTGATAGACATTGTTTTTAGTATGTAGCAAACACTCCATTATCAATCATCCAGAACTCCATGACATGCAGCCGAACATCAACTTTTGCAAGCCAATCAGCATCTTAGCTACATTGATTTTGCAATCTGAAATCTGTTTTGCTAAAGCTTACCTGTTTTCTACTGGAGGAGCTCTTCCAGTTTCCACTTTATAGAGTCATTAGATTATAGGATGTAGAGGATAATTTGGTCCAGTGGCCAATATATACCTTGTTAAACAACCTTTATGAGGCCCGTAAGTCCTGGTGTAAATTAGAGGGTACCCATCCAATCATCTGATCCATTCTTAAAGGCAGATATTTATTTTATTTAGTTTATTTTGCATTTGTTGACTGGGAAATTTCGAATGGATACATGTCCATTTTCAGCAGAGGCCCAGGGAGAAAAGCTCCATCTCATATATGAATAACTTAGTTCAGTATATCTTGGTATAGAATGCTAACTAGATAACATATAAAATATTGTAATAAAAGCTCCAATCATACAGATAATAAGCAGGGTAGTCATAACTTTGTGTATAATACATAGGTAACAGATAATTCTTATAGGCATTAAAAGACTAACAAGGTTATAGGGCATTAGGAAAAGTCATAGCTAGTCCAGTAAAAGGGAAAGTTATGGAAAAGTGAGAATTAGTGTAGGATATCCCCTGATTAATTTTGACCTAGTAATAGATGTATGGTAGTGTATAAGTAGGGTAAAAAAAGATAAGAAATATATGAGCAAGGAGGATGGGTGGAAGGGTAGAAATAGAAAGCATAGTGAGCTGAAAAGTCATGTGTTACATATATTCCTCTTAGAGAGAGGAGAGAGAAGTTCTTGACTGAGTAGTTAAGAGAGTTAGTCAAGGTTGGTACATGGACATCGCCAGTGTGCCATGAGATGCTGTTTGAGGCTTTGTTTAAACAGAGAGTGTGAGGTTATTTGTGTGAGGTCAGCTGGAAATGAGTTCCAGACTTTGCCTACAAAGTTAGAAAATAGGGAGTCACTGGCTGAGTTATTAGCTTTGTGTGTTTGAACAAGCAGTTTGTTTGAAGAGTGAAGTAGCCTGGGGTTACAATAGGTGTTGATGAGATTTTTTAAACCAGGGTTGTTTTCAGGGTGGTTGAGGACATTATGCATTACTATAAGTTGATTATAATGAAGTGAACTGGGAAGTTCTAGCCACCTAGAAATTTGAGGTTTTGGCAATGATGTCCCCGTTGTTTAGATCCTGTGGCAAATCTGCCGATATGGTTATAACAGCTTGAGAGTTTACCAAGTACTGATTTATTCATGTTAATTAGGATAGGTGAGGCATACAGGAGGGTAGAGAGTAGGTGTTTGCGGGAAATTTCAGACATAGCTAATGGGGTAAGGAAAGGTTTATTGCTATATAGACAACCAAGTTTTTTGTAATTGTTTTGATAGTTTGATTAGCATGCATATCAAATTTGAGGTGGTTATCAACTATTACCCCTAAGAGTTTTGTATGGGTATCTGGTGAAATAATGGTACCATTGTTGGTAGTTATTGTAAAGGGGAAATGAGTGGACATACAGGTGGGGAGTTGGTTTTATTAGGGTTCAAAATCAGACAGTTATTATAGAGCCAGTTTTCTACTATGTTGAATGTTTGTTGGGTTAAGGACAGAAGATCTGCTGGTGAGGAGGCAGAGCAGATCAGAGTAGAATTGTCCGTATATTGAATACAAGTTGCATCTGAATGAAGGTTACTGATAAAGATAGAGAATAAAAGGAGTCCGAGAATCGAGCCTTGTAAGACTCCAAGAGAGAGACGTAGTAGAGTGCGTAGTTTGTCCTGCCATAGGACTGCTTGTTGCCTACCACTCAGGTAGGACTGGAACCACTGAATAGCATTGCTATCCAGTGATAAAGTGGACAGAGTATGGAGAAGTAGCTGGTGGTTAACCATATCAAAGGCTTTGGAGAGGTCAGAAAAAGGGCCAAGGATGGTGTGTTATGTCTGTTAAGGCTGATGGTATTGGTAAGGGAAAGGAGGGCAGACTTGGTGCTGTGATGTGGCCTAAAGCCATGTTGTGCGTCAGCCAAGAGATTGTTCTGAATGAGGAAGTGAAGAAGTTGTTTATGAATGCACTTTTCCATAATTTTAGCCAGGGGCGATGGGATGACTGTACATCTATAATTTGACATTTCTGTGGAACTGCCACCTTTGTGAAGTGGAATAACATGAGATGTTTTCCATATGGCAGGAACAGTTTTTTCAATAATGGTTCTGTTAATTAAGATGGAGACAGGGTATGCTATAACATCTGCAGCCTTTTGCTGGTATTCTGCAGCCTTTTGTAGGTATTCTGCATGGAAGAGGTCTGCAGATAGGGTGGTTGGCTTTAGCTTGTTAATAAGGGACCTAATGAGTGAGGTTAGAACTGGTTGGAAGCTAAAGGGGAGTTGAGTAGTAGATGTATTAATGAGGCTTGTTAGAGCCCGTGGGTGATAGTTGACTAGCAAGGGACTGGATAGTTTCAGTGGAAAAGTTATTAAAAGTGTTAGCAATCTCTTCTGGAGATTTTTCTGTGGTTGCAGAGGGGGTTGGAGTGGTTATTTTCCATGGATGGAGAAGGCTATTTATACCTGCCTAGAACTTTTGGGGTTTATTTTGGTGTTTTTCTTGAAGAATATGGTAGTAGTTTTTTTTGTCTAGCAGTATAGATTTTTTTGTGTAATTTCTAAGATGATATCTGAGCTGGTCTGAAGGGGCTTTTGTTGTTCTCCAGATGGTCCAGGCTTTATTTCTGGTTTTAATTTTTAATTTGGTATCGTTAGTGAGCCATGGAGCAATTCCTATTTTAGTTTGAATAGTGCAAGCAGGGGATGGGATTCAAGGGATGCTAAGGAATTTAGTATTAAAGTATTTGACAGCTTCATCTAGTGGCAGGTGTTTTAGATTCGACCAGTTGCATAGTTTGTTCATTTTGGAAGCTGATATGACAATTAAGAACAACAAAAATGTTAACCCTAAGAGTGGGCCAACAGGAGTTACTGGTATTGTTTTTAATAATATAGGTTAGTAGGTGATCCCTTAGGTCATCGGGGAGAGTCCCTGTTTTATATGCATTAGGATGGCTGTTGATAAGAATCCAGTCTAGTATGCTTTCTTTGTTGGAGGATTTACTAATCTCGGTGGGAGAGAATATAGTTTGTGTAACCCATGTAGATTAATATGGGTGGTAGGGGAAGTAGAGAAGCAAGTGTTCCAGTCTATATTGAAGTCGCCAAGGACAATGGTTTCTTGAGGGTTTCTGTTAGATAGCCAGTAAAGAAAATCTTCTGGGGTATTTGTATTGTTACCTGAAGGAATATAGACACGTACTATGTTTATTGTTTTGTTTTTATTAAGTTGCAGTTTGGTGATCAAAATGTATATGTTATTAAATGGGGGTGGTTGTATGGAATTGCTGGTGACATTGAGTATTTTTATAGAGTATTGCTACCCCTCCTCCCTTCCTACTAGTGCAGTCTAGTCTGAGTATATTGTACCCAGAAGGGAGAACCTTATCTTTGATAGTTGGTTTTAGCCATGTTTCTGAGAGACATATGTCAGGAGAATAGGTGGCTAAAAGGGCATGTAAGGTATGGACTTTATCATTTATGTTTCTGATATTTAAGTGGAGGGTCTGAAGTGATTTAGGAGGTTTATTAAGTGTCTGACAGGTAGTAGGATTGATAGTGAGAATTGTTGTTGCTAGGTGTTGATGGACCAGGACTTGGGTGGATATCACCAGCTCTTATTAGATTGAGGTCCAGACTTACTACAAGCTTTAGAAATTTCCATATTCATTTTTGGAATGGTTTAGTTCTAGTATTTTTGTACTGAATGGGTGATTGATTACAGGGGGTGCGGGAGTGTTTGTGAGGGGGAGCATTAAGTGATCTTCTGTACTAGCATTTATTAGGGAGGAGGTTTTGCATATTGGATAGTGGAAACCTAGGTATGCCTAGTTTTTATAGATGGTGAGGAGGTAGAACAATAATAGGGACAGTAGAGAAAATATAGGTATTTTATTTTGTAATACTGATAAAAGTAGACGAGACATTTTAGGGAGTATGTTTTTGTATAGTGTATTGTTGGATAGAAATTGGGTTAGATTGAAAAATGGGGGGAATCCTTTTGTGATGGGTAAGTTAATGAATGGCTGGATAGGTATAGGGGTGTGGCTTTAGGAGAATAAATTTAGTGGTACAGGGGGTGGGTGGAAATAGGGGGTCAGTGTGGGGCGTGTAGACAGCCTGAGTGTAGCAGGGCTAAATTAGAGCACAAACTTTCCAAACCCCAATGAATACACTGTAAGTATTTTAGTGAAAAATGCAGTTTATTCGATGTATTCACCATGCTTTCCTTATCCTAGATACTGTTTTTTCCTGTACTTTAGATTGTAAGCCAAATTATCCCTAGGAGTGCTGGTAAACCTATAGGGCTAGGAGGCTTGAAATGTAGAGGATGTCTATTTCAGAACAGGAAGATGACACTGGGAGAAGACCCTTTCCGCCCAATGAGTTTTGTTTTGCTGATGTAGGTTCAGATCGCTGATTCTAAAGTTAGCTGCCTGTTTGAAAAGAGATCGAGAATGACAGACTCTCTAATGGCATGGTAAGTTAGGAAAAAATCTCCATTAGAAGTGTATAAGACACAGAGTATAGGGCAATGTTTATAGTCCTTCCTGCTACCTAAGATATTGGAAGCCAGAGATTCTTTTGGTTAGGAGCCTCTGTGGTTGGTTGAGTTTGTGTGTGTGTGTGTGTGTGTGTGTCTGTGTGTGTGTGTGTATGTCTCTAGTAAGATGAAAGCCAAAGGGGGGACTGTATTCTATTATGAGTGTAGCCAGTACCAAATACAGCTTGAATTTGGAGGAGAGCTTCCCTGTGTCTGGCTTGGACACCCATGACTATAAGACCTTGGGTTGCATCTAAAACCATCTGTATAACTACAAAGCTTATATAAGTTTTTTTTTTTTTTGCACTTGCTCTAACTGTCTCGGTGCTATTTAACAGTTTTGTGCTGCATTTATTTGATTTGGCTGAATTTATTTGTTTGTATTGTTAAAGAAATGCAATACGTTTGTTACTGTACTGCTCTTAGAACTTTTAATAGTAGTCTGATATTGCCTAACCACCTTTGATTCTGCAAAAGCTGTTCTGAGTTTGCCAGAGTATCTCCAAGTTTACAAAGTTTATCTGTGATTGTAGAAGTTTGTGAACTTATTCCCAAGGATTCTGGATACTGCAGAAGTTCTGCCTTTTGTTATAAAACATTTGTTACTTCACTTGAGCTCAAAACAAGTTTGTTTTACATTAATAAGGTTTTTTCTGCATAGTGGTGGGAGCCAGAGGGTTGATCTAACTCATCCGAGTTAAAAACTGCTGGTGGAAGGCTTATTGTGTATTGATCTGTTTGGCCTGGGGACTTAACTGTGTTAGTCTTTTATCCTGCTGGTATAAAAGCCTTGCACAAACGGGGTTACCAGTGCCTTGTATATAAGCAAACCTCTCCAGTTTAAAATTCTCTTTAGGAAATGCTTTCCGTGGTCTCCCGTTGTTCACAGCTGCTCAGTGAGCTTCCAGTTTGCACAAAGTAGGTCATCTTATAGTATACTACTAAACACTCTCTCACTTAGCCCTTAAATTACTTTCCCCTACTACTTCCCATCAACTAAGGATCTGATGTAATGGATAGGCACTTCCCTGTCATCTCCATTTCTGGCCTGGTGGATGTTGGCATTCTGAGGCAGTGTAGTAACTGCCTTATGTTCACTGACACCCACTTAATTTTATAACAGACAAACCCAGTGAGTGAGAGGTGTAAATATACAAAGTTATTGGTGGTAAAACTCACATAAACACATTAAAAATGCAAACAGTATTGTCAACAATACACCCAAAACAGTCACTATCAACACTAAGGAACAAACACACAGATCCACATATGCGGAGGTAACTTGCATGTAATCTACCCAAACCTCCAAGACGTCCTAAAAGCATTGCTCAGTGGCCCTGCACACACTCAGAACAGACCACCTCACAAATCACACAACTCTGAAAATCATAGTAGCCCAGCTTCCAAGCCCTGAAGAAAACATACCACACAACCAAGCATTCTAGTTATTGTGGGCTCCATTGTAAGACATACTGATACCCCCTTACCAGCATAAACAACGAGAAAATCAGAGTGAGCTGTCTGTCTGAATCCAGGATCTGCCAGATCACGCATACACTTAGGTCTTTAAATCACAAGTACCCGTATGATTTGGTCATAGTCTGTTTGGACATAAATGATCTAAGAGGCACCTCACTGGACTGTGTGAATAGAGACATGATGGAGCTCTCTGAATGCGTCTCCCAGGTGGGCATGAATCTAGCCTTCAGTAGCATCCTGCCTTCACCAATGATGATGCCACAGTTTTCTGGTGTCACAACAAGGGCATCCAGTATCTGCCAGCCTGTGGAGACATGATCAACAAATCATGATGATTTGCCAGAGATGGTTTGCACTTGTCTCTAATTGACTTCCAGATGCTGTCAAGAAACTCCACCTATCTCACAGTGCCCTTTTTAGGCTGTGCCAAGTTGTTAAACCCTCCAACATACGAAAAATCTCAACTACATAAAAAAAAAAAAAAACCTGCACTGATGGCTGTCTTCACTGTGTTCCATGGTATATCCAATGCTGTGGACATTTTTTTATACCCTTCTCCTGACTGATACCTTTCAACAATGAGATCC
This sequence comes from Protopterus annectens, assembly GCF_019279795.1. Lineage (NCBI taxonomy): Eukaryota > Metazoa > Chordata > Ceratodontiformes > Protopteridae > Protopterus > Protopterus annectens. The sequence goes on from NC_056748.1 coordinate 1,118,947,488, forward strand.
CTTTAATGATTTGTAAGCTCTCAGTGAACCATGGCTATTGCTGTAGCAGGCAACTGAGTAAATGTCAGGAAAATCCTACTAGGACAGCTGAACTTTATTTGGGGTTAATCAGAGTCTCTCTAATTGATGGCAGGTATGTAACCAAGAAGACTGAATGTTCTAATTAAATCAAAAGGTGCTTCAACAAAGAATTAGTTTAAGGGTGTGCACACTTAATGCAACCAGCTTATTGTACATTTTTTATTTTTTCCCCTAACAGATTTGTTTTTCAACTGAATTGTATAGGTTATAGGTCACATTTAAAGGTGGGAAAAGTTTTGAAATGATTTATTATTGTCTCTTTTTTATATCACAAAATACTTGGCATTTAAATAGGGGTGTGTACACTTTTATATCCACTGTAAATCAGTTTTATCGGGTAGACATTTCACATATTCACCTCCAGCTCTTTAATTAGATTTCAGAATATAAATCATGTTCATTAGTATGTTAACATGGGGCTAAGACTAATTTCCATTGATTTGGTTTATTTTGATTGCAGTTCATGGAAAACCTGGGGAAGAACATTTAATCCAGTCTGTTGCAATGCACCTTTAATGTTTTCTGAAGTGTGATATTGGACTTAGAAACATGGCATCCTGACAGTAATTAGAAATGTTGTGATAATTCTGCATATATAAATTTCTGTCGTGAATATTGGACTCATGTAAACAGCTCTAGCTACCATTATCTCTGGAAAGGAATTACCGTCTAATACATAGACAAGTCTGACTGTGTTCCAAAACCAAGAATAAGCTTCTTATAGTGATTTTTATTCATAAATATAGCAGACGTGATTATGATTGTGTCATCAAATCATAATCAAGGTGTTGAAATGTAGACAAGGAGTTGGTTCTCAAGGTAAATTTCTTGTATCCATTTCTTGAATCCTTTAACAAATGATAATTGATCAACCAATTACAATTCTTTGAACTACATAAAGTTTCAGCTGTCTTGATGTACTACAAGTTAAAGAAACATTTTTGAATTTGAAGTGTCTTAACAGCTTTAAACTCTATAGCATACCATACTGACACACAAATGGCCACCCGAGCCAAGGTACATCCCTTGTTAATCATTAGTTGTGAAAAGTATTCAACACTTTGTTCTTCAAGAGTTTTCTAAATGGTTGTGTAGAACTTGTTACCATTTTTAAAGCTAGCAGTAGGTATGTTCATTTCTGTACTGGCTAAGTTATGTATATTATAACTGGATTCATGCATGTTAGCCTTGTTATTAGCTACATTGTGCTGTAATGCAGATGTCGGCCACCAGAGAATTTAATCAGAGTCTACAGAAGCTTTAAAAGCTGTATCATAATTCTTATTGTCACAAAAGAAAAAAGTGTCAGAGCAAAAACGTGAGGCAGCTTTTAAAACGGCTCGTAATAAGAGGTTCATATTGCTTCTGGACACTATGGGGAAATGCCGCATATGTAACAACTTCAAACGTTGTCAGATATTTTGTATTTCTACATGTCTTCAACTTTTAGCTTATCAGGGCAACTAAAAATTCGTCAAGCACTACAAAGACATATGATAGGAGTCATTAACCTTAAAAAACTTGTTAATGTGTTATCAAACTAGATGTAAGACATTCAGTTCTTGCTCTTCACTTTCGGTGTGAATTTCTAGAGCTCATTTTTTGACTCATTAACTTTATTATGATTAACGATGTGATTATAACCCACTATCTTATGCTCTCTACAAGTCTAAAGTAACAGTGATCAGGAAGGGACGATGTTACACTTCCAGATGAGGAAGCAGACTGACTACATTTCAGAAGTGCCGATATATTAGACTGTCATATGGAAGCCGCCTGATTTTTTTAACTTTTATTTTCTGTTCTTAAGCCAAAATAACCAACCATCAACAATAACCATCAATAATTAACCCTAAAGAAATATACCTTAGAAGTACAATAATCCTCCTTTAGTTCCACGGTGACTAATAGAGAAGAAACAGAGCAAAAATCATAATAGAAGGAAAGAGTATTAAACATTTTATTTATTTTATTTATTTTACATTTGTTTACCGGGATAATCTGACTGGACGCAAGTCCATTTACAGTGGACACCTGGGGAGAAAAGCTCCATAGTAAGATTAACAAACAATAGTACAAGCTAGCATATATCAACAATAAGTGAGGAAAATTACAGATATGAAAAGTTTCATAAACTTCAGTCTATGCTACAAGCATATATCAGCAATATGTAGGAAAAATACATTGATAGAAAGTCATATACAATCAAACCTCTATTGGAAATCTGTGAGGTGGGGTATGAGGAAGACATATGACATGGGCAAGAGTGGCATGATACCCACATAGGAAATCAACAGTTTAATAGTTAACTGCAGCATATTTACATTAGAAATGGTGGGAAGGGGGCGAGTCAAGAGAGTTGAGACTATTAAATTCATGTAATACATAAACATAGCCATGTATTCGTTAGATGTGATTTTAGTGCATTTTTAAAATGTGTTATGGTGGGGGCAGTAGTCAGAGAAGCGGGGAGGTTGTTCCAGGATTGAGCTATGGAGTGGGAAAATAGAGCTTTCCCCTGCATTTTTAGCCTTAAAAATCCAGAGGAGCAATTTGTCAGTGGAGTGGAGAGGGCGATTTGTTCTGTAGAGAGAGAGTAACAGATTTAGTGCTGGGGTTTTATCAGGGTATTTGACTATCTTATAGACAATGACTAACTGCTGGTAATTAAGTAACTGGGGACGTTCTAAGCATTGTAGTTTCCTCAGAGATTGACAGTGATTGGTTCTGAAGGTGGAGTTATTAGCAAACTTTGCAATTTTATTCTAACACGATTCTAGTTTGGCAAAATCAGGTTTCCTGATTTGGATAAGAATAGGTGCAGCATACATTAGAGTGGGCAATAAATGGGTTTGGGCTAGGGATATCCATGCCTTTTCTAAGAGGAATTGTTTATGCCTATACAGGATACCCATTTTTTTATGGACCTTTTTATTGTCTGTGAGATATGAACAACAAAAATGTTTTTGTCGATTTCAGCACCAAGGAGCTTGGTGTGATCAGAGGAAGATATGATGGTGCCATTTTTGGATGAGATCGTAAAGGATAGAGGGGCAGATATAGATTTGTTGGGGGTCAAAAGTAGCAGTTTTGTCTTGGGGTTTAGGAATAGTTGGATATCTGTACTCCATTTTTTTTACAGAACTAAAGGATTCTTGAGTGAGTTTTAGGGTGGAAAGGGATGGAGCAGAGCAGATGAGAGCTGAATCAGCATTCTGTATAAGTGAAACATGCTGGGTAGAGGTGTGTAGATTGTTTGTAAACATGGAGAACAGAAGTAGTCCTAATATTGAGCGTTGAGGTACACCTATTGTAGTTGGGAGTGAAGGAGATTGTGCCTTGCCATTGGACTAATTGCTGTCTGTGTGACAGCTTTTAAACCAGTCCATAGTAGAGGGGGCAAAGGATAGGGAGGCCAGGGAGTCTAGTAGTTTGGAGTGTGAGACCATGTCAGATGCTTTGGATAGATCTAAAAATATAGCAGGTACAAAGTTATTGTTATTTATGTGTAGGTTGACCAGTTTGGTGAATAAGAGAAGAGCAGTTGTGCTGTGATTTTCCCAGAAGCCATGTTGTGTGGAGAGAAGATCGTGTGTGTTAAGGAATTTCTAAACTTGACAGTGAACACATTTCCCAAGCTGTTTAGTTTATGGGGGAGTAGAATGGTAATAGGGCAGTAATTTGAGAAATCATAAGAATTGCCTCCTTTATGAAACGGAATAATATATGAAACTTTCCAGAGTTGAGGGATGTAGGCTTCTTGTATGGAGCGGTTGATGAGGATTGAACCTGAGTAAGATGAAGATTCAGCAGCAATTTTTAGGAAGTTGACAGGTAGACTGTCAGCTGCAAGGGTGGCTGGTCTCAGTTTGTGGAGGAGTTTAATTGTGGAAGTGCGAACAGGTGAAAGAATAAAGGAGGGGATGTTATCGGAGCTTTTGGTAGACGCATGTGTATGGTTGTTATTGGATAGTTGGGAGGATGACGTTAGGATGGATTCTGTGAAATACTGATTAAATTGGAATGCTATATCGTGGGTATTGTTGTTGGAGGAGGGGGCTGGAGTGGTAGTTTTTTCCTGGTTTTAGAAGTGAGTTGATAGCATGACAAAACTTTTATGGAACATAGGATAAAGAAATAGGAAAAACAATTCTCCTTGGTTTGTCTTTCTGTGACACAAGTTGTGCATCACCTAGACATTTAATGGAGGCCACATAATATTCAGAGAGGCATGTTCCACCTTTGTGAAACTACATCTGCCTGGTATATAGATGTTGATTGCATTATACAAGCCCCTAGTAAAAGACTGCTATTTTAACTGCCATCAGTCTTTTGCTCCATTGGTCTCTGGCACTTAGAGCTGAGGATTACGTTTATGAGCTGTTACCCAGCTGCTTCCTGTAGTCCAGGGTTTGATTCTCTCAGCAACAACTTGCCTGCTGTGATAAGTTACTTAACTAGACAGTGCTCTTTGGCGAACGGGAAATTGGGTTTGGTTCCTCAATGGCCTCCCGGACTGTATGCCTATGAACTGGTAAGTTATTTGTCGCAGGCTGTTTAATTTCATCTGCATGTTTTATTAGTACTCATTTTTTGCTGCAAATGTTTTTTTTTAATAATTCCTTTAATTGCTCATAGCTGTGTATTTTGTACTATTAATTGAGTTTATATCCCTTCACGTATACCTTTCTTACAAAACTGCAACCACTACCAATGAACACTGCGAAGTTGGTGGTTATGGTAATTTATTCAGTGGTGTGTTGCACTTTTGGAAGATTTACCTGTTTTTCTGCACTTTATCTTCCTTTCATAGCTTTTATATTGGATATTTTCTTCTCTTGTACCATTGTACTGTCAGATCTGAACCTGAAATTGATCCTTTTCAGACAGTGTTCTTCTATGATAATAGAGACAAACGGATAAATATCTTGGCTGATATATATTGAGAGTGTGAGAAGCTGCCAAAAAAATTCTAAAATAGGGTGTTACATTAAATGGAAATGAGTTACATTTATATTGCTAGATGATGTCCTGTAGAGGATGCATCTGATTTCCTCTGTAAACTTATCTGTAAATTTCAGGAAGGTGCATGTTTCAGATGCTTATTCTTTTGAGTAATTATATGGAAATCAGACTTCCCAAATCCAAAAATTCCCCTAGTTTCAATGGTAACAAGAAAAAAAAACAGCCAAGCTAGAGTTTGCACTGTCTGATTCCTTGAAAACTCTTGTAAAAGAGATTATGGGATATATGCAAATGACCCCTTAAGGACACTAGGTGTTTCAGCTGTATAGTGATGTTGAATGTCCGTGACTTATTTCTTTTCAAGTTGATTAATTGACGACCTGGCCAAGGCATTTGACACAATACCCCATTCAGGCATTCTTAAACATGAGGTTATGTACAAATCTGTGCACCTGGTGTTTAGCCAACTGGTTCACAGACAGGACCCTTGAAGTTAGAAGTGGGGAATCCACCTCTACAAAGAGGTCAGTCACAAGTAGAGTACCTCTGGGATCAGTCATTGGACCGCTCCTATTTGGCATTTACTTCTCAGAAGTCAAGACCAATGTCAATGGTCTCTGGCTGACTAAATTTGCAGATGATTACAAATTAGGAGCTGTCATTGAATCTCACACTGACACAAATGTTCTCCAGGAGGGTCTGACAGACAACTGGCGTCAGAGTCGTGGACTAAAACTAAATGCCAAGAAATGCTTTAAGTGTAAGCTTGGGCCTGGAAGATGAACCATTTACAGGCTGCCTGTGTCCATTAGAAACATAAGTGCCAAACCAGGGATGAACTTCATGTTCCCCAACCCGGATGTCCAAGTTACATTTGAATTGGTTTAGTGAGGAACTCTTCATATGGATGAGCAGCATATTCTCCAGAGAGGGGGTAGTCTCTGGGATGCATATCCGTCTCTCCAGCATGTCCTAATTGTATCACATGCAAGGTTGAAGTATTTAGAACAGGTAATTCTGCTGCTGTTTCCTTTGTGGATATGCAGGAGGTCCATCAGAGTGGGTTCTGATAATGCCTTGTATGCCAGGCTTAGATCTACCCTCAACAGCCTGTAGGAGACAGAATACAGGGATAGGGCCTTGAGGCAGTCTGCATAGGCATGTTACTTATGCCCTGTATTCTTTTAGTGAGGAATGTCTGTGGATGTTCCAATTGTTGGATATGCCTGGTTAGGTACATAGCAAAGGGGGCAAAATGCTCAGTGATAGGTCTGTTGAATGCCAAATGCAGTCAACAATGACTTCCCTGGATCTAGATGCAATATCTTTGTTTATAAGTTGTACAGCAAAGAATGATTCCTCACTACTGTAGACATGTGATGGTCAAAGGATAGATTACTGTGTCCCCAAGTCCCTGAATAATGGGTCAGCTTTTAGGGGCGTGTTGTCAATATGATAGCCACCAGGGGTGGATGACTTTCCAAAGGATACAATTGTGCATTTCTTGTAATTTAGTTTTAGTCCATGGTTCTGACACCAGTTGTTTGTGTCATCCTTCCAGGAGAAGATTTGTGTTGGTGGGCAATTAAATGATGGCTCCTGATTAGCAATCATCTGAAAATTTAGTCAGCCAGAGGCCATTGATATTGGTCTTGACTTTAGAAAAGTAAATGCCAAACAGGAACCATCCCAGGACACAATGAATGAGGGACTCCACTTGTGATTGGTCTGTTTGTTGAGGTGGAGTCCCCAGTTCTAACTTCCTGGGACTTGTCTGTCAGCCAGCTGGCTATCCACTGGGTGATATAAGGGTTTGTGTCTAACGTTTTAAGTTTAACATTGCCTGAGTGGGGTATTGTGCCAAATGCCTTGGCGAGGTCAAAGTAGACAGTGTGAAGCATTTTACCCTCATCCATCTCAAAGAAAGTCATTAGGTTGAGTAGGCATGACCTGTCCTTGATGAAACAAGATTGGGTTGAGTCTGGAGGCTTCCTATATCATTATTGATCATTTCCATGATGATTCTTTCCAAGGCTTTATGTACAAGTTTGGTCTGGAGTTTCCAGGGTGTTGCTGTTCTCCAAGTGCTAAAACCAAACTAAGAGGCTTAGAATAACAGTTAGAATTTAATCGAGCTACTAACAAACAATAATAAATGCAGCAGAATAAATGCAGTTGAACACTTTTAAGAACAAGCAGCAAAATAAAGTAATGAAGTAGGAAGAAACACGAATACAGTAAAAGCAGCTGAATAAAGTGCAATTTTTTGTATTTTTATTTATTTTAAGATAAGTGGTAAGGAAGGAAACAGAAGATAATTCAACATTAAGAAGCTAAAGGGGTGTGCCTTGCAAACTGATCTCTCTGTACTCAGAATGAGCTGATGAGATGGGGCTTGGGAGTAGGTGTCCAAAATTAGATTTATAGTAGGGGTGGGCAGCTCAAAAGCCATCAAGATTAAGAATACAGCAGCTGAGCAGGTGGGTGGGAAAAATAAAATGCAGACAGAGACCAGCAATAGTCAGAGTACAGCAAGCAAGCCAAACAAGCACTCCAGCTAAATAGAGATGTCCTTTCTAATATTTCTAGTTAAATGAGGAATGCTATTTCTTGGCACCCCCCACAAATTAGCTGATGATGTTCACTGTTGCAAAGGAATTCTTTTCTAACTGACCCTAATGGAACTTTTGTAACTGACCCTAGCCAAGACCTCTTAAAGTGCCAATAGAACAGAAAACTTAAAACAAATGTAATACAAGAAAAATATAAAAAAATAGAAGTAACCAAACCTTAAATGAAAAACCAGTTCAAAATAAATGCAGGCATATGTGGTCAATTTAACATAAAGGGCAGGTGACTAGAAAGACAATTGAGTTGAAAAAACACAATAGCACCAAGGTTGGGAAAATTTTAATTTCTATTCGACTCACAAGAGAGACAGCTGTGGTCTCTTTCCTAGTTTAAATGTGCAATGAGAAGCAGAATACAAGTAAAAGAAAATGTAAAGAAAATAAATTATAATACGCAAAATAGAATAAGGTAATACAGCAAAAAAAAAATACAAGAAAGCAAAAACAAACTGACCTTTCCCTCACAGCAAGTTGAATAATAACATTTATTTTAAATAGAGATTATGGTCTTACATCATGTTATTGATAAGAGTAGGGAAATATGTTTAGACATTGATTATAAAGGATATAGGTGGCAAATAAAAAGTATGTATGCTGTATGATTCCTGTTAAAATAATTCTGGAAGTATTTGGGAATATGGTTAAACAAGCTATTATTATTTGGGAGTTGGGATTTTAACTCTGCCTTATTAGCAGAAAGGGAAGGAAGTTAGAAGATCCAGGTGAACATATATGTAAATACATAATCAGTTTCCATTCTAAACGTCTGAGTGGTCATATATGCAGTAAGAAAAAAAATTAAAAGTATTGATTATATATTTTTGGAGTGATTATTTGCAGATGGTTTTTGGATCATAAAGTGCGGGTTGTTAAGAGGTGGGGCGTGTAAATGCATAGTGTCAACAAAAGTGTTGCAAGTATGAGTCTTTTTTTTTTTTTTTCTACAATATAATATGCAGCCTTCTTTTGATAGTGTGGAAAAGTCATATAGATGTGCAGTTTGTGTATGGGTCTTTGCTGGAGCCAAAGTTCTGTTTAAAACAGAAGTTACTGTCAAAATATAAATGTTGTTTGGCTGTATGAAAAGCCTTAAAATTACAGTATAAGATGTTATGTGACTTTGATAAGGCTAAAATGCAAGAGAAAAACTGTCATACTGAACAACAAATACATCGGTATAATGGAAAAAAAGTAACATTATGGCTACACTGCATGAAATATAAAAAAGTGGAGCCAAGGAATAAATATTACTTATAAATTTGATGGGACAAAGCATACAGAAATATCAGATATTTAAGTGAAAAGGGGGAAATGATTACTGATATAAACCAAATATTGCATAAGATATTATACTGAAATAATTGCAAAGATGTCTGGGAGCCCTATGCTAGAAGCAAGAAAACACAAATAGAATGTTGATAATGTGGAACTGAATAAACTTTGTGTTAGGAACTGAAATTGGTACTCAGGAAGCCATGGACTACATCTGTGCCCGGTGAAGATGGTGTGCTATATTTTTGTTATAAGGCATTGAAAGTTTGATAGTTACAATTACTAGTGAATTTATTTAATGAATGGCTATTGAAAGGAGTTTCTGCTGCTATGAGGGGATAATGCTATATGTCCTTGTTTACATTAATCTTGGTAGTAAAAGAAAAAAAAAAATCACCAAATTTCAAATAAAATTGATTTCCAGAGACCAATTTCGTTACTCAGTTGTGAATGTAAACTGTTGTTATATACTAAGGACAGTGAAAGAATTTATGTATTGAGCACACAGGGAAGAAGAATTAATGGATATTATGTAGATTATGGATTGAAGAAGTTTGTATCTGTCCATCATGGACACTTTTATAGAGGGTGTTAAAAGCATAGTGATGTCCTTCATATCACTGTTGCAGTATTCATCACCTAAGGGATCTCCTGCCAAGTATAGCGCAACGTCCAGCAGGTTTATGAAATCCTTTACATCCTCCCAGCATCCAACATCAGCTGTATGCTCCTCGCACAGGCATAGATAATAAAGGTGATGTATGTATGCTAAATACTGAGAACTACTTTGTCACCAGTCCAAATGCTAAAGTTGAGCATCGGTCCAAATGCCCTTCACAGAGCTGGTTTCTACGAAGATATTTACAGATGTGTCCAACTGGGATTCTTTCCTTTACTTGTGTACTTGGGGATCATGTCATCCAGGAAGGGAAAATGCCAGTGTGGAAGGCACATTCCCCTTAAAGATCACCATGGGAAGTGTTTGTTCTGCTTCGGACCTTCTTCGCATTATCATACTCTGTACCATTTGTCAGGCTTTTGTTACTAAAAATGATTCGCAGATGTTTGTCCTCTCATTCTATTTACCTTGAGAACCAGCCTCTCAAAATTTTGGCCTAATGTACCATGGCGAAATTCTCCCCCACTGAGGTACAGCCATCCCTTAAGAATGCCAAGAAGAATCGGTCTGAATCTTTTGCTGTCTGGCCTCAGCCAGATGTCTCTCTGAGTAGGTGAAGATCCCAAAGACCATCCTGTGCAAACTCTGATTTCCTCTGCCCCAGTCTTATCAGAGTTCAGCGGGGAACTGACTTCTTGCATGTCCTGTGAGGCTTTGCAAATATCCAAACAAATGTGGAGGAGGAAGCACAGCTGGTTATTTGTTAAGGGCAAGGGCCTAGGGTGATTTCCCAAATTCTGGTTAGGGAAAAAGTGTTTGGTACCCTTAATGAGTCTAGGCATGGCTCAGTGCCTCCAAGGTTAGCCTAAATCATGCCCCTCTGAAGAAGCAGAAAAAACAAATGCATTGTTAAGCATCCTCAGAAGGAGTAGCTGGATTTTACCCAGGGCTTGTTCATTGCCCTGCTAGCTTTAAGGCCTACTGTGGTGGTATCTGTTCCTGCCCCCTGGGTACTCTACTCCTACCAGAAGGACTAGGGAGTCAGATGAGGAAGGGGTCTCTGGGGATGAGTCCATTGGCCAACTCCTCGCAGATTACTTCTCCTTTAGACTGTGGGTCTGAGGAACAGGGTTCCTTGAGTCCTGATTCTCTTTTTGAGAAATGGTCTTTTGGAGATGCAGTAGTTTGTATGATCGAGCAGATGTGTAATATATTAAACCACCTGCTTTTCTCTCCTGTATTGGATGCCTTGTTGGACACACTTGCAGTTGCCTCTTTGAACTGTGACTCCCAACCTCCAGCCCCTAAAAAACTTGACTGGTTCCTATAAGGTGCCTAAGGCCTTTAATTATCTCTACAAGTGTCCATCAGACCTGTGCTGGTCTCTCTCTTTCTGCAAAGCTTATCCAAGCTTCTTCCTTCTGGTAAAGATCTGGTTACAGAGAAGTTCAGGAAAACGTGTATACTACTACCACTTTGGCCTTAAAGACTATTGCTTACCAGGATCATATGACCAGGTACATTTTGACACTTTTGTCTTTGGGGGGGGGGGTCTGATCTTCCTGATAATGAAGGTAAGACTGCTGCCCTGTCCTTGTTGAGCTCCATTTCTCAGGTTGTCAATCACTCCATCAAATGCAATTATGATGCAGCTGATGCATTATATAGTGCTGCTGCCTCAGTTATGAGGGCATAGTTTTGTAAAAGTAGACTCCGAAAGAGAAACAGGGTTTTAATTCAAAATATAGCAGAACCACAAATGAGCATTGAAAAAAGGCAACCACTGCTACAGAATAAAAAAAAAAACACATTGATTTATTAACCTCTCTAGCCCCTCGGACAAATACCTTCAAAGAGTACAAATCAAATTTAAAAAGCACACTCTTAAATAATCCCATATATTAAAAAAATGCACATAATTGTTATTCTAATTGATTAAGTACTTCCATTACATTCATTATTTAACCGTTCTTGGAAGCAAGGTACCAAATTTTAAAATATACACAGCTTCTTTGTATAACAATTTATCTTTAAGAAACCTTTAATAAAACCTGTTCCAGTATACAATCACTCACCAATTTAACATCAGTATGATGAAGATCCTTAAAATGTGTAGCAATAGGACTTTCTAAACATATTTTTAATGTCCCTAATATGCTCTTGAAATCTGATTTTAAATGCCCTTTTTCTGGTTTCAAGGACTCCAGATATTTCTCTGCCTGGATGACCTGCTTCTTCCCTCTCAGGCCAGGCTTCTGCAGGTTCTGTACTTCACCAGACTCCATCTGTGCTGTCTAGGATTCACCATCAATCTGAAAAAGTCAAGTATGACTTCTTTTCGAGATCACATTTTATTGAGATGCAGAATCCAAACCATTTAAATGTTGGCTTCTCTTCCTTCTCGCAAGGTCCTGTCTCTGACAACCTATTTTCAGTCTCTGCTTCCCCTTTCTCTCATTTTTGCAAAGGAATTTCTTTGAGTCCTGGGGCTCATGGCATCTCCTGTTCCAATGCTCCCCTCTGACAAGATTTATATGAGGAAACTTCAATGGTACTTGAAGGCATTTGGGCTCCAGCATTGTCATCCTGTAGAATTTCCCATCCTCTGACTTCCTTGTCTCAAACTTGAGTTTCTCTGCTGGATTCAGCAGATCTCCCTTAATCTGAGTCTACTTTTTCTCACCCCCACCCCTACTGAAGAGCTGTTCACAGATGCTTCCAATCTGGGGTGGGGAGCCTCTTCCAAAATTCTGATGATTAAGGGTCTATGGCCCGTTTAGCAAAGGTCAGACCACATCAACATAAAAGGAATGAAGGTTGTACTACTTCCTCTTCAGGCCTTGCATTCTCTGTGGTCTCCAGGCCCTGTAAAGGTCTGTACAGACAACACAACAGTCATGTGCTGTATCAACAAACAGGGAACCCAAGGTCTTGCCTTTCAAGCTACAGCAAATCACCAGTGAATCACTTACCTTTGCAATCATTAGTAGCTCCGTGTTATTCATACTGGCTGAGTCACAGATTGATTACTTTAGACACCCCATTTTCTTCCTCCTCTGCTCTACCCGCTCCGTTCAGCCTACAAGCTCACTCAGCTCCCCTACCCTGCCCCCAAATTCCACCCACCCCAGCACATCTACACTTATAACCCCATAACCACTCCTACTCTGCAATCGCCCAGTCTCAACCGTCTCTACCCACTAATTTATCATCTTCTTCCTTATCATCTTATACTTTGAATTACCACTCTCCACGTTCTGTCTCCCATTCCCTTTCTACCACACTGCTTCTACCCACCACCATGAACCACTAGTCCATTATTAAACCATATCAATTTATTTTACCACTCCACACATTCACTAGACCACCATTAACTGCCATGCTCCTTAGGCCTACACTAACTATACCAATAATATTAATTCCTGCCTTCCTCTATTGCCCCCCACACCTCACCACTCTCCCTAATATATATCACCCCCCTCTTTCCACAGAACCTCACCATACCCCAAACATGCAACAGTCCCTACAACCTACATTTCTCCCCAACTGTATAATCACAGTGAGACTCTTCTTTTTATCCATAAACTATTTCCTGACAACAGAAACTTTGTCCCCACTCCCCTCTATCCATACCGTACTTGCCTCCATAACCTCAACTCTAACACTATGCTTTCTAAACTCCTTTTCTCCCACCTCCTCCCACTTATCACTACACTTATTTCTGGTGACATACATCCCAACCCTGGGCCTACAGCAAATCAGCTTACTAACTCACCTTTACCATCTTCTCTCTCACCCCAAAATTCTGTCATCTTTGCTACATTAAATGCTCAAACTTTATGCAACAGGCTTCCTAACTTTCATGCGTGGCTCCTCCCCAATCACACTGACAAGTATCTCTGTCTCCAAAACATCGCTAAAACCTCATGTAAAAACTTGAAATCACTCCTCCCAACAATAGTATCATAAGACAAGACAGAACCCATAAGAAAGGCGGAGAAGTAGCCCAGTAGCCCTTCCCTTTTCTTCCTGCCTATCAGTAACACCCAATATTAAGCCTATACCCCTGTTTGCTACTGCCGAAATAACCCTGGCCCTCCTTAGTATGAATAACCACAAAACCATATGGTTAGCTACCCTATATATCCCATCAGTTGATAGTATCCCCATTCTAGAGGATGTCCTCTCCTGGTTCTCATCTAACATAAAGTACGAAACTATAATCCTAGGCGATGTTAATATTAACTGAACTTCTATACAATCTCCCACAACCTCCCTGAATATAAACCTATATAATTTCACCCAACTAATCAACTCCCATACTAGACCCCCTATAGACAACTGTACCAGTAGTATTGTGGACTGGATACTAGTTTCTCACCCTCACTTAATCTCGAATAGTCGGTACCTTTCCTGACTCACTTAGTCATCTTCTCCCTGCTTCCGCTCATCCCCTTCGCTTCATCTCTGTCATAAGGAGATCTCTTGTCAGTCACTGAAGAACTTCAACCCTCAAAACGTCTCTGACTCACTAAAACACACTAATTGGAACCCGCTAAAAACCCTTCCCCGATCAACCTGTTAAATAGCTTTGCTCTCCCTAGAACTAAGAGAGTTAAATGCAATACTGCCCCTTGGATAACCAAGGAAACTAGAACCCTCATGCATCTCCAAGACAATTCATGGAAACAATGCCAGAAATATAAAACTCCCACCGCCCTCACAGAATAGAAGCAATTTTGCAATAAAGTCAAAAAACAAATTCCCACTGAAGGAAATCCTACTACTCCATACTACAAAACAACACCCAAAATGTTCTAGAATGGTATCTCTACCTTCCTGTATCCTGGTAAAAATGACAACCCCTGCCCAGATCCCAGTGCCCCTAATCTTTCCTTGGCTAACCAATCTGACTCCTCCTTCATAGACTCAATAGCCAGTCTCACCTCATCTTTTCCAAATAATGTTCCAACTTCAGCCCCTTCCACCATCTCTAACTTAGCCTCTTCAAGCACCACAACTTCTCAGCCCCCCCTTTCACTAACAAACCTATTCTTACCTCCACCATAAAAAACTACAAAAACTGAAACCTTGCTCAAATACCTCTGATGACCTTCTATCTAACTATCTTAACCTAGCTGCCGACGGCACAGCTTTTCCCATCTCTGTCCTAATAAATCATTCAATACAAGAATCATATGTACCCCTACTCTGGAAAAAAGCTGATATTATTCCCCTTCACAAAGGAGGCAACAAGACATATCTCAAATTTCCAGCCAATAGCCAACTTATCTCCCATCTCTAAATTTTGTGAAAAATGTATTCACCTACTACTCCTACCCTACCTCTTAGGCAATCAGCTGCTAACCCCCACACAACATGGATTTAGACCTGAACATAGCAATACTGCTCTCTCCTATCCTTTCTTGAAACCATCAGCCATGCACCCGACTCTGGTATTATTGTATCTATCCTCCTCCTTGACTTATCTAAGGCTTTCAATACTGTTTTTTTCCAGTCATCTCTTATCTAAACTCTATCATCTCAATCTATCAACCTCCTCTATCAAATGGTTTTCCAGTTCTCTGTCTGACAGGCAACAAGCCATCAAGTTGAAAAAATGCACTTCCTCTTTCATTAACACTCTGACAGGTGCATCTCAGGGCTCTATATTAGGTCCTTTACTATTTATCTTAACAAATGACTGCCATCAGTGTATCCCAAACGCTAAACTTGTACAATACGCAGATGACTCCACAATCATCTGCTCTGCCAAATCCCCCTCCAGATTCATGGAATTAATTCAAGAAGCCTTCTCTTCTACTAAGGACTGGATGCTAAATAATCACCTAGCTCTCAATGCAACTAAATCCAAAATCATGTTATTCACTCCTTCTAAATATACCAAAAGAGACCAACACTATTTTTCCATAACTAGCCTAAACAAGACTTCTATCGAAATTGTACCCCATTCAAAGCTTCTAGGAGTCATTATTGATGAGCAATTAAAATTTGATATCCACCTACTAATTAATATTAAGACAAGCCACCAAAGACTAGGTATGCTTTATTGCCACAGTTATCTTACTCCCTCAACCAAGTATATCCTCTCTACCACCTACCTCATTCCCTCCCTCCTGTATGGAGCCCTCTTCTTACTAATTGTCAGTCCTCACTAAAGACAAAATTATCTTATTGCTATAACAAAATCTCTAAATTTTCTACTGGATCCAAGTGCTCCTCTCATCGCTATGGCACCCTCCATAACTTGAACTGGCTAGAATTGCCTCTCTCTCCTACATCCAACTAACAAATGCACACAAACTCATCTTCCAACCCTCTCTTTGCCCCTTCCTTGTCTCTACCCACACAATGTATCTACCTGATAGACTACTCAGATCCAACAATCAGAACCTGCTAGAAGTGTGCAAACCCACACGCAGCCCAGGTAAATTCC
Source organism: Protopterus annectens (assembly GCF_019279795.1). Lineage (NCBI taxonomy): Eukaryota > Metazoa > Chordata > Ceratodontiformes > Protopteridae > Protopterus > Protopterus annectens. Next base: position 1,118,963,512 of record NC_056748.1, read on the forward strand.
TATTATCCTTCTCCCAGACAACACTTTGGAACTCTCTTCCTCCAGTTTGTACCACCAACCACCACTCCGCCTTCAAGACCTTGCTCCATTCTCCTCTCATTTCTCTGGGAATGCTCTTGCTCTCACCCCACCTGACTTCCCTGCATTTTACCACTACACTCCCCACTCTCCACCCACTCAACTCATTCTACCTTTTCATCTCCTCTATTCTTACCGACCTTTCGTTTTCCTGTATTATTCATTCCTGTTATTGTCATGCATAGTTAGACTTGTAAGATTTACAACCCAGTATACCTTGTTACTTTGTAATTCTTTAAATACAGTTTGGAAAGCATAGACCTCAAATGCTTCTATCCTATGCTTAGACAACTTATTGTTGACGCTGCCTTTAAATGCTGAGATTTATCATATTACTCTGATTTTTGTTTAACTTTGAGTTTACTGTTTATGCATCTTCACTCTTCTTGCATTCTGTTATTTCCTGAAACTATGCAACAACTTGAGTTTACTCGTAAATTTGAAATTGTGTAAATGTATATGGAGCTTTTCTCCCCGGGCCTCTGTTGAAAATGGGCTTTTCTTGGTCCAGTGGACTTTCCCAGTAAACAAACTGTAAATAAATGATCTTCTTTGCAGGCTAGCCCTTCTGGCCAGGGATTTGGTTATCTGATATCAGATAACTCTTCAGACACTTTACATTCCTTCAGAACATAAACCTTTGTCAGAATCCCAGTGAGGTTCAGGACACAACCTCACAAATGGATGCTTCACAGAGCAGTGTTTCTCAACATAGTACATTGGTGGGGTATTCTTCAAGTGGATCTTTTTGCCTCCCCTCTTAACAGGCAACTTCACCGCTTTTGTTCCAGAGTCCCAAGTCGTCTGCATTGGAAGGTTTACACCATGTCTTTTTTCTGGGAAAGGGCCATTTCTGTATGCTTACCCTCCTCTTCATCTGCTTACCAGGCCCTTGCACAAGATCAGGAAGGACTCTCCCAAGCATCTTGATGGTGACATCCTTTTAGTCCAGACAACACCTGCTCCCCCTTCTCTTTCTCCTGGCCAGGGGCAGTCATCACAACTTAACTCACTGGATAGATGATCTCAAACATGACAAGGGTTCTCTCATTCACCCTCACCCAACTACTTTACTGAGGATGCATTTATGGTACTGGAGGAGACCATGAAACCCACTACCCAAAAATGTATGTGATAAATGGAAAAAATTCTCTTTGGTGTCTCAGGCATCACCAGGATACCTTCTCAGTGTGTGTCCCTCTGGTCTTTTCTTACTTTTATGAAATGCCATATGCTGGCTTGTTGCATTTTTCTGCTAAAGGTAACTTGTTGGCGATCTCTGCTTAGCTACCTTTGAACCTATCATTGGTCTCTCATTTTGAGGTCAAATTATTTCTTAAAGGCATCCTTCACATCAGATCTCCAAGAAAACATATTCCCCTACCTGGAGACCTTAATTTAATTCTTGAAAAATCGACTTGGGCTTATTTTCAGCTGCTTCTTTCATCTTCTTTGTAACACTGTACCTGGAAGACTATTTTATTGGTTGCCATTGCTTTGGTCAAGAGTGTGTTTGAACTTCAAACTTTGATGGCATCTCCTCCCTTTTCAATTTTTCATATGGTTAGGGTGTTCCTGTGTACTAATCCTTCTTTTTATGCCCATGGTGGTAAATGAGTTTTCTCTTGTAATCAGTCTGTCCAGCTTTCTTTTTTCATTCTCCATAATCTGCTAGTGAGAAGGTTCTAAACACCTTGGATCTACATTAACAGTTTGGGTATTATTTGAACAAGACGAAAAAGGTATGCAAATCTGAGCAAGTATTTGTTTCATTCCATACCATGACTTGGGTTTGGTGATTTCTAAGCAAACCATCTCTTGGATTTCTAAGGCCATTTCCTTTTGTTGTTTCATAGAGAACCATTGTCTGCTTCAGTTTGAACTCATTCTGAGAGGGCAGTAGGCTCTTCTGGAACTTTTGTTCAGGATTTAGATACTAGAACTATCTTGAGACTACTACTAATTCCTCTGTCCTTACTTTTAGCAAACCGGACTCTCCCAGATATTAAGAACACTGCAACAGTGATATGGAAGGACATAAGTACAGTTGTGTAAAATCTTACCATAACAATAGAAGTACTTCTTTTCACTGTTGCAGTATCAAAATCCGCCCTCTTGCCCCCTGTATTTATCTTTCTTCTGCTGGGAACATTACTGACCGGTGGATGTTTACCTACTTACCGTAGTTTCTCTCCTCCTGGATGTGCATTTTCTGCCTTCTCTTGGGTTGCTTAAGTTCCTCCGGGGAATCTCATTTCTTAGAATTCAGCATATTTACATCACTTTTATGCCCCATGCCTGGTTGGGAAGCATACAGCTGACGTATGATGCTGAGAGGATGTAAAAGCTTTGGTATACTGGCTGGACTTTGGGCTATACTTGGCAGGAGATCCCATTGGTGACGAATACTGCAATAGTCAAAAGACAGACATCTGCTTTTATGGTAAGACATTACACAACTGCACTTTTTGTTTCAAGGTTTCTCCTTTGGATTACATAGATTTAAAATAATTTGTCAAATCTGGTTTGACTGCAGTGATTGGTAAAGCTATATGTTTGCAATGAGAGATAAGACAGGGTTGCTAGCGAGTACAGTATTGTTTGGATTATATTTGTATATGGTGGTTTCTTTACAGTTAATTTGTTACAAAAAAGCCATGGGTATGGTTTTGATGGAACAGTGGAAGGAATTTATTTTTGTAACCATTCTCTGTCTATACTGGAAATTTAAATTTGGTCTTTGGATATTATTTCGGAGCAATGGAATAAGTCTTAGAGCATGAATGCAAGGATTAAGAAATGGAAACCATTCTCTGAGTTATGAAAAGAACATGCAATTAGTGAGGTGGTTTGGAACTAAAACAAAAAAGGGGAAAAAAAATTAAATCTATTGAGAACGCAGTCCATTTTCAGTAGTGACCCACAATCTGCCAGAGACACTGAAATTGCTTGTTGTACCATAATTATCTTTTAAATGTATTTGCCTTTGATTAACATGAAAGTCTGTCTGATCAAAGCCTCTTTTCAGAACAAGCACAGAGAGACATGTTGCAAATAGTATATATTTGCATAGGCAAATTTAGCTTGAGCTGAAAATAAAAAGATAACATACAACACTGAACTATATGCAGTTTAAGAAGGGATCACCATGTTAAGTACATTATGAAGAATTTACAGCATGCTAGAATCACGCAGATCTAAAGAACATTCAATATTATTTTATAGTTTATTTATAAAGTTACATTGAAGTTTTGTATACTGACAGCAGATAAGTCATACATGCATTTTATCCAATCAGTTATTCCCTTGAAACATGCCAACAAGAGTCAAGGGGTAATTATAGAATGTTAGCTCATTAACATTCAAAACCGTGCATGCTGATTGGTCAGCCCAACCATCATGCCCATCGAAAATTGAGCATATACCAATAGAAAAAGGCCCAGACTTTCTTCTATTAATATATGCTAAGACTTTGCAGTTTTCTTGAGCTAAGAAGTCAAAAGGTGCATATGCAGGGCAGACAAAGTGCTAGGAAAAGCAGGTGCGTTTTGTAAAACAAAAGAAATGTACCTGATTTTTCTTTGTATTTTTGCCCCGTCTCTCTCATAACTCTAAACTGTGCAGATTTCACAGCTTTTGTCTTCCTTTCTCCGTTGCTAGCTATCCAAAGCACTGATGTGCAAGGTAAGTGTGGAAACAAAAGTCCCATACATATGCACAGTACAGTAACAAAGAGGCAGAATAAAAAAAAACAACATGGAATAACACCACAGTGCCATTATAAAGACATTATTTAAGAATAGTAAGTAATTCCTTCCTTAAATAATGTCATTGTGTAACAGCAATAACCATTTCTTGGCTGTGATATATTGAAGATTTACCCACAGTTGCCCCCCCTTTGTTAAATCACTTGGGCTTCGCCATTGTGATTAAACCACACCACCTGTGGGTAAATCTTCAATGTACCACACCCACTCATCAGTTATTGCTATAATATTTTATGATTACTTGAATTAATTGCATAAAGAGGGGGCTCATTAAATATGAATGGTCACATCTGTTTTTCTTTGATGACTATTCATTTTGACTGATGAATATTGTTTATGAATTAGTATTCTGACTTGCACATCATTAAATCTAAGCAGACTTGCTTGGTTTGCAATGTTTACATTTAAAAACTTAAATGAAAAAGTAGTTTAAACTGAATTAGTGCACTTCACAATTTTAAATAGTATGCTAGAAGTATGTTTTCAAGGTTGCATATCTACTCGGAGAAATTTGTTTTACTAATAAACCACGGAAATCTGCTAGGTAGAATGGCGACTTTTCAGGAGTAACCCAAGAGCCCTGCCTGGATAAATAGGCATTAGGTGAACAGGTTAAAGCTATCTGAGCTGTCCATGAATGAGCGCAGCAAAGCTGTGATTCATAGAGGCCACTTATGCTAATGCAAGTTGTGCATGGATAAGTCTAAGCAAATGAAGTTATAATGAGATGTAAATGAGGAATTATGTAAAACATCTTATGATAATGTATTGTATCACTTATCTGTGATTCATACTGAGATTCTCCCTCTTTTTCTGTGCCATCCTTGGATAAGTTACATAAGGAGGGGTCTCACTTATGCTATTTATTTTGCAGTCTGCAAAGATGCTGTCACATGCTGCTAGCCTTGTGATTTCCCGTTATGAGCAGTTTGTCCTGGCGGAGTCAAACCCTCTTGCACTTAGGATGTACTCTCCAGTGAGGAAGGCAGAGAGATAAACAGAGAACAACCCACTGCAATTTTGTCAATAAAAACGTGTTGGGTGAGTTTATAGTGGACATGGATATTATAAGGGTCTTGGTTTGTAGGTATGACACCTACACAGATACTGGAGGAATGAATGGATGTCCGCTCCCTGTAGATACTATGGTATGTATAGCCCTCACTATACTTGCCACTGACACCTTCCAGAGACAGACAACAGACATGTTGGTTATCTCACTGGCTTCTTTCTTGAGGATACTGCGGAAGTTCTTGGATGTACATGTGAATCACTATATCTATTTCTCTGTGTCACCTCAAGACTGATTCAGGACGGTTTGCTATTATGGGGTGGCATGCTTCCCTGAGGAACTCAGTGCTATAGATTGAGCCCATGTTGCAATCAGAGTCACTTCTGGTGCATGGGGTGAGCAGTACAGCTATAGAAAGGGCTACCATTCCATCAGCTGCATGATGCCAGAGGCACACTTCAATTTTTTGTTTTTAAGTAGTTATTTATGGTAAAATGCATTGCTGCATACTTTTTCTTTATTTTGTCCGCCACCCCTTTGTTCTCTCTCTGTCTTTCAGGTGGTGTTGTTAATCCAGTGGAGCCATGGTTGATGACACCACTGAGAAATCCAAGTGGAGCTGCAGAAGAGAAGTTTATTACAGTCCTGTCACAGTCTTCTGTTGTCACCAGTAGTGCCTTTGGCCTCCTGAAGAGTTGTTTTAAGTGCATGGATGTGTCTGGGATTGCCCTTCAGTATGACTTGGCTACTGTGTGCAGGACGTTTACTGCATGTTGCATTCTGCAGAACATGATCATGACTCAGTCTGGCGGTGAAAGAACCCACGGTGTTACTGGAGCTCCCTGTTCCAGTCCCGCTATGATTAATGACAAGTGGTCACCAGTAAGAGCAGTAAAGGACTCCCATGTGGCAGGTTCGTGCACAGCATATGGCTGCGCAAGTAAAGAGGTGGCATCTAGTCCAGAATTATGGACTATGACATTGAGGTTAGTCTTGGGGTATAATTGATACATGTAGTCATATCTGTGGGGTGCATGGTCTGCTGCCATTGTTATCTGACATTCATTGTCATCTTTAAATAGTTACTTATTTTTCAAAATTTCAGAAGAGTTGCATATATTTCTGTTTGTAAAAGTCATGCCTGAGTGCTCACTGACTGTTCAGTGAAGTTGTAAGACATCATGTAAGTAATAATCAACTTGGGATGAGCTTGTTTACCTAAGTATGCACATATTAAATGTCCTCACATGGTTCAAGTGTTTATTCAGTATTTAACTCATTCACTCCAACAGAGCTCCGGAGGTTCAATGGGTGGAGCCTAAACCTTTTGACATAACCAAATTATGTCCTCACATTTCAAACAAATGTTCATATCTCTGGAACCATAGGCATTATGAAAGTATGGATGGCAAACTCTTCAGCACAACGTATTTTATAGTGTCCTTTAGGTTCCAGATCTTAAATTGAATGTTAAGAGGCACAGTAAAGACAGTAACTATTATAATATTTTGTAAACAACTTATAATATTTCAGCAACCACTAAAGTTGCACACAACTGTCAAGCAAAATTTTATTCCTCTAACAGAGCTTTCATATGAGGCTATGGAGTTCTGCCTGCCTTACTTGGCTGATAAGATAATTTTCAAATTTTTCTAAATATCTGTATAAATTAATATCATAAAACAGGTAATCTCTTTACCTGCACAAGACAGAGGTCATATATTAATGCAGTTGAATTTGCCATTGTGTAAGCTTTTAAGACATTTAAAACCTTGTACATAGCATGGTTTTGGAATTATTGATACAAATATGAACAGGCAATATTTGACGCTTAGAGGCATTGGTAGGAGTTAACTTCAAATGCACCTGGAGGCGTCACTTGGGTGTAATGAATTAACATAAGTTCATACCTTGCATTTCAATGAAAATGTGTCAAATTTTATATCATGTAATACTGTCTGATTGCTGAGGTACTGCACATCAGAATATTTCATTTTATCATACACACTAATCTGGGGCCTCAGGGACAAAAAACTTCATTATTTGTAGCGGTGAGAGTGAAGTGGCACTGGTATTTGTTTACATGGCAGGATACTCATTTTTAGTCTGCAATGTTCTTAGCATTTCCCTAGAAGTGTGTGTGTTACTACTTTTAACTTCTAGATAACTGTCAGCTGTAACAATGTGAGTGCATGCAGCACTGATGGTGTTAATCACTGCAGTCTTATGTTTGACACACCTTTCTTTATAAAGTGCTATGATGTTTTAAACAGTGCCATTACAAGAATGAAATGCATATAGTTCAAAAGTCTCCCAAGTCCTCCCCCATTTTTTACATAATGTATTCCCCTTCCAGTTAAACATTTACCTCAGTGTTTGTGAAGGTCACATTGTAAGAGACAGAAATGATACATATGGTTCACAATACATCAAGGTCAAATGAGTCAAACTCTTCTGCTAATGAAAGGCAAAGTGATGGTGCAAGTGATATTAAAGAGGGCCTGTCATGCGAACTAGATGGTGAGTTTGTCCGATCTCATGACCTACTGGATGTAGGTGATGATGTAGACATTGATTTGATATCTCTGTAGCACCATAATTGTGACCTCAGGTGAGAGTTCAGCTAGATATAGAGGAATAGGTTCATAGGTAAGTACTAGGCTATCTGCCCGAGGGCATTTATAAGCCTAGCCAGTGTGTCAGCTTTCACCGCCCCATTGATTAATTAACTGATTCTCTGTCAAGCAGAGCCAATGAAGTGATCCCAGGGGTGTATTTTCTGTTACCCATCCACTTGTCAAGGTTTCTCTTGAAAAGTGTTAGTGAGGGGCTCTGCCTAATGTAGTTTGGAATTTTGTTCCAAAGCATGGGGAGTCTCATTGACAGGAATCTATCCCTCCAGCATGTTCTATTTATTGTTGTGGCAAGATTTAGCTCACTAGTGTGTGTGGCTCACAGTGACTTGGATTTTTTTAGGTGGAGCATGTCCATCAGTCCTGAGTTAGACATGGCTTTGTAAATCAGGCAGAGATCACCTCTGAGCTGCATAGGCCAATATGTTTGAGGCCAGTAATCCTCTTGGTGAGGTATTTTTGTGGTCTTTCCAGCTGTTGGAAGTGTCTTGTGAGGTACATCCCAAATGGGGCATTGTACTCTATGATGGGTCTGGTGAGTGATGAGTAGAGGGGCACTATAACCTTTATTTTTAGATGCACACCCTTTAGTAATTAGATGGGCCACATAGAAGGATTTCCTAACTACTATGGCAATATGATTGTCAAAGGAGAGATTACTATCTACCTGGGTCCCCAGATCTCTTATTACCCCTTCTGAATTAAGGGGGCTGCCACCTATGTGGTAATTCGTGGGTGTTTTGTTTTTCCCAAATGGGATGACTATGCATTTTTTGGCATTTAGCTTGAGGCCATGACTTTGACACCAGGTGTCAGTCTCAGTAAGGCCCTTTTGGAGGATGTCCACGTCAGCCGGAGAGTCAATTATGGCTCCCAGTTTGCAGTCATTGGTGAACTTTGTTAGCCATAGTCCTCCTGTGTTTGCCTGTACTTCTGAGAAGTATATGCTGAACAGTAGGGGTCCCAGGACCGAGCCTTGCGGGACACCACTTGTGACTGGTTTGGAGTCGGACCTGGAGCCCACTATTCTTACCATGTGAGTTCTGTCTGTAAGCCAGTTGGTAATCCATCTCGTGACATAGGGGGTCTATGTTCAGGCTGGTGAGTTTTTCTGTAATACCCGAGTGGAGAATGGTGTTGAAAGCCTTGGCAAGGTCAAGGTAGGCTGTGTGAACCACCTTTTCCCTCTTTTATGGCCTTAGTGATTGTCTCGAAGAAGTCAACCAGGTTTAATAGGCATGATCTTTAACAAAGCCGAACTGGGTCAGCTCAAGTGTTTGGAGGTTCCCAGTGTCTATGTTAATGAGTTCCATGATGATGCGCTCCATAGCCTTGCAGACCAGGCTAGTCAGACTTATGGGGTGATAGTTACCAGGTTCAGTTGTGGCCCCTCTTTTGTGGATAGGAATAACCATTGATGTGCACCATTCTATGGGCACGTAGCCTGTGGAGAGACTGAGGCTGAACAGCGTGTTTTGGTGGGGGGTTAGTTCATTCTGTAGTTAGTGCAAGATGCAGCCTGGGACACTATCTGGCCCCATTGATGCTGTGTTTTTGGCTTTTGAAAGGGCTGTTTTCACTTGTGCATCTGTGATTTCTGGGACACTACAATTTTCAGGTACTGTTGTGGGCCCTTTTGGGGGTGAGAGGGGGGGTGAAGTTTGCACTGAATCTCTTTGCCAGGATGTTGGCAATATCAGTAGGTTCAGTATATTTTGTGCTATTTTGCACTAGTTCAGTGCATATCTGCGAGTTGCCATTTAGATTCTTAACATAGCTAAAGAAGGCATTGTGATTATCTTTTGAATCCTTGGCTATTTTTCTTTTGAAGTTAGCCTTGGATGATTTTATGAGGGACCTTAGTTTCTTACTGATACTAATCAGGGATGTCTTTCCTTCTTGGGATTTGCTTTTTTCCTGAACTAGTTTCCTCCTTCTATTGTATAGCCTGTTTATGGCAGGGGTCCACCAGACTGGTTTCCTTCTTTTAGAGGAGTGAGTATTGGGTTTGCTGGTGATGGCATGATCCATGCAGCCCTTGCAGGTGCTCATAGAGTGCATTTGTAAAGGTTTCTGCATCTTGGGCAGCATTATCCTTTAGTGTGGGGGCTGTGAAACTTACCACCTCTGTCTTAAGTAAGGTGAAGTTTGCTTTAGAAAAGTTTTTTTACTGTGGTTTCCTTAGTTGGGGGTGGTGGTGGGGTGTGGACATCCAGAGTGATTAGTTTATGGTCTGATCTAACCAGTGACGGGTTGACCTCCGGTGTGGAACACGTGTCGCCCATGCTGGTGATGACCAGGTCCAATATGGTTTCACCTCTGGTAGGGGAGTTTACCGGCTGATCCAGTGCATTTGAGTTGATGAATTCCAGGAAGCGTTGGGCCTGGGAGTTTGTACTTGAGTAGTTAATGGTAGGGTAATTGAAATCGCCCAATATCAGGGTGTTCAGTATTACTTCATTTTTTCCAGTGTCTCCAGAAAGGTGGAGTGGTTGTCTTGAGTCATGGAGGGTGATCTGTAGCAGGCCACAATTTGCATTGCAGATTTACCTGATGTTGCACATGAATGATCTCAGAGGTATCATGCTGCACCACTAACCTGGAGGTGTAGGTATCCTTCATGAATATGGATACACCACCTCCTTTTGTGTTTCCGTCTGTGTTCTGTGGTCGAAACGTGTGGTATGAGTTGTAGCCCGGTAGTGCTGGGGTGCTCTCTGGAGCCTTGAACCAGGTTTCAGTTACTGCACAGATGTCGACATTCTCCATACTGAGGAGTGCTTTGAGCATGTAAATTTTGAGATTTAAACTCCTGGCATTGAGTAGCATAACACTCAGTTTTTTGTTAATTGTGCTGTTTACGGAGGTGGCTTTGACTTTTGAGCCTTGCCTAAAAAAGGCACTATACGGGCAGCAAGAGCCTTGGCCAGTATTTGAAAGCCTAGGGGTGATAGGTGCAAGCCATCTCTGGCGAATCAATGTGGCTTGTCGAGCATATCATCCCAGGCTGACAGACATTCGATCCCCTTTGAATGACACCAGAAGCTTAGCCAATTGTTGAAATTGATATTTTTTTTCTTTATTCTGAGGTATCCTTCTTGGTGAGGGCAGGATGCAACTCGGGGTCAGGGTCATACCCGCCTGGACTATATGATCAGAGAGCTCTTCCATGTCTCTCTTCATGTAGTCCAGGGAGGTACGTCTCAGGTCATTCACACCAACATGAACAATGACAGAGTCATATTTGTACTTGTTCTGGAGTGACCTGAGTGCTTGTGCTGTGTGGCGGATTCTGGCTCCTGACAGGCAACTAACACTAACCTTCTGCTTGTCCAGCCTAGTGAGTAGGACGTCAGTGTGCCTGACTATAGAGTCACCTATTATAAGTGTGTTAGGTATGTTATTTCACCGTAAGGGCTGTGATTGTGCAACACACTGATTTTGTGTTTTGTGTGTTGTCTGGTTTGTGATGGGAGGTGCAGGTTGTTTGGGTGTCTGCTTTGGAGCTCTCTGATGCTTTTGCAGGTTTTTACTTAGAGCCTCTGAGTATGATTTTCTGTATTTATGTGTATTTTTTGCCAGTGCTGTGTTAGTAGATCTGTGTGTGGCTGGAGGTGTGGTGCAAGTGTTAACCTTCTCCTCTTGACTGTCTGTTCCAGTCTTGGGTGAAGCCAGCTTGGCCTCCAGTTTGGCTGTATAATTGCATCTCTCGCATGTGTTAGTGTTTTGTGATAGGAGGAGAGGGTTGTCTGTGTATATGAGGCAGTTGTAACATTGCCTCAGGATACCCAGATTCACCAGCTGGACTGGAGAGTACACCTGAAATTGCCCTTTGGTCATGCCTGAATAGTAGAGTGAGCTGCTTAGTCGCTTGGTTGGTGAGGGGTGAATAAAGAGCCTTGCCCTGCTGGGCAATCAAGTGTCGGGGTATATTAGTGCTTGCTATTAGGTCTGAGCAAGTGCTGGGCTGTAGGATGCTTTTTGAGTGCTTAGGTTGAGAGTTAGACTAGTCTCGAGGGAAAACTGAAGAGGATACTTAGTGGAGCCTGGAATAATTTAACCGTAGCTAACCGGCATTGCCCGGCACGCAAAACCGTGCAAACATGGTTTTTATAGTAGGGAAATGAAAGAGAGAGAAATTGGCCCAAAATGGTCAATAAACTACTAACAACTGCGGTGGTGGTGCTGCTGTAGCATTGTCGCCTCACAGTAAGATATTGTCCTGTTCGATTATCAGCTAGAGCATCTTCTGTGTGAAGATATGCGTGAATGGGCGTACCTTCATTAAAGGTTGTGCGTCAGGGCTGGCAACTCTGCACGTAAAAATCTACTGCCAATCATTAGCGGACCGGAGTTCCGCTGTGGTGACCCCAAACCGGGAAAAGCCAAAAGACACAACAACAACATCTAGGCTGGAACCACCCCTCCAGGGACAGATAGGCTGCTCAAAGCTCCCCTCTCTCACAGGTGAACAGAGAAACCTTCTGCTATCCAAGTAAGGTATGGACAACTCAGAAACTACTATCACAGCCCTGAATTCAGGGACTAGCCTGAAAACTGGACTATACTAGCTTAGAAAGGCAGGAAATAAGGAATTTATTTATTTTTTTATACTGATGTGGCGTGCATGAAATCTGTGCTGCTTGCTCCCCCCAACTAATTACACTCCTCTCTTGAGAAGCACTTGTAATCTATTGTGATCTACTCCCACATGTCCAGATAGGATCCCATCTTATTCCCCTTCCAATACTGACTCCTCCTTTAGTCTGGTAAGTCCTAATATACAAATGGAGGCAGAGAGACATTATTGGTGTGCCACCATACTTCTCATAAGTATAGTCATGGCATTATCCCTACTCTGTATCCATTTCATAGTAGTGCTTGAAATCCTCATGTATGCCCTGGAGGGCTCTGACCATTTCCAGCTGACTCTCTGTGGAAGTGCTAAGAGTCCTAACAGTGTCATGGCACATTGGGTCGACAGTGCTTTACATGTTTCCTGGGGTAGCTGTAGCAAATTCTTGTACCTGGCTTCCCATTGTCAATGTTCCACTGTGGACACTGTTACTTCTGAATTTGAAAGTGTTAATCTGGGCTTGGAGATACTGGTGTAGAAATGCATAGGTTTTTTTCCCTGTCTAAGCATTTGTGTCATGTCCGCATGTGCTTGGCTTTGTGATCTGCTGTCACTTTCTGCAGAGCCACTAATGTGTTGTGGTGTGCGAGATCCTGCCATTAAACATGGGGGACTACATGTCACTTTTCACAGGCCGCACCATAAATATAGCTGTTATCATCATCATCATCTTCATCTTCAACAGCCCCTCTGCTGCAGATGTCCTCTAAAATGCCTTGTTATAGTGGAAATGTTTGTTTTTGTTGCTGACCATGTGAAACTGATTTGAAAACATGATCAATAAAGCAGTAGCATACACTACTGTATACTAATTAAGGAGGTGTGGGGGCACCTGCCATGCACACTGCCTTCATTGTCATTTTGTGCAGATGTGGAGCGTACACATATTAATATTGAGTCATGTGTTTAATGTAATCATTCCATGTCAGCTGCTGCAGACTTTAATAATTTCTAGTGTCCACATCACCTCTTATTATGGATGGAGAAGGAGATATTCCTTATTTGATATTAAAAGGATAATTGTTCATAGGTTCATACAAGGCTATCTGCCCTAGGGCATTTATAAGCCTAGCCAGAGTGTGTTTGGCTTTCGCCACCCATTTTAAATTAATTTTGCTATGCCCTTTTTCGAGGTTTGTATACTATGCCTCTGTCTAACAGTGACACAGAAGTGATACCCGGGGAAAACCTACGATCTCCCATCCACTCATCAAGATTCCTCTTGAAGAGAGTCAGTGAGGGACTCTGCCTAACCTGGACTGGGATTTTATTCCAGATTGAAGGGAGCCTCTGGGTTATGAATCTGTCCCTCCAGCATGTCCTATTTATTTCAGTGCTGAGGTTCAAGTCTCTCGAGCGCGTAGCTCGATGGGATTTGGATTTTCTGAGGTGCAGCATGTCTATTAATTCCGGGTTGGACATGGCTTTATACGTCGGGCACAGATCGCCTCTGAGCAGGCGGCATGCCACTGAGTAGAGCTGGAGTTTCTTTAACCAGGCAGCATATGGCATCTGTTTGAGCCCTTGGATCCTCTTGGTGAGGTACTTTTGGGGTCTTTCCAGTTGCTGCAGGTGTCTGGTAAGATACATCCCAAAAGGGGCATTGTACTCAATTATGGGGCTGATGAGGGATGAGTAAAGAGGCACGATGACCTCCCCTGATCTAGATGCGAATCCCTTCATGATTAGGTGGGCTATATAAAATGTTTTTCTAACCACTTTGGCCACGTGGTTGTCAAATGAGAGATTGCTATCAACTTGGGTCCCCAGATCCCTAATTACTTTTTCTGTACTTAATGGATTACCACCTATGTGGTAATTTGTGGGCACTTTGTTTTTGCCAAAGGGGATGACTATACACTTTTTGGCGTTTAGCTTGAGGCCATGGCTCTGGCACCAGTTGTCTGTTTCTATGAGGCCCTTTTGGAGGATGCCTGTGTTGGCTGGAGAGTCTATTATGGCACCCAGTTTGCAGTCATCTGTGAACTTGGTCAGCCACAGTCCTTCCGTGTTGGCCTGTACCTCCGAGAAATATATACCGAACAAGAAAGGTCCCAGGACTGAGCCTTGTGGGATGCCACTTGTAACTGGTTTGGAGTCTGACATGGCTCCAGCAATTCTAACCATGTGGGATCTGTCCTTGAGCCAGTTTGCAACCCATCTAGTGACGTAAGGGTTTATATTTAAGCTGGTGAGCTTATCTATAATGCCCAAGTGGGGTATTGTATCGAAGGCTTTTGTGAGGTCCAGGTAGGCTGTGTGGACCACCTTCCCCTCGTCAATGGCCTTGGTGACGGTTTCAAAGAAATTGACCAGGTTTAAGAGGCAGGATCCGCCCTTAACAAAGCCAAACAGGGTAGGATCCAGTGTCTGTAGGTCCCCAATATCTTTATTTATGAGGTCCATGATGATCCTTTCCATAGCTTTGCAGACCAAGCTAGTCAGGCTTATGGGGCGATAGTTTCCAGGATCTGTTGAGGCACCACCTTTGTGGAGAGGGACCACTTTTGCTGTATGCCACTCTTTGGGCACATATCCTGTAGTAAGGCTGAGATTGAACAGTAGTTTTATGTTTGGGTTTAGCTCTTCTTGGAGTTCATGTAGGACGCAGCCCAGGACACCGTCTGGTCCCATTGATGCTGTGTTTTTTGCTTTGGAGAGGGCGGCTCTTACTTGAGCATCTGAGATGTCAGGGGGGCAGCATTCTGCTGTGATACATATTTGCCCTTTTGGTGGGGGGGGGGGGAGGTTGCACTGAACCTGTCAGCTAGGATGTTGGCAATGTCTGTGGGTTTGCTGTATTTTTTGTCATTTTGGACTCATTCTGAACATATCTGGGAATTCCCACCCAGGTTCCTAACATAACTAAAGAAAGCCTTGTGATTATCCTTAGTGTCCTGTGCAATTTTTCTCTTGAAGCTGGCCTTAGACAATTTTATGAGTGCCCATAGTTTTTTGCTAGTACTGATCAGAGATGCCTTCCCTTTTTGGGATTTTGCTCTATCATGTAGTAGCTTCCTCCTTCTATTGTATAGTTTGTTTATGGCTGGGGTCCACCAGACAGGACGTCTGCCTTTGGAGGATTGGGTCTTGGTTTTATTTGGGATTGCATGATCCATGCATTCCTGAAGGTGTTCATAGAATGCGTTTATAAAGGATTCTGCGGTCTGGGCTATATTTTCCACAGGCCCGGGGGATTTGAAGGATTCCACCTCGGTTTTGAGGAGTGTAAAATTTGCTTTAGAGAAGATGTTCTTCATTCCACATTGCTGCAGTCCTAACACTTGGGGTAGTCCGCTGTCCCAGTCGGCCCGAATACCAAAGTATATGGCTGACGTCGGTCAAGGCGCATTAATCTGACGTCAGGACGTCAGGGTACAAATGCGCATGACCGACGTCATATCCTCAGTCTTTTTTGCCGCATGGTCCGATGCAGAAGCAGTTTTGCGAGTGCAGGTTGGCGTTCCGAAATTTTCTGAAGTCGGAGTTTCAGACCGAATCAAAGTTGGCTAAGTACCCCGTTGGGGAATATTTTGGATTTTTCTTGCCTCAGTATTTAACCGGATGTCAGAAAAAGTGAATAACTGTATTTCTTGTGGGAAACAGATACCTCATAGGGATTACCATACCTTGTGTATACCTTGTTTAGGGCCTGAGCACGACGTTGTTGGATGTCGCTCTTGTGCTAGATTTAACAAACGCACTATAAAGAGAAGATTAGACTGTGCCAGGTTAGTTTTTGGGAAGCGTTGTAATTATAAAATGCCGCCGGATACTCCGGCCCACTGGCCCAAAAGCGCAAGGACAAAGCAGCAAAGCCTAGGTTGGAAGAACCGTCAGTCCCGGACGTCGGTTCTTTAGAAGGCTCAGTGGAGCCGGTGGTTCTGCCTGAAGTTTCTTTGGAGTCTCAGGGAGAGACTTTACTGTTACAAGATGTGTCCTCTCAGGAGGTAGGCCAGGCTGAAGGGGCTTCTCAGGTGGTTGTTCTCCCCTCCCTTCCTAAGGTGGTTAGGCCCTCCCCTTCTGTTTCCAAGGCTTCTTTGAGATGCAGGCCAGGTTTAGCTTCAGTAGGGGTCTCTCCTAGTTCTTCCGGATCTTTGCCTAAGAAACATATGCTTAAAATGGCAGAAGATTTGATTACTATGATTAGAGGTGCTATGCCCCCTCCTGATAAGAGGCCTAGGGTGGAACCTGAGTTTGAGAGTTTTGAGCAGTGTTCGGAGGCTTCTGAGTCTTCGGCTGAAGACTTGCAGGAGTATCCTCCTTATTCTGATTCTGATGTGGATGATTCTACTCCTTCGGCTTCTCCTCCTGAGGATTTTTCTTTTTCAGAGACTCTTCATTCCATGAGGGAGCATTTTAAATGGGAAGGTCAAGATTTCTCTGATTCCAGGAAGAGGCTTAGGGAGTTTTTGTTTTTACCCCAGCATAGGCCTTTAGCTATACCTCCTGTTCTGGATGTGGTGGAAGATGTTTTTGCAGAGGCTTCCCTGAACCCTGATTCTTTGCCACCTGCCCCAGTTAAACCAGACAGGTATTATAGGGTGCCTGAAGCTCATAAGTATCTTTTTAAGAGTCCTAGGGCAGACCCAGAAACTGTTTCTCAGGGGCCTAAAGGTGTTAAGGCTTCTGTTGTTAAAAATCCTGTTCCTTCTGATAAAGAGGCGAGGGCTTTGGATAGATGGGGAAAGAAGGTGTATACTTCTTCCACTTTAGCCATGAGGGCTTTGAATTGCCAGTTCCACATGTTAAAATATCAAAATTATCTCCTTTCACAATTGAAGTCTAAGGTAGATGCTCTGGCGGAAGGTATTGAGTGTAAAGAGTTGCAGGATTTAGTTCATGTGTCTGAACAGGTGGGTAAGCATTCCTTGCAATGCGGTTTTGATGCTGTGCAGGCCTCTTCGAGGGTGGCTGCCACTGGTTCTGTTCTTCGTAGGCACGCCTGGCTGAGGGATCAGAATTTAGCTGAGCATGTTAAGACAAGGATTTTGGATGCTCCATTACAGTCTGACGTGTTGTTTGGTTCGCCTGTGGAAGCAGTTTTAAAGAAAATGGAGGACAAGGCTAAGTCTATGCAGACTGTTAAAGATTTTTTGCAGGTTCAGCCTCCGAAGTTTAGTAGAAATTGGCCTACTAAGGGGTGGACATATCCTGCTTATGATTCCCAGTCTAGGGGTAGGTCTAGACGTGGTAGGGGCAGAGCTCAAGGTTCTTTTAGGCCTAGAACAGGGAGTTCACCTGCTCAGTCTTCTGGTGAGGGCAGGAGTCAGTCCTTTCGTAAACAGACCCAATGACCTGCCTTTTCAGCTGCCAGTGCTTTCTCGTCTGGCAGCACCTTTGGGAGGAAGGCTGGCACTTTTCAGAGAAAATTGGAGTTTAATTACCCAAGACAAATGGGTATTGGATATCATTCACCACGGTTACAGGTTTTATTTCCATACCTTGCCTCCTTTCAAAGGCATGCCAGACATTCCTCCGCTACAAAGAAAAGAGGCTCACAAGCAAATTTCTCTGTTACTCCAAATAGGGGCCATTCAGCCGGTTCCTGTGCCAGAAAGTGGCCTAGGATTTTATTCTCGCCTGTTCCTAGTACCAAAGAAGGGGAACACGTGGAGACCAATTTTGGATTTATCTATCCTCAACACTTATCTGGACATTCCCAAGTTCAAAATGTTGACGTTACAACAGCTTTTACCTCTGCTGGGCAAGGATCACTGGATGGTAACTTTAGATCTCAAGGAGGATTACCTTCATGTACCTATCAGACTAAGTTGCAGGAAGTATCTGCGTTTTCGAGCTGGGAATTCCCATTATCAGTTCTCTGCATTGCCCTTTGGCTTATCTACTGCGCCCAGAGTATTCACAAAGGTTCTGGCTCCAGTGATAGCTTACTTCAGGCTAAAAGGAATACAAATCTATCCTTACTTGGACGACTGCCTGATTCTGGCTCAAGAAAAGGAAGACCTTTTACAGCATTTGGAATATGTGATAGCAGTGCTAAGATGCCTGGGGTATTCTGTGAACGAAATAAAGTCCAGTCTAGTACCCTCTCAAGACATGTGCTTTCTGGGTGTGAGACTGAATACAGCAACCCAGATGGCCTTCTTAACCCTGGACAGACAAAAGAATCTTTCCCTTTACTTCCATCAACTATCTCTTCAGTCCGGGCTGACTGCAAGGACAGTCCTTCAAGCCTTAGGGTTCATGGCATCTTGTATTCTGGTGCTTCCCAATGCCAAACTGCATATGAGGAAGCTGCAATGGTATCTCAAAAATGTATGGACACAGCACTGCCAGGATTTGGACACTGTCATTCAAATAATACCTTGCATTCAAAAGGAATTTTTGTGGTGGGCTCAGGAATGTCACCTAAACAAGGGACTCTCTGTGACCCGGCCAGAGGCGAGTCAGATTCTAACGACAGATGCCTCAGACATAGCTTGGGGAGCTCATCTGAATGGAAAGTGGGTACAAGACAAGTGGCCTGCCAGACTACAGCATCTACATATCAACATGAAGGAGATGTTAGCAGTCCAGTTTGCATTAATGGCTTTCAAGGAGTTACTTCTTCCAGGGCAGGTGTTGATTCTAACAGACAACACAACTGTCATGTGGTACATCAACAAACAAGGGGAACACATTCTTACCCTCTATGCAGGCAAGCAATGATTTTATGGGAGACTGCGCTCAGCTTGCAACTAACTCTTCAGGCAAGGTTTCTGCCGGGAGCACAGAACTCCTTAGCAGATGTGTTAAGCAGGCAAATCATGGATCCCCACGAGTGGAAACTGGATCTTCATGTATTTCGGAAATTGACAGTGTCATGGGGAACTCCAGACATAGATCTGTTCGCTTCTCCACTAAACCACCAGCTGCCAAAGTTTTGCACGAAAAGGTTTCATCACACAGCTTGGAAGGTGGATGCTCTTTCTTTCATTTGGAAAAATCTTCATGTGTATGCCTTTCCACCTCTGCCTCTTCTTCCAAAGGTACTCCTAAAGGTCAGACAAGACAAGCCAAGGATGATTTTAATAGCTCCAGATTGGCCTCGGCAACACTGGTACCCATTACTGAGGAGTCTGGTAAGGAAGCCTCCATGGCCTTTACCTTTGATTCCACACCTATTGTCTCAGAGGGACGGTCATCTACTCAATGTCAAGCTTCACTCTCTTCATCTAACAGCCTGGCATATTCTGTTTTGAAACATAGCAGGTCTCAACTTCCTCAACAAGTTTTGAATGTGATTTTGGAAGCCAGAAGACCTAGTACAAGGAAAGTGTATGCAGAAAAATGGAAGAGATTTTTATTTTGGACTGCAGCACAGAATTTGAAGGTTTCTGAGCCTAATTTGAGTGTGGCTCTTCAATATCTTACTGAGTTATTGGACAAAGGTTTGTCTTTCTCTTCCATAAAGATTCATGCTGCAGCAATTTCAGCTCACTATGATTGTGACCCACCATTGTTTTCTCATCCTTTGTTCAAGCAATTTCTTAGAGGGGCAAAGAATATAAGACCCCCACGTAGAGCTCCTACTCCTGCTTGAGATCTCAATTTTGTGTTGGAGAAACTTACTCTACAACCTTTTGAGCCTGCGGCTACTGCTGAATTGAAATACTTGTCATGGAAGACTGCTTTTTTGTTGGCCATTACTTCTGCAAGAAGGGTATCTGAATTGCAGGCCCTTATGGCGGTTGAGCCTTTTTTGATTTTCCATAAGGATAGGGTATCATTATGTACTAATCCTTCCTTTATGCCTAAGGTGGTTTCTAGTGTGGCTTTAAACCAAACTATTCATTTGCCTACTTTTTATGCAGATCCCCAAAATAAGGGGAAAAGATTTTGCACACTTTAGATGTACACAGGCAGTTGCGTTATTATTTAAGCAGGACTAAGGATTTTAGGCAGTCTCAGCAGTTGTTTGTTTCTTTTGCTTTGAGTTCTCAGGGCAAGCCTGTGTCAAAACAAACTATTTCTAAGTGGATTGGGTTTTGCATTGCATTTTGTTATTCCCATCATGGCAAGGAGATTCCAGCTGGGATTAGGCCTCATTCCACTAGGGCTACTGCCACTTCAACAGCATTTCTAAGGGGTGGCAACTAAGGATATTTTGGAGGCAGCTACTTGGAGTTCAGTGCATACTTTCTCTAACCATTACCACCTTCCTCTTTACTCTAAATCTAGGGCTGGTTTTGCCACGGCTATTTTGCAGGGCATGTTGACAGCTCCTGCTTCTTTATGATTTGCCAGCCTCCCTTACCTCTGCTTTGGGATTCTACCCAAGTGTTAGGACTGCAGCAATGTGGAATGAAGAACATAGTACAGTTTTGTACCTACCATAAATGTAGATGTTCGAAGATCCACATTGCTGCAGTCCAATTTACCCTCCCTCCTTCCCCTCTGTGTTTAGGGGTGGTTGTGTGGGTGGGGTTATACTTTTGTAAATTTGTATATATTGTATATATATATTTGGTGCAGGAGTGTTTGGTGTTTTTTGGTTTTGGGCCTTATCTTTTTAGGGTCTTCTGACATCTGGGGCAAGAAAAGACTGAGGATATGACGTCGGTCATGCGCATTTGTACCCTGACATCCTGACGTCAGATTAATGCGCCTTGACCGACGTCAGCCATATACTTTGGTATTCGGGCCGACTGGGACAGCGGACTACCCCAAGTGTTAGGACTGCAGCAATGTGGATCTTCGAACATCTACATTTATGGTAGGTACAAAACTGTACTTTTTTCACTGTGGTTTTCTGGGCAGGGGGTGGGGTTGGGATGTGAATATCTAGTGAGATTAGTTTATGGTCTGATCTTACCAGTGAGGGATACACTTCTGGTCTGGAGCATAGAGTCCCCATGTTGGTGATGATCAGGTCCAGTATGTTTTCCCCTCTTGTGGGAGTGGTAACAAGTTGTTCCATAGCATTTGAGTTTATAAATTCTAGGAACCTTTGGGCTAGGGTGTTGGAGCTAGAGTAATGCTCCCAGTCTATGTTTGGGTAGTTGAAGTCGCCCAATATAATGGTGTTTGGAGAGACAATCATATTTTCCAGTGTTCTCAGGAAGGCCGAGTGGGGTTCCTGGGTTTGGGAGGGTGGTCTGTAGTAGCCTATAAACTGGAAGGCAGTTTTACCCACTGTTAGTTGCACATGGATAGTCTCTGATGCTTCTTGCTGTGCCACCAACCTGGAGGTGTGGGTATCTTTGACGAATATTGATACTCCCCCTCCTTTTGTGGTTTGATCCAAGTTTTGGTGCCAAAAAGCATGGTATGAGGTATAACCTGGTAGTGCTGGGGTGCTCTCGGGACCCTTGCACCAGGTTTCTGTTACTGCACAGATATCGATGTTCTCCATGCTAGGGAGAGTTTCGAGTGCATGCATCTTGAGGTTTAGACTTCTGGCATTGAGTAGCATTACTCTTAGTTTCTTATCCCTTGTGATACCTATGGAGGTGGGTTTGTCTTTTGAGCCTTGCCTAAAAAAGGCACTGTGGGGGTAGCAAGAGCCTTTGCCAATATCTGATAGCCCAGGGGTGACAGGTGCAAGCCATCCCTAGAGAAGCATCGTGGCTTGACGAGCATGTCATCCCAGGCTGACATGCATTGGATCCCCTTTGAATGATACCAATACTTAAGCCAATTGTTGAAATTGATCATCTTGTCTTCATATTGTGGCATCATTCTTTGTGAGGGTAAGATGCTACTCAAGGTCAGGGTCATACCGGCCTGGGCTACATGCTCAGAGAGCTCCTCTGTCTCTCTTCATGTAGTCCACGGAGGTACGTCTCAGGTCATTCACACCAGCATGGACAATGACGGAGTCATATTTGTACTTGCCTTGGAGTGACCTGAGTACTTGTGTTATGTGGCGGATCTTAGCGCCCGACAGGCAGCTCACTGTGACCTTCTCCTTGTTCAGCCTGGTGAGCGGGACGTCAGTGTGCCTGATGATAGTCACCTATTACAAGTGTATCAGGTGTGTTGTTTAGCCTTAAGGGCTGTGACTGTTCGGCACACTGGCTTTGTGAGCTATATGTTGCACGTGTTTTGTTTTGGGGTAGCGGTTGCTTGGGTGTCTGCTTTGGAGGTCTCTGCTGCTTAGGCAGATTTTTATTTAGAGCCTCCGAGTATGTTTTTGTGTGTTAATGTGTGTAGTTTGCTGTCGTGGTAGGTCTATGTGAGACTGGAATTGTAGTGAGTGTGGTTTCCTTCTCCTCCTGACTGGTTACGCCAGTACTGAGTTGAGAGAGCTTAGCCTCCAGTATGGCTGTATGGTTGCATCTCTCACATGTGTTGGAATTTGTTGGGAGGAGGAGAGCGTTGTCTGTGTACATGAGGCAGTTGTAACATTGCCTCAAGATTCCCAGATTCACCAGCTGGACCGGAGAGGAGATTGACAACTGACCTTTGGACATGCTAGAATAGTATTGGGAATTCCTTTATAATTGAAAAAAAGGGCCAATGGGGAACACGGTACTCAAGGGGAGTTTGTGAGGGTGTAGTGCTTTTAATTTTTTAGTGCTGACTTAGTGAGCAAGTGTCAGGCAACTTAAATGCAATGTGTTACAGGTAACTTAAATGCAAAAGCGACAAACAGTAACTTTCTTCAAGTGAACCAAGGAAATAAGTACAGTAAGCAATGCAGATATCACTAGGGATCCACAGAAGCACTGAAAAGCCGCGTTTTAGGTGGAATTAGTGTTTCAGGGAAATAACAAGCAAACAAACAACAAGCATACAAACAAAGCTAGATTCAGCAGGCCTGGATCTTGTCTATGCTACAGCAAACAAGGTGTACCAATTTCAGTAAGAAATAGTTCAAATATGCAGGCACTATAAGCCTTTAACCAGAAATTCCCAGCTCAGAAAGGCAGAGTCCAGCCTCTCCTCCCACAAGAGTGCAGACCATGAACCTTCTTAATGTAAAATAACTGCCCTGTTGCAATGCCCCCCCCCCCTTACTAGTACTGGCAATTGCGTTCTGCTTGGCCTTGCTTCTAGCACATTCTGCCATAACATTTGCCCTCTTCTTGCACTGTTAGTGTGGATTCTTCCACCAACTGCATTAGTGTCCAGGATAACTTGATCACAGGCTTTTGTCATATCAGTTTGTTTATGCCCCCCTTTACCAAACAGATGTCTTAAGGAATGCCATGAGGATGCAGTTTTTCTCATGGCTAAACTTTTCCTTTCTCTGCTTTGATCTCTTTTCCCCATCATTACTGCCACGGTCATACATTTAGATAAAAACATCAGCCAAATAAAGTGTGGTTGCCATCCTTCTATATAAAAGTTATATAACACAAATCACATAATTATATGCACGTGTAAAGTCTTAGTTCAGCCAAGTAAAATTGTGCTGTACTAATGTCTGCATATCATAAATACATTCAGAATAGTAAAGCTATCCCTTCAGCAGATTCAGCTTTTCCCAGCCCCCGCCATAGTCTTGTATTCATAATGCTGTCATTTGTCATTTTTCAGTGACACCCAGAAATCTCAAAGAGAAGACAAATGTATGTTCAGCCAACAACACATCCATACCACTTCAGTAGTTCACAATTAAAATACGGCATTTCAACCATATGTGTGCACAATCGCTAAATGGCACCAAAGTAAATGATTTTCTAAGTGATCACTAATCATTCCCATTGCTGCTGTCATGACTTTCCTTTTACAAATGACAGCTTTACATTCTTCATTACAGCCATCATACTATGCCCATCATATGGCTAAAACAAAACTTTTCTTGAAGTGACCTAATTTTGCCTCATTTTGAAAGGTTTCATATAAATTTACAATATTTCTATTATTTTTGCTTACTTTAAATAATCCCCAGTTCCCCAAGTCATTTGCTGCCTAACTCAAGTTAATGGCAAGTTAATATGGTGGTCTTAAACCGCTACTTGTAAATTCACATTCATTTACACATTTTGTATGCAAATTATGACTTTTACAATTCTCTCTGTGAAGAGTAATGCACGAATGCATACGGCCACTTATGCACATAAAACTCTCTGGACTACTCATAAACTCAGCCTCCAGGTTCACATGAATGTGTTAGGGACAGAAAGAGTCTGCAGCAGTCCTAAACAGTCCCCAGCATGCAGTGGGAAGTTGTGGGTAATGCCTGATATGGTCTAAGCTGAGTATGTTTAGAAAAAGCAAAATGCAGTCATATACATATGAGCTTTCACAAGTGTGAAGTATTATCTCTGCCCATCTAATAACATCTGGCACACTTTATCACCTCAAAGAACTCTGCATTTAATATAGGTTCACACACACACACACACACACACACACACACACACACACACACACACACACACACATATATTTCAGCAAAAAGACCCCCCCCAACCAAAAAAAAAAAAATGAATACTGCTGATGTACTGCTTGACGCAAGTTTAATAATATTCAGGTCTAATACTGCAAAAAGGTAGCTGAGGCAATGCACAGCAGTAGTAGAAATTGTAAGTAATATGAAAAATGATGATTGTATAATGACTTTTGTCCACCATATAAATGAAATATGACTGCATTCCTTTAAAAAATGTTGGATACAAAGCATTTTTGGTTAAACCAAACTTCCCAATAATAACAGTACCTGGTCTAAACTCCTTGTGGTTACCTGGATTTGGTTAAAGTGATGTCGCACTCCAAAGGTAATGGTTTCAAATCTGTAAACCACAGCCCTGCCCATTCTTTCTTCATTCTGGTACCAACAGTGGTACTTCTAATGATGACAGTACCTGTGAAGGCATGAGGCTGAACTCCAAGTTGGCCAATTAAGGGAGACCAAGATTATGGTCTAACTTCTTAGTCACTCATACCCAGATAAGATCCAGGCATGTATAAGGAGGAGTTACTGGAAGAAAATTAACCTCTGGTAGGAGCTGAGTAAACAGCGGTCATCCCTGAGTGACAGTGCTGCAACAGGTATATGCAACCTGCAGACTCATCCACCTGACCAGATGGCCATCTGCATTTACCTGGTAGCAGCAAGAAGCTCAGAGTTCTGTAGGAAGTGTAACTTTTTTTCATTTGTTTGTATTAAACATAGGTTTAAAAAACAAATGATAAGGTTGCATAACTGAATATAGTTGCTAACAAAATATGCAACAAGTTTGTACTTATAATGGCATTATAATAATGTTACAGAAAGCACAAACATAGCTGTATACAATTATGCAGAATGTTTGTATAAATATAAATGTGATATGACAAGTAAAATATCTTTACATTTATGTGCATGTGTGTGTCTATGTGCATATATCTCTATTTACAGTGGATATAAAAAGTTTACACACCCCTGTTAAAATGCCAGGTTTTTGTGATATCAAAAATGAGACCATAAATAATTTAAAAAATTTTCCCACCTTTAATGTGACCTATAACCTGTACAATTCAATTGAAAAGCAAACAAATCTGTTAAGAGAAAAAATATAAAAAATAAAAAACGTACAACAAACTAGTTGCATAAGTGTGCACACCCTTAAATTAATACTTTGTTGAAGCACCTTTTGATTTAATTACAACATTCAGTCTTCTTGGGTACACACATGCCATCAATTAGAGACTTTGATTAACTGCAAATAAAGTTCTGCTGTCTTATTAGGATTTTCCTGACATACTCCGTTTCCTGCTATAGCAAAAGCCATGGTTCACAGAGAGCTTACAAAGCATCAAAGGGATCTCATTGTTGAAAGGTAGCAGTCAGGAGAAGGTATAAAAAAATCTCCACAGCATTGGATATACCATGGAACACAGTCATCAAAAAGTGAAGAAAATATGGGACAGCAGTGATATAGGAAAGAACTGGACATCCCTCCAAAATTGATGAAAAGACAACATGAAAACTAATCAGGGAGGCTGCTAAGAGACCTAAAGCAACACTGATGGAGCTGCAGGAATTTCTGGCAAGTACTGGTTGTGTACTACATGTGACAACAATCTCCCGTATTCTTCATATGTCTGGGTATGGGGTACGGTTGCAAGACGGAAGCCTTTTCATACACAGAAAAACATCCAGGCCCAGCTAAAATTTGCAAAACAATATATCAAGGCTCCCAAAAGCATGGGGGGGAAAATGTGTTATGGTCTGATGAGACCAAGGAAAAACTATTGGGCCACAATTCCAAAAGGTACGTTTGGCACAAAAACAACACTTTGCATTACCAAAAGAACACCATCCACAAGGTGAAGCATAGTGTTGGCAGTATCATGCTTTGGGTTTCATTTTCTTCAACTGGAACTGGGGCTTTAGTCAAGGTGGAGGAAATTATGAACAGTTCCAAATACCAGTCACTTTTGGCCCAAAACCTTCAGGCATTAGCTAGAAAGCTGAAGGTGAAGAGGAATTTCACCTGTCAACATGAAAATGACCCCAAACATACATCCAAATCAACAATAGAATGATTTCACCAAAAGAAAATTAAAGTTTTGGAATGGCCTAGCCAGATCCCCTACCTAAATCCAAAAGAAAATCTGTGGGATGACCTGAAGGGCACTGTGCAAAAGAGATGCCATTGCAATCTGACAGATTTGGAGTGCTTTTGTAAGGAATAGTAGGCAAATATTGCCAAGTCAAGATGTACCATGCTGATGGACTTCTACCCAAGAAGACTGAATGCTGTAATTAAAAGGTGTTTCAACATAGTATTAGTTAAGGGGTGTGCACACTTATGCAACCGGCTTATTGTACTTTTTTTATTTTTTCCCCCTAACAGATTTGTTTGTTTTTCATTTGAATTTTACAGGTTATAGGTCACATTAAAGGTGGGAAATGTTTTGAAATAATTGATTGCGGTCTTATTTTTTTATATTACTAAAACCTGGCATTTTAACAGGGGTGTGTAAACTTTTCATAGCCACTGTATATATAAATTTACTTATAGTTTCTCTCTCCATACATTATATATATATATATATATATATATATATATATATATATATATATATATATATATATATATAATTTGTGTGCGTGTGTATTCGGTAAAATGAGATCTGGATGAGTACACACAAAAGTATTTTTCATGTTTATAAATATATACATTTATTCAGAAACTGAAAAAAAGTTCCATTGGCACATAATTTTATTAAGTATTGCATTACTTTGGGAGTAGTAAAAGTATATGCAGAGATTTTCTAGTATAGTAATTGTACACAACGGTCATTTCATTCACAATTTTAACTGTACTTGCAAGATGGCTGAACTCGGGCACCACACCCTAGTCAGAGTAGACCGTGGAGGTGGGGGTGGTGTTACAGTGTCAAGTGAATGACCAGCATATACTTTAGTCAGAAATGAACAGTTGTGTTTCTTCTGTATACATTTTTAAACCTCCCCCCTAAAAGCTTAGACTTATTAGGCAGCAATCTATCAAAACACACATTTTGGACAGCTAAGAAAGGCAAAACTTCCTTGAATTGTCAAATTTTTCTGTGTGTGTACACCTTCTTAAGTAACACGATCTACACACTGTTACATGCAAACGTAACATTTTAAAACACCATTCCACCTAACAGACAAAATGTTCAGACAAAATAACAGTGTAGCAGTTTATGTATAACTTGCAATAAAGGGAAGACTGACACAGTAAGCAAATCCATATAGTAATAAATATTTAAACAAATGCATAATAAGCAAGTACAGCAGTCGGTGAAATGCCTTGCATATTACTACTAGTGATATCAGTAATATCAAGAAAAAAGAGTTGAAATACAGATAAACAAAAATAACATTGTGTCTGCTGTTTCTAGTCATTGACAAAATAAATTGTAACATCATCTGGCTAGGAGAATTGGCTAGGCTGGTTCAAGTCACAGGTAATCATATATAATGTAGTGAATAGTATTGTATGTTTAACTGATTTCATTAATATCTTTATGAAGCCCTACACACTATTCAGTACGCAACTGCAACCAAATGTAAGGGATATGTCCATATAAGTACAGTATTCGTCTTTAATTGATTTTATAAGATGTAAGTATTTATCAAGGGTATTGTCAAAACATTATTTCAAACAAATGCAGATCAGGCAAATATGATCATTTATGTTAGTGTAGTAGATTGCAAATTGTAAACACCACCAAAAGTTGATATAAATTCAGTCCTTACAACATATGCATAAACACTTCCCATGTCATTCTTCCTATGTACACATAAGCACTTCCCATGTCAGTAGTCCCATATATGCATAAGTATTTCTTGCACATTCTGTTTTACTTCAGTAGAGATTTATAAAAATAAGTGTTTTAAAGTAAGGAATTGAATACTGTGTAACCCAATGTGTGAATTTATTGTATTCTCCCCCCTCCCACACCCTTTTTCTCCGTTTTTTTTTTAATTTCAATTTTGCATTCCTTTCCCGTCTTTTATTTTCTTTCTCTTTAATTTATGTTCTTTTTTTATAGATCTAAATTCATCAGTAGCAGCCCTGGAAATACCTCCCAGGTGAGGGAGCATTCACCATCTGCCCATCCAGGAACATCCTGATAGGATTAAGGTGATGGCACTGGTCCTGCAGGCACCCCAGAATGTGGCAGCTGGGCAAGCCTTTCTGATTGGGGGCATCAGTAATTGGCTGAGTACATGCTGGTATAGGGTGATGGACAGATGGATTCAGCCAATCAAGGCATCTTTCTCTCTTCAGCAGATGGAAAAATTGCTTTCCCAGTTGGTGCTGATCCCCATGCCACCACAGGCTCATATCCCTCAACAGTGGGGTCCTCCACTGCAACACCATCAGGCATTGGAAACATTTGAGGTCTGAGGACTGGGGAGTCTTGCTGCTTCCACTCTGTATCACCCCTTCTTTCCCTTATTCTTTCTTCTACATGCTTTTACATATTTCCCACCCGCACTAAAAAAAAAATAGGAGGGCCTATCCCCCGCCAAAAATATAGTGCCCCTCCTCTCCCACCTCTTCAACAAAACCATCTTGATGTGTTCCTGCTGTAGCTCCTCTTTGTTGTCATTCCTTTTTCAATCTTTCTTATTTGCCCTTTCCATACTTTAAAGCAAATAGCAGGCTGTTCACATAAGGATACCCCTGTATAAAACATTTTAAACCCTTACATTTTTTTTAATATTAATAATAAAAGCTGCACAGTCTACTGTTTGCCTTAAGTCTTTCAAGTGTGACTGCACACAGCCATGTATGTCCACACAATCAGAATACATACAAAGTAATATCAAGCTTATGGTATTCACATTGTACTTTGTATGTACATAAAGCTTAACTTTAGATACGTTGTGTTTGTGCAATAGGTAGGCATGTCTTTCAAAACACCTTTGTTTTTCCTTATTCAGTGTGCATGATCAGTGCTTAGCTTATTGGCATATATGTGTAGCGGTGCCCTTTGCAGATAACCACTACGGAGCTACAAGGTCCCAGACTATAAATACCACCCAATGACTTATTCATTAAGATGTATTAACTGGTTAGGTGACTTGTTCGGTGATCTAGTTTGTTGGTGTAGAATACTTAGCGACACATTTTCAGATTATGCACATACTCAATATATTTTTATATGCACATATTGCAAACATTTCCACTTCATGTATTTGTAAGAGACGCCATTTCTTCAGGAGTCAAAGCATTGTACTGTTATTTCAATAACTTTTTCATTTGGTGTTGGAGCTTAGAACAAGGCAGGTCTTGCATCATTCACATAGCAGACCCACATTTACTTCTGTCCATTATTAGAATATGAAGCATAAGCTTCAGCACTTAATAAGAACTTAACAGTACATAGTGTCATGATATGATTAATGTGCCGGTAATTCCACC